>NC_090202.1:23015625-23325000 GCF_033026475.1 Channa argus
AGTTTTTCTGTCCCTGTGGAATGTTGAGCCCTCGGAGAGGGTGTGTAGGAGGGCAGCATTTGAAACAGAAGAGATATATTGAAAACATTCTATACAGCTCACGTTATATGGATGTTGGAATGCTGCACAAAATGCTGATATACACTATAACATAGTTAGGTAAAAATGCTAAAGAACTGAGGCTTGTGCTAATACATGTTATCTACAGAGGCTGACAGGATGAGACATAAAACAGAAAACTCTTTGCTTGAAAAGAGGTTAAGATAGCCGTGTCTCTTTAGCTGTGCCCAAAATGATGCCTTTTAAATCCACTGAGAAAGAAATCGGCAAATTCTACAAGAGCCTCACATTTGCTCCTTCTCAGCATATTATCAATAAACCACTGATCGAACCACTTTCTGAAAACCTTAAAATGAGCAACGTTAGGTACTTTTGTTTTATTTATACTTGTGTTTATTGAATTATCCAACACATTTGTGAGATCAGTTTCTTCTTTTCTCCTGAGTAGAAGTACCTACACAAGTTAGCTGAACCTTAAGTAAAACATGATGTTGTGGATTTCTTTTTAAAGAGTGCTGGGGAAGAGGTTGAGGCAGGGTGTATCGTACATAGGAGACTTAAAAAAACACATGCTCAACGGCCCCTACAGAGGCTGTAAAAACTAAAGGCCAGTGCCACAAAACTCTCCAGTGTTGCAGTATATGAAACCTGACCCTTGGCTGCAGTATTATTGTAGATTTTACAATGTTTTAAAGGCCTTTCAATTCCTATCCTTTCCATACTGAACAGTAAAACTACTGAATCTCTGACATATTTCCTTTATATAAGATCATAATTAAATTTAATTGAGTTTTAGCTTGTTCACTAAAGTATATGTTTAGGTCATATGATTTCATCACTCTGAGACTAAGGAATAACTTTTCTGTTTTCTTAAAAATATCAAGAAAACCCGCTTCAGTGTTTCTCACTGAATGTGTAGCACAAGTAGCACTGCACATCCTGCACAGTCCTCCTGAAGAGAAAGCGTTAGACCTGAGACTACAGATATTAAAATTGCAAACAAAGAAGCATTAGCTTACCATTTTCATACCACTCTGGCTAATTACAGATAGTTTAGAACTACTACTAATCAAGGAAATGTCTGATAACTGGTTGCACAACAGTACAGTTTGTGCACTGATTCGCTAAGCTCGATAGTCAGTCAGTGGTCTCACTCACTGACGGACAGAAACTGAAAAAAGCTAAATCTACACTTGAAATTGGCCAAAAAGCCAAACTGCAAAGACTGGGCTAATAACCGTCCTCATAAGCCCAATGCTCCCTGATGGTCAACCAAATGCTTGGTGTGTTCTGGCCTTTACTATTCGGTGTTATCTAGTAACTGTAGTAAATGTTAAATTGTCACATTGTATTTAGACTCTCTGAGGAAGTAGGATGGAGTGGTGGATGTGTCACAAAACATACTCTAGGACTTTTACACATGAAAATGGAGTCTAATATAAACTAAGTGCCTTTTTTGTTGCAACCATTCATGTGATGCACATAATGTGACATGTGACTTGATGTTAACAAAGTACTGATTTTTAAGAAAAACTGCAACTTTCTTTGCAAAACCCATCCTTATTTAGTGCTTAACCCTAACATAACCCTTATGTTTGTGTCCATAACCCTAACAAAACCACTGTTTAAAATCAGATGTTTTTGAGTGTTTAGAACAAATAACAACTGTGAAAGTGGGCGCCATTTTGGCTCTATTGTAAGCAACTGTATCAGCCATTTTGTTGTCTGACAACAAAAGGGTAAAATTTCAACAGACGTTTTCCTACGTGGTAGCACAATTTCAACAGTTTGTTGAATCACTTGAGAGAGTAAGAACAAACCATCTATAGTGGTGTAAAGGTTGGAGAACAGGTTGTTGTAAATTGTGTCCATTGAATAATTTTAATCAATTTGCATTTTTGGTTACAAAGTATACATGTGCAGTTCTATGGCTTGGTGGTCTTCTCATTTTTTCTTCTAATTTTGTGTTTATACTGGAACAAAAGTATTGGAAGATTAGTCCAGCCTTCTATTTATCATGTAATTAGCAAAAAAATAATAATTTGTAAGAGTAATGATGTACAGTAAGAAAGTCAGCCATTTGTTAAATAAAATAAATAAAGTGTCTGCATTCAGTGGTGATCACTGGATATATAGATAGTATCTAGTATAGATATAGATCGTATCCTTATCATCCAGCAATTTCTTGTTGACTTTTTTCCAAGTTACTCATGAGTCCGATCATATCCAAGGGTCATTCTCATTGTTTTGCAGTACAGTGGCCAAAGTTGAACACATGAAACTGAAAAGCTCTCATCCGAGTCTGCCTTGACATCTCTCCACAGCACATCCTTTAACAGTGACAAATTGTGACCCTTTTCACAGCAGCACTTTTAATACAACAGTGTCTCAGAGACGGTGGGCTATCACTCATGAGAAGATCACTTTTCATGTCAGCACATTTTCTCCGTCAGGTCAGGGCTCATTATTTGTAGCGTCAATCTTTTTACTGAATTAACTGAATTGCCTTGTGGTTAAAACTGATCTTGTACCCTGTAATACTGCCCCCCCAGACCACCACCCGCAGAACAGTTGATGTTGGCCATTTGCATTTTGAAATCAACGTGGTTTATTTGTGCTACTCAGCCGTGCACCGAGTTGCCAATCAGAACATCAGCCTGTCTGTTGAGCTTTCTCTCATTTACTTGCAGCATAATGATGGTTTACAGAATTAGAGTTTTAAGTTTCACAAATTCTGCTTTGATCTCTGACCGCTGGCTGGCTTTTCCCTTTAACATTACAAAGAATTCATTTCCGAAATACACAGACTTCTTTCCTCCATCTGATGAAAGCACTCCAGATATGAGGCAGAGCAGGAAGCAGACTTTTTTCTCAGTAGCAGTGTTGACAACAGTCAAATGTGACCTCTTCAAGACAAGGTACATGTTCCTCAGGGGAGGGAGAGGCAAATTAAGAACTGTGCTGAAAGGAAACATGTCAGACTGGTGTCAGCCACCTCCCATTTCTTGATATGTGTTCATCCTCTCTAACATGCAAGTTTCTCCTCTGGTTATTTCCTGCATTGGTCGACAGAAAGACAAATTCACTTAAACGTTTTGAGCCGCCGTGTGGCAGGCACATGTTGAAGATGAGCTGATTTAAGCTGATACATGTGTTGTGAGACTTCTTTGTTTCTCAGGATGTGTGAACACATCTTTTTCAATAAGCATGTTCTAGTATAGCCATATGATGAAGTCCTGGTGTAAGCAGCCTTATAATTATGTTGTCTGTTCACTCTCACTCTTGTCAAATCTCCAAAAGCGGCAAATGATTTCTCTAATCGACTACGAGCTCAAGATGTATCCCCCAACTCAGCTGTTGGTCTTTTAAGATACAGATGGTGTTTCATTTTTGACCTTGTCTAAAAATAAAAGCTGAAACACCTCTGATGTTAACCAAGCAAAATGTATTCAGTGAACAAATGTGTAGCCTGACAATTCTTCAAATGCTATTGCATACATTAGTGAGCGTTTTATTTCAGGTTCAGGTTGAATGCAGGAGTTTTGCATTTTATTTATTTATTTAGTTTTACTTGTTTCTCTTATAAGTGTTTTGGCATTTTCGTGTGTTTTGTTACATTATTGTTACGTACTTAATATGACTGTTTAATTTGTTGTACTGTTATTTAGTTTCAAAGAAGCCCGGTATTAAACGTACACCACCTAACCCCTTTTTAGACAGATGAGTCGGTCATTAACCGAAATTAATCAATGGTAACTGCAGCAGCATGTGTCACAATAGGACAGGTGATAGGATTTGCTATGGAGTTGAGCACAGACAGGTGGTTCCATTCAAGCGCAGTAACTAATGACTTTCTGAACATTAATTGTCTCTCCTGTCCGTTTTTCTTTTTACAGGCCCAGAGGAGGATGAGGTGATAAAGTCTAAGAAGGCCTTTTGCAGTCAAACTGTGGCCAGCCAGAACCCGGAGACTGAGCTGGTGCTTGAGGGAGATGATGATGTTGCCAGTCTGCTGCAGGAGAAGGAAATGGACAACCTGGGTGGTAAGTCAGCACATCAGCACCTCCATTAATCACAAGTCAGCATCACCTCTGCAGAAGCATTAGCACTTGTCTTTAGTCTGTCTTCTTCCTCGTATCCTCATATTTGGCAACATCATACAGATAGATTTTTTTCAGATTCGGACACAAAACTCTTCTTTTTTTTTTTCATACTTTTACAGAAGGTTAAAGGCAGATATAACATACACATATGCACCACTTACACTGAATTAAAAACAAGATATATATGATTAATATCTGTTTATTTAAAGGAGTGTTTCGATCATTTTATTAGTTCATTGTATTGCACTGGCCACAGTACAATTGTCAGGAACCTTTGGAATGATTATTATTTAGTTTTAAAACTCTTTCTTTGTAATTTATTTCAGGTTTGACTTTATTTGTTGGTTTTACGGCCAGTTTGGCTCCAGAGTCAAAGCCTTTGTCTCCATGTTCTGAATTGGACAGGTTGCTCAAGTGTGACAGCAACATTTCTGTGTCTGAGTGTCACCTATTTTGTTTTGGATCTTTTCAGCACGATTCCTTCCTCGCGTGTTTATCTCCAGAGGCAAGTCTTCTAAAGTTAAACTAACACTCGTAAGATGACCAATCCTGATATGTCACAATTCATGTTTATAATTTTTTAGAGGAAATCAGTGATTTAAGCTGATATGAACCAATGTTCTTCAATTGTGGTCTTGCTCAACCTGCCCAGTGCCACAATTCAAATTCTTTGAGCAATGTTAACTCTTCTTAATAATATCTGGAAAATACTGATTAAACAATATAAAAGGAAAATCTTCAAATAAATCCTCTAACACTCTCCTAATCAAACGTATATCATATGTGACATAATCAATCTAAATTTTTTTCCTTGTATGCATTTTTTTTTCAAGTATGTGCAATGACTTCCATTAAAAATCAGATTTTTACGACATTAACTTAACTCACTTTTTTTTAGCTTAAATGTAGTTTTTGTTTAGTTACCTAGTTAGTGAACCTAGAAATACATTGTCTTGCACTTGAAATTAAGTGCAGCTAATTTGTATTTCTCCATAGATGTTAAGAGACAGTTCTGTGTCTACAGTGGACTGTCACTGAGAGATTAACGGATCCTTAACAGCTGAGGAAAGATGAAAACCCAAATCTTGATTTCTGTTACACCTGTGTGATTGTTATGTGTTCTGTTATTTAATATCTTAACCTAACTTAAATACTTAAATACTAAACACAAGTAAATTGGTAATACTAACACATACCCTTGCTTTGTAACAAATTGTATTACTGCCTGGGCACTGGTTGCCTAAACATCCCTTAATTTAGCCAGTATTACACTCAGTGTGTGAGCCAAACAATCAAGTCAACCTCAAACTGCTTTTCAAGTAACTGCCCTGACTTTAAAAGGTAAGCTATCCAGAGTTCAGTTAAATTTTGAGTGGAGATCAAGAATTTGGAACTACGTACTCATCAATAAAGCCAAGGCAAACCTTTTGGGGATTTAAATAAGCAGAGGCTACTTCATTGCTGGTTTGATGCCTAAATGTTACAGGCCTTTTAGCAGAATATAAAGTACAACTCTTTCCTGAAGTCATTATTTTTTCCAGAAGGTAAATTTGTGCTATAAATCACTTTATGAAACCCGCAGAATAAACACATGCAGGTACAAATTGTGATACAAAATATATGAACAAACAACCCAAAACCAGATTCCCAAACACTTGAATAATAATCCTTGTTTCATAGGCCTCTATAAATATATTATAATAAGTTATCGTGGCTTAGTATATGAGGTTCAAGCTGAAACAGGGTGCAGCTGAGTAGTGAAATCCCCTCTAACATTGCACAGATGAATCTCAGAGGAGGCTAACCCCTCCTCTTTGTCCCAGAGCCAGTGGGCTGCCAAACACTCCATGTCTGTTAGATGAACCCTGCACTTCCCCATCAAATGTGAGGGCGAAGACTAAAGCAAGATCAGTTCTCTGGCAAAACTAATTTTGAACTTGTTCAAAACAAAAAAAAAAAACAGTTTTTATATGTGGGATACATTTAGAGTGTGTCAACTTATTTGGAATTGTAAACCAGCCTTTAATATTTGAACAATAAGTGCTGCGATTTAATCATGTTTTTTTGATCAAAGTTGAATTCATGTTTTTACCAGTAGGGGAGCCCCTTTATTTTTTACCAGAATACACTTTCTGTGCCTGGCCACTATCTAATCTCAAGCATGAATAGGCCTAATGAGAGATCTGGGACTCAATCCTTGTCAACAACAGTGCTCCTCCTGCCAGCCGTCAGGTCACTGCCTGCTGCCAAGGGGCGGCGCCTGCACTCAAGGGCCCATGCAGTTGTGGTTACTGAACCTATGATTAGTTTTGCTCCCCCCACAAACATTGGAAATGCCGCCTGGGCTTGCATTAAATTAGCTTTTTTTTTTTTTTTTTTTTTTTTTGTATGCACATATTGTGACCAAAACTGAGTAAAATAGAAACTTAAGATGAGCATGTGAGAAGAAAGAAGAAAAGAGTCTGAACCTCACAAGGCGCCTCTCCTGCCAAAGAGGAGTCAGTAGATTTGACTGTTTTGCTGGCAATCTGTATCTGTGTGTTTCTAGACCCCGAAGTGTCGTTCAGCGACCACAACCATTTTGTTCTGCCTTAATTTAGCCTTTCTGTAGCCATTTTAGTCCCCAATCACAATGCTAAGCCTTTGAGTGGTGACTTGTTTGTAAAAGAGCAAAACCAACACTGAAAACATTTCTGACTGTGTAATCCCTGGAAAAACCTGAGAGGAAGAAACGGGGCGTTATCCTGCTTTTTGCATAACAGCTGCCTTGTGTTTCTTGTCTTTTGGGGCTTTTTGGGTCCTTCATAAGAATGGCATATGGGTGACATCACAAAGAAATTCTACAGATGACACTCAGATGTTTATATAAAATATTTAGGCATTTTGCATTTATTTTAAATTAAGTGTTGTAAAGTGTAGCATTATTAAATAGTCTGTAGCAAATATATATTTCATTTGGCTTTTATGTGTAACTGTTATATGATAAAATATAGATTCATGCTGTGGAAAAAAATTGCTTCACTCAAACAGCAAGGCACTACCCCTCAGTTGCTAGGCATAACGGCCCCAGCTGTGCATATGTGCATATATGTGCCATAGGTCAACATGTCCATGTTTGCAAGTGAAATATAGTGCTCAGGTGTGTATATAACCCACTTCCAGTTGTACGGGGGGAAAAAAGAAGCATTGAGTCTAATCAAAGCTGCAGTCCAGTGGATGGGTTGTGGGTAATAATATACCCATCTTCTCAGCAGCTCTCCCAAACTCCCACCACACCAAAATGAGACTTTTCATCACTTCATTAAATTGGCTTGTCATTTGACAAATATTTGCAATTTCGTTAAAAGAGAAACCCAACAGACTGGTATTCCTTGCTTTCGCCTGCACGCACTAGTCATCCTGTGTAACATACCCCTAATTTCATTATTCTCATGTAAACATTTAAAGCCATATAGCCTAATTATTGAAGGATCCCTGAGGGGATTAAAACCTAATCCTCTCTTTTCTCTATGAGCAATGGATACTGCAGCTTAATGCTTCAGGCTAGTGTCTTTTACTTCCTTCAGAGACACAATACAGTGCATCCAAGTGTTATTTTAAGTAAGAGGTGGATTGGCATATGAGTGAGGAGCTGAGGGAGCATAACTACGAACTACTTTATTGTAGCTGCAACAATTTGTGCTACAAGGGTCAATTGGCACTAATAATAGTAATATTAATTATAATAATACATAAATACTACTTGAATAGTTTTTTTTTACTTTGTCTGTTTTTATACATACACCAAACCTTATCTAAAATGTAGCAAAACAGGCTGAGGTTACTGCAAGTATTTACTCTTTATATGAAGCTTGTAAGCACCGTGTAGCGCCTGAACTGATAGGATCAGCAGATAGGATCACCAATAATGGACCTGACCGAGCAACACAGAGAGGAAAAAAATCCAGGGCGGTTTGACTGTGCAGCCTGTAAGAGCGATGAAGGGGCGCTCTGGGAGTTGAGACCGAAATCCGCTTGTATTTCTGTAACACTATCGGCCATAATTGGCCGAGGAACGTAGATTAAGATTGATGAGACATTAAAGTGGCTCTTTGGAGTTTAAGGGATCGATAAATATCGTGATTTCGAGGGGTTTCGTTTGAGAGCAGACAAACGACTGTAACTGTGCTCCACAGCGACACTGATCTGAGAACATGGAGGAGGAGAGGGAGGGAGGAGACTGAAATAAAGATGTGATCACGATCAGCTGATCAGGGTAACAAACCCACCTTTAAAGTCAGGACAGTTATTTGGGCTTGAAAAGCTAGTTTTATTATTATTGTTAACAAAATAACCCACTTACAGACAACCTCATTCAAAGCAGCTGTAATTATAACTGGAGTAACTTTACATTTTAGACTTGTACTGCAATAAACGCATGACGGTGTGACCTTGGGTGAAGTAAGAAACTCGTTCAATCTATGTAATGTCAGCAAACCCGTTTTTGTTTTCTTTATAATGATGGTGGAGGCGTTATGATCCGATGAGATCACAAAAGGTTTTTGTCATGTCTGCATCAGTGGTTTACAAACAGGTACAAATAAGTCCAGCGTTTAGATCCCGCCTCTGTGTATTTATAGGCCTCATTAATCCACTGTAACCTATTCTGCGTTTTTATTTTAAGACACGAACAATAAAGACGTGGAAATGAAAACTTCCACGGAGCAATCGTGACACGCATTATTATAATAATTTACTTGTATTTCACTAAACGTATGTAGGCCTGAACCCGTGTAGCCAGTAACCGACAGTAGTTAAACAGGCCGCTGACTTGATGGAGTCCGCTGTAATCGCATTGATTAGGTACACAGAATTAACCCAGACCCTGCTTTATTTCACAGCCATATAATAAATATAATATCGTTTTTGAAACAAACAAACAAACAAAAACACGATTCAGTATGTGGTTGACCCCTCTACACTCTACAGGCCCAGTGGTCCTGAGCAGCCCGGCTCAGCTTGTTGCCCCTGTCCTGGTGGCCCGGGGGACTCTGTCCATCACCACCACAGAAATCTACTTCGAGGTGGACGAGGATGACCCTGCCTTCAAAAAGGTCGACCCAAAGGTAAGTAGCCTGCAAGCAAGAGTGCAGCCCGAGTTTAACGCGGTGGTTTTTCCGATGTGTGTGTGTGTGTGTGTGTGTGTGTGTGTGTGTGTGTGTTTATATTTTAACTGACCGACAAATAGGTCTATTAAAAATCAACTATATTTAAAATGCACTGTTGTTTATACATTAAAAAACGGATACGCACAGGTTGAGTTTTCAGAAGTGTCTCTGCTGTGTTTTACTATTTTTTTCTTTCTTCCTTTTTTATTTAATAACGATTTGTTGCCGGATTTTTAACTTTTTATGTTGGGTGTTTAAACTCGCTGTAGTATTAATTGAATTATGTAAATATTTATTGAATCCTATTTGCTCAGATTCATCAAACAGTGTTGTCAGATTATAAAGTCATGCCAAGGTATTTGGATACAAACAAATTTTAAAATAATAATAAATCTTGCGCAGGGGCTTACAAAAGTCAAACAGTTATCTGGAGTTATCGTTCTTTCATTTTTTTTTTAAATGCTATGTATGTTAAATGATTTTAAAATTCTTGTTTTATATTTCCCAGTTTTATTTTTTAAAGTGAACAAGATTTCTGCAAGAGCCAGTGACCCGAAATAGAAAATCTCATTATATTTATTGTTGCATGGCATTAGCCCTACTCTGCTACTGCCCAAAAACACATGTTATAATAAATATATAAATGTATAATAATAAAACCATAATGGGACACAAATATAAAACAGCTCGTTTTATTAGCTCTTTAAATTAGATCAAAGACAGAAATAAAAAAATCAGATCACAGATGTTATAATCCAGTGTATTTCAAGTGCATTTTTTTTTCAATTAAACTGTAATATATAATACTATATATATGTTTTCATTTTCATTTTTTATGATGTAGGCCTAAGCATGTAAAACAACCAAGAAATGTTCGAGTACTTTAAATAATAATTCAAGTAATTTGATGGAATGTTCTTATTGTAACAAATGTTGTAGGCTACGCCTACCATCAAAATGTAAACTTTCAAAAATTAGAAAATGTCCATTGAAACAGATGAATCAGACGACCACTGATGCAAGTATAAATTAATAACGTTTCTACCAGATAAAGAAAAACTTCAGAAGTAGATTTAAACAGGTGGATCCTATTTACGTGTCACAGAACAACATTCACAATTTCAGACCACTTGAATCACAATCTATGAATGTAATTTACAGTATAAAATGTACAGTTGTGTGTTTTGTTTTGTCCCAAAGTTTGTCACGGGGCTTTATTTTAAAGCATTTACGTAAATGTAGGATTTTAGGCAACTGTGTGTGACGGAGAAAAGAAGAAGCCACTGTGGAAATGACCTCTTGGTTTAGCCAATAATTTGAACGTGCTCCTAAAATATTGACACCGCCAAAGGGTGCACGGGAAAAACTGCAAACTAAGCTGTCATAAAAAATCAAATTCAATTAGGCCTAAACAGTTTTAACAACAGAGGACAGTCACATTTCACAAGACTTTGCAAATTGGTTGGCAATATTTTCTGTCCGTTTATTAGCCTGTTAAGCCTCTTCATCACAACATTTTAAGATGAGGTGAACTAACGTGTTTTACCTCAAAGTTTCTCCAAGCTTTTGGGGTTGGTCAATATTTCTCTTGCCAGTCGCCAAGTCTGTTTGGCTGCGTTCTCTAGAGCAGAGTGCGGTTTTCCTTGAAACAGGTCTAAATTGGGCAGGAAATAATGCGGGCACCTTCTGCACTGCAAACACGAAATAAGCTGCAATAGTATCCCGTTCAGGCGGTCGCCGAGACAATTCTCATCCCAGTCCGACTCCCTGGGATGCTTCTCACACTCGTAGGAAACCAACGTTTTCATGTGGTAGTTGTTAAGCGGTTGTCCAGGCAGTTCGAGGTGACGGTCGCGCAACGCTTTGAGGACTGACAAGCATTTCTTTCTGCATCCACCCAGGAGGAGCCGGTTCTCGGCCTCAGCGAACTGCAAGACCCAGGCGTCGCTCTCTGCCGAGCTCTGCTTGCCGTTCAGGGAGTAGCACTCTTTGGATAAAAGATTGAAACCTTCCGCTTTGACTTCTGCCACTCTGTTAGGTCCTGGCCAGGGGATGTGAGGGAGAGGCCAATGCGCAGCGCTTCGTGGCCAGATCCCAGTGCACTTGAAAGCTGGCGTGATTTGCACCACATATCTGTCTCTGATACGCAACTTCACCTCACTTGTGTCAGCGACCATTTTGACAACATCTCTGTAGCTGCATTTATCCACTGCCTGTGCCACTAGTGTCTGAAATCTCGACCGGATCTTGCGCGCCGAGAGGTAACCGGAGGCTGTGATGAATTCAACCCACAGAGACATGCTCCTCTTGCGGCCGTCGCTGAGCTTGAGCACGGCGCAGCCCGGCAGAGACCCGTCGTCCACAAAGTTGAATACACCCATCTGATTCAGATAGAGCACAACTTCGAACTCGGTGGGCGAAATGACTTCCAGTCCCTCGAACCGATTATCCATCTCGCTGAGTGAGCTGATGAAACGGGGCTCCTGCACCTCAACCTCCTTCAGGACATCCGAAACCACCTTGCACACCTCCCGGATGGTCTTGGAGATGGCTGCTTTTCGAGACTGGCATTTCTCGTTGTAGTATTTGTTGAGGTGATACACCAACTTTGCCTGGGCGGCTATCATATTAGGGCAGAGATCCGGGTTATAGACCGGAGTCTCGCAATAAGCCGAGGGATCCAACGCGGCTGTTTGTACGGGAGCCAATTTTAGAGAAGAAAGAAAGCTATTTAAAAAGAAAAAATCTATTTATAACACAACTATTCAGAGCTGTGCTCAGCGCACATGCGTAATACTGATCTCATAACATTCACAGCTGTTGTATCGTAAACTGCATTGAAGTGCTCCGAGCAAGTCCTCTAAGTGATCAGAATGGCCTGATTAAAAGTCCATTTTATCCGTGTGAGGTTCAGTAGCCGTAAAAACGCCTGTTTTGCTTTTTGTCTGATCACTGTGCCAGCAAGGAGTCCGCGTAATTGCGCAGAGTGGAGTGTGCACTCTTGACGCAGACGCCCGGTGTTGCTGTGTTTTACAACAGGGACACACAGACACTCTTTATTATAAGGGAGGAGTTGAACCCGTGATGTCCAATCGCTATCCGATGCGTCACCGCATCTCAGTTTATCGAAAACAAATTCATTCCCGGGTGATATATACAAGTAAAAAGTACAGGTACTAGTAGTATATCGAGGAGCGGAAGTACACCTACGGAGAGAAGGAAAAAAAAAACAACATTTTTACTTTCTAACATTGGACTTCGCTGAGGTTTTTTTTTTTTTCAGTCCGCTTCATTGTAACATATGAAACAGTAGGTGGATTTAGAATTGTTAAAGTATTTATGTACTTGGGTAATAAAACATTAAACCATATAATTTAAATATTTCTTTTTCTACAGCATACCGGATCAGATTTCTTACATATAAGGCACATCGGTTGAATTAGAATTACAATGAAGTAAGTTAGGGATTTTTATGCAAAATGTATTCATAGTTTGTTAAGGATGTTTGTATTATTGGCATGTTGTGTTTTTAAAGAGTTAAAATATATTTTTTAAATTGGAAATTTTACAATTGGTTACGTTTGTAGAGCACTCTGGAAAAAGTGTAAGCCTTTTCTGAAAGATGAGAAAGGTATTTCGCTAATTATGTTTAACACTGGCATTATATTTGACACATTCATTATCGTGGCTGTGATACATGTAGGCGACTGTTATTTGTTTTGCTTTTTTTATAGCAAAACGTTGTTCGGCAACAACCTGTCATGTGTTGGGAAACGATTCCTCGCTCCATGTATTTTTTGTCATGTAATTACTGTACATTGTTAGAATAAACGTGAGCTCAACGTACGTGTGTTTATTACGTTTGTCAAATATGAAAAGTAAATGATTGTGTTTACTAAACTTTGAAGTTCACTGGAAAAAAAGAGTGAATGTGTCGATCTCTGATTTTTGTCTTTTGTTAGGAAAACGCGTGTGAACTTTTGGTTGTTTATATTTTAATAAATCTGGGCTAATTACATTATTGAAATAAAGACAATAATATAGCCTACGTTGGCATTTAAGTATCTGTTATTGATAAGACTAAAAATATGTATTTTCTTCCAACGTCAAAGTTGCAGCAACAAAATAAAACAATAACAGCAAAAATCTTATAGTTTCAAGTTGAAGTAAAAAAAAAAAAGAAAACTAAACTTTTAAAAAACTTTAATTGTTGTTATTTCTTATGATTAAAACCATTTATTCTCCTTGTAACAGTGTGATGTTTTAGAAAGAGCCATGTTGCTCTGATACAGACATTGATTCACAATAAAGAGATCTCGCATCCAAACAAAACCCTCTCTGGCTGACATCATTGCACTGGCACTTCATCTCCCAAGGTACAGTGCATGCTTTGAAGAGGGCTTCAAAAAGATAATGCTGCACCGATCAGATAAGAAACACAAAGGCATTTACACTCATCTCTGCTCTAGTCAGAAGTGCATACGACCAGACATTATGAGGGCACAGCACCGCTCGTCAGCTCTGACTCTCACTACATGGATGCGGCTGAGCGGGAGGCGGCGTGTGTGCGGGAAGGATCTCGATAGATGGGTGACTCCCGTTGTCATCTCAGCTTGTCATGGACCCACTGCGAGTAGCTTATTGCCAGGGCCTGCATTCATTTACCTGTTACCAGGCAGAAATTACAGATATTAATATGTGGATACGCACCTTTAGGAGATAATAGAAGTCTGTACCTGGGGTCATTTCAAAATTACCTCATTTTGGAATTAGGTCTGTAGAGATTAATTCTAGGTATTATCACATTTAAGATTAAATTACATTTCACAACCCCTAAAAATATATTCCTATTTCTGGAAGATATGGATGACATTATGGAAGAGTTTCATGTGGTGAGAGGTAGCTAAAAGCCTCTTCCCCTCTGAGGCTTTGATAGTTGTTTCTCTCACTCTCTCTCTCCCACTGTCTGTAGCCCAGCAGGTACTTTCCTTTTATTGAAACCAGACTAGCTTCACTTTTTAGGCAACCTTGCTCCAGTGTCGAATATCTCCAAATTCAGTCGCACCTCTTGAGTTGGTGCTCCAGCCTTTGGCCCTCTGTATGCAAGATGGAAGCAGGATGTGTGTGTGTGTGTGGGGGGGGGGGATTTCATTGAGATTATCACCTACTAATCTAAAGCATGTGGGTGCACAGATCTCAAAGTAACTCAACCTGCTCTGCAGTCCCAAGACTCCAGCAGTTGTCAGGTTTGTCCTAAGACAATCCAATCTTCTTACCCATATCTTTACCATTACAACATTGCAGGCTTTGTTGCCTCATTCACCATCCCACCAGGCTCTTGGAGGCCCTCCAGTGTGATATATGGGACTGTGATTCCAGCCCAGGCCTATTACTGACCCGGAAAATGCATGCATGATTGTGTAAATCAATACAATGACTTCTACTTCCCCTAATTTTGGATCAGCATGTGACCCTGTTTTGAAGGCCTCTTTGTCTTCAGAGCATGCCTCTACACTTATTCATTTTTTTCTCCTCCATTTTTCTTTCTTCTTGCAAGACTCATCGTCCTGTTAACTTGGCTGGGCACAGGGTCAATGGTACTTCTTTAATTGTTAAAATTGTTCTTTGACAGCACCACTCAGTCTTTGAGCGATTTCAGAGTTTTCAGTGTTAATATGAAATGCATGTTTGTTTTTAATCGTCAAAGCTTTATGGACTTTTTTTAACTTGAATTTATTTATATATCAAGATATGCATTTATAAGACATGTATTAACATATAGGTGAGTAGAATATTTGAGGATTGTTATTTTAACTATGTGCAGAAATTCAGTTTTCTTTATTATCTAGTGACCTTTAACAAAATAATCAGTGACATTATGCAAGCGTAAGATTTAAAGCTGGATCAAAACCCTTTATGACCAGCAGTCTAACAGACAACACAATTAGGGATTATGTTTAATTATTTTAATAATCTTGTTATGCAAGAACAAATAAGATCTGACGTTGGCTTTTTATTTTTTATTACATTTCTGGGGTCATTTAGTTTGTACAAATGAATCCCGCGTCATATAGACTCTAAGCGAGTTTACCAGCTAGCTCCCAAGCAAATGTTCAGATTAGTCAAAGTGGACTTAATAAGATGACATATTTCTATATAAATCAGATTAATGGTGACAGTGACACTTCAGAGATGTGACATCAATATTGGATCTCAAACTGTGTGGAAAAATATACTTTAATCTCATGGGTATAGCCACTCACTTTGACACATTTTCTATAATTTTATTTGACATAAAATGAAATTGTCATTGGGATTTTTCATATTGAAAAATTATTATTCCAAGCAATATGGTCTCTCTGTAGGAGGCCAGTTAATTTTAGGGCTTGGGGCCTCACTGAGGACCCCCCTTTGGATGGTGTCCATTCATTTGTTTTTTTTTCCTCTGTTGTGTACTAGCAACCACCTTGTAAGAAGCCAGAACCACATAGCCAGAGGCTCTCAGACACCCTCTAGTGATTGACGCAACAGGCTCAATTTGCCATCAACCATATCAGTAGCATCTGTACACACAGACATATCAACATGAAGGAAATTTTAAAGAAGCAGGTCTGGACAAAAGTGTAAATTATGAAACTTAATTGATTGTCTCAGCTTCATTTGGCTCTTCACCCCTCCCCTCCACAATATGCTACGCTTGTCAGGCTTCGTGATAAATTACATGCATGTATTTGCATGAATTTAGCATGAGTATTATTCAGTTTTGTTTGCCAAAATAACAATCCAGAAAATTTCAGATTTTCTTCACAAAAAGAAAAATACAGATTTACATAGTGTTTACTGCTATTTTTCCTGCACAAGTAATGCAGCTAGCAGTGAAAGTGCTGGTGCAGAGCTTTTCACTCGTTTTATTAGCACATCGTTTAGCATTGTATTTTTCTTTGCATGACAATGCTAAACGTTGTGTGTGCAGAGAACTTAAACAGGATTGGTGCTGCTTTGTTATTACTTTGTTCACCTTGTGTGTCCTACAAATTGGTTAAGTCTCAGATTGCTCTCAAAGAATTGACTAGCTTATTTGCAAATATGCAGTTCTTTATTTTAATTTTTTTTATAATTAAAGACATCTAAATGCCCACCAAGTAGATCCACCTGGTCTGTTGTAAAAGACAACCATTCAACAGCAGCAGTGTGATTAATCTTAATGTCTGAGAGATGTCTACTTTGCAAAGGTGGGCGCTGTAATCATCTGCCCACTGACCCCATGATGCTCATCTGCAATCCTCTTTGCAGTCCTTGTCTGGCAAGTAATTTTAAATCTCCGATTAAGCAAACACTGTTCTGTTCCACATGTCATGTGATCTAAGAGTGGGAGTACATTGATGCACAAAACATAGCAAATGAAAGAATTGGTGGTGTATTCTAAGTTTGGGGCTGTTGGTAATCAAATCTTGCTGGTAAGGCCTGTGATGAAATTAGGCAATGTTGCCTAAATAAGGGATGAAGGGTTCATAATTGCCAGTCCTAGAGATCTGAGGTGCGGGGTGGCAACTGTCAGAGCAGGGCTAATGATGACAAATGCCTCTCTATGCAGATTGCTGCAGCAGCACGGGTGTGCAGCTGAGGAAGAACAAGAAAAGAAAAATGCAGAGGGCCTAATAAGAGAAAGCTTGTGTGCACATATTTAATGATCTACATGGAAACAAACCTCTATAACTGATGGGTTGCCTTCAAACGCACCCACGCTGGATGCTGTTTAGAGCTTCTATAAAATGGAGGTATCTTCTGGGGTACCTATGACTGATATTAATAGTCATCTTTGTGACTGCAAGGAAGCATCTGCTGCTTTAACTAATACAGTAAACAAAATATAAAATCTACGGTTAACTGATATTTTTTTGCAAGCTTGTCAAGACAATTTGAACGTAAACATTTATCACGTTTGCAAAGTCAGTTCTATATTTAGTCCAAGAATCCATCATCTCTGGAAGATAGGACATCCAAGCCTGGATCAGCATTGCCCTTCAGTGAAGTTTTCCTTATTAACTTTTCTTCAGTTGATGTTTTGGTCATTATTGCACAAGAGAGCAAAGTGTTATTGTGGCTTATGTAGAAAATAACAGCCCATTCCTACTTAACATAACTAAACCTTTGTTGGTTTACATGTCTTTAAAAATAGTTTGTGTTCTAAAGTGTGGTTGATTTTTAACCACCTTTGTAGCAGGGAGTCATAAATCTGATTTCACTTACTGTGACGTAAGGCTCTCGCTAATAAAAGAGCAAACCCAGAGTGTTGCATGGCCAGATTTCCCCAATTTGTTGCATGAATGGCTTTTGAAAGGGGTCCCTCTTTGTACAAAGGCAGTCTCGTCTTTGTTTGGTTTCGCCCCATCTGTGTCATCTGGTGGTCTGTGCAAGAGGGTGGTGTCTCGGGGTGCTCCCCAGCGGCGTTGCCAGTTGTTTTATGGACTCGGTGGAGTGGTGCTGGGAGTTCATAAGTTGGCTTGCCTATTGTGTGCTGAGCCCAGCTGACACGTGTGAATTGACTCCAGCATATTGACAGATCATTTCCATTAATGAATCGAAGGAGTCTGCCTTGTTTCACTCTGTGATTTATGCCTTAGCTTCATCATCCTCTGAGCTCGGGGTTAACTAACAACTTCATGACCGACTCTAACACACATTCCTAGATGAAGGCATTTTGCTCTGTTCAGCTGCTTTATTCACAGATGCATATACTTTAAGTGATATTTAAGCAATCTATATCTTACATAAAGCCACGTAGGTTTACAAATGTAGCCCATAATTTTATCAAGTTTATCACAAGGCAATTAGTACTTTACAACATGTAGTATTTCCGTAGCCTTTGTCTAACCTTAAAGTATAAATGATTGTTAGCTGGAAAAGACTACACAAACCAAGTTTACATTTTTGAAGACCTCAGTATTTTCTGTTAGGGATGGGTGGGCTGTTTCTTGATATGTATTGAGCTGCTTTGTCTGCAAGTACTGTTGCCTCATCTGCTCGGCCCTGATCCTGCATGGCGACCATCTAGCTTGTTCAAAGAAAACAACCATACACTGCGGATCATGCCGGCCTCAGCCTGGCCTGTCACCCCCACCAGTGCTGCCACATGGAAGGCACATTTGCTCGCCACCATTTTATGCCGCTGTCACCCTCCCTTCAAGAGTGAGGGGAAAGAGGGGAGGTGAAAAGGAAAGGAGGGAAAGAGGGAGGCTCACCCTGAGCGGATGCTAGACAAAGATGGCAGCAGAGACATTTTGTCTACTTTCATTAGTTCTGGTGGTGGTGAACTGTGCTGAATATTAGCCTGTTACTGGCAAAGCCACACAATGTGGAGCACAGACGGAGAGCATGTCACAATCAAATCTACCCCACCTCATTTCCATCTTCCTCACTGAAAAAGTAGGACATATGGGGCAGGATGCCAATTGCTTTTTTTATACGGTAATTAACATCCCTTAAGCCGTGTTATGAGGTAGGTGTGTCTCGACCATGACAAAGTTTGTCTCACACATTTACATATATATTTCCAATAAGGTGGGGTATTTCAAGAGCCTCACTAGTGTGTTATATGGCATTAGAAAATGAAGTGCATTAACTTTGTTGGCTTTTACTCATGTGTAATAGCTTTTGTTGTGACAGTGTCACATTCAGCTAAACTCAGGACTATCATACACTGGTAGTTTCCTTCAGTATCTTCTATATGGCATCTGTCAGCTTAAATTGGGACCTTACATTAACCTGTGTGTGTGTGTGTGTGTGTGTGTGTTTGTTTATGAAAGGGGGGAGCTCAATTTATGTTAACAGAGGACAGTTTGGTGTGTGATATGTTTGCACATGCTTGTGATGAACTTGATTGTTAGATTGCTTTCTGTTGTTTGTGATCAGCATGACATATTCACCCAGTCCAGAACTAGTTTTTGGAGTTCTGCCAAAACACAGATGCTTCATCTGTTTTCCTTTTCTCCAGCCTGCATCTGA
Source organism: Channa argus (assembly GCF_033026475.1). Taxonomy (NCBI): domain Eukaryota; kingdom Metazoa; phylum Chordata; class Actinopteri; order Anabantiformes; family Channidae; genus Channa; species Channa argus. The sequence goes on from NC_090202.1 coordinate 23,034,941, forward strand.
TTCTTTTGTTTACCTAAATAACAACATTCACACAGCAAGTCTCTGATTGGTGTCTCTCTCTCTCTCTCTCTCTCGCTGTGTGTGTGTGTGTTTTGTGTGGAGATGTAGCTGAACGTTGTTTTGTCCTGCTGGGCTTTCATCTGTTGGACTCATTATAGTAGTCATCTCACTGGGCTCTATTAGAGAAGCTCAGGAGACAGGCTCCCCATGAAAGAGTCATGATGGACGAAGAAGTGCTGATGTGCAGGTTCCTGCCTCCAGGCTTTCACCTGCTCAGGAACAGCCCCAAGGCGAAAAACCAGGCAGGCCAGTCAATAAAAGATTGAATAGTTAAAGTCAGACTTTCCTAGTGTTGCTTACTAGGGACCCGGATATGATGGTAAACAAAAGTAACTAGTTATTAAGTGAATTTTGTAGACTCACGGTAATGAGAGTCAAAAAGGTGGATGAAATCGCCAAAAAAAAAAAGCTGGATAAAGTTGCGCTGTTCTACCCTGTTAAATTTCAAACGATTTTATTAGACTGTCAATTCTCTGGTCTTGGAGGGCTTGGGAGGTGTCTGAGCAGGAAGTTCCGCGGCAGGGTGAGAGCATGTCTGCTGTTGACACCATCTAACGAAGGGCGGATTAGGAGTTTACAGAGGCAGTAATATGATAGGTCAAAAAGTGGAGGCACTCCTCCACAGCACTTGGCTCTGTAATGAATGATTGACTGGAAAAGGAGAAGCTGCCACTCGCTGGCTGAGTGCTCATCTTGACGCCTGCCGCACCGCTCCACGGCTCCCCTTGATCACGTTTCGCTGCTCCCTTCTCATCTGAAGCACCAGTCTGCCGGGAAAAGCTGCTTTTCCCTCTTATTTTTCTCCCTAATTTACACATTTAAGACATTTTTGTTTGCTTATTTGCAATTCCTTTTTTTGTCAGTGAGCCTCTCTCTATCAGTCCTACTCCCAGTCTTAAAATCAACCCCCCCAAACCCACTACACACAAACACACGTACACACACCCTCACTTACAACCTTCCCTTTCTCTTCTGTTCGCCCCGAGGCAGTGAACTAATTTCAGGTTCCATAATTGCAGTGTGTTGTACACCTGTCTGCTATTAATTCTCCCGTGTCTCTCATTCTCTTTCTTAATGAGATATTATTGTAATTATTGTCATTATGCTATTTTCCGTAATGAACTTGATTGATGTTTTTGTTATGGCACTATTTATTCTCTATAATTAGTTTAAATGTGTTGAAAACCTATAGGCACTGATAGTATGAGACTCAGTGAAGTCCAACATTCACTCATGAGTTGACCTCGAGTTTTTGCTTAGAGCAGAGTTTGTCTTGGATATGGAGAAAAAAGCTGAGCAGCCTGGTCACCACTGAATAGGGCCCTGCTTGTAGCCAGTTTAAGACCATTACAGCAGTGAAAGGCTACACAATGGCCAGTGCCGGGCTTTGTTTCAGCCTGTCACTTGCACCCTGTGAAAATCAAATAGCGCTTTGCCTTAAAAGAAAAGGTGAAAAAGGTATTGTCTAAACTCCCATTTTTGGAAAATCTGGTTGTGTTTGGAAAGAGAAAAAAGTTTTCTTTATTTTGAATGTTATTGTTAAAGACGCAAACTACTGGAAGGAATGCTGAAGAAAATCTCAGCTGAATGAATAATGTAGAATTTTTTTTTCTTAGCGGCCCTCAATCCAATTAGGAGTTTAATAAGGGTCATGCATAAGGACTTCACGCTGAAGGTGGGTTTCTTTTGGGTTCTTTGGGGAGCAGGATAGCGCTGAAGTTGCATAGGGCCTAACTGAAGGTTGCTCTCTTTAATGTGTAGCCAGGGGTCTTGTGCCCCGGTAAATCACTAAAACCGCCTGAGCAGCACAGATGATCATTTCTATTATTCTCAGAGTGAGGCCGGTTAGAGAAAATCTGATACTGTGGTTAGATTTGTTTCTCAGGTGGTACCAATTACCTAATCTCCCACTCTCACATACTTGTCTCATTAGCCTTAACTTTTGCCAAATATTTAATTTATTATGATCAAGATCAAGCATAAGTCCTACTAGTTGTCACTCATTTGTACTCCTTGTTGGTAACGTAACCATTCTTGAAATTTGGATTGAGGGTAAAAATGGAGGCTATATGGATCTTTAAAGGGGCCTTGGCTGATCTTTAATCTCTCTGTATGAGACGCATAGTGGGTAGGAGGGCCCTAGAAGTGGACACATCCAGCCTTTGTGTGTTTGTTCACATGCTGCGAAGCTTTGAGTGTCTGACAGCCGTTTAACTCCACACGACCTGCTTCTCAAGTGCCATCGTTTGGGTGCTCCTGAATCCTGTTAGGGGCCATAATTACAATTCACGCACTCCTTGTGCTTCTTAGAGGAAGCCTTGAGAGAGTGAAGAGGGGTATAGAGGCGAAAACTCCAGCAATATTATCCTTTCATCAGTGTGGAAGATCACTGAGTCTTTTATTAAACTGCATAAATACTGTTTTGACACCAAGCTACAACAAAGTTGTTTTCTATAATGTACACATCCACAATATGATAAATAATAGAATAGCAAATTGTGTTAATTGAGTATATAGGCAAACATGCAAGATGTGTTTCTTATAGCATGAGTGGAAGTAAACATTCTATATGACACATTTTATAAATTTGCTATTCTTTTAAGTGGGCAAACATCGAGTGAAGTGAAGCACATTCAGTGACTTTCAAAGGGAAATAGAAGAAAGGGTAAGCATAATGCCTAATAGGTGCTTTAGTAATTTCTGAGTTTTCATAGCTTAATCCGTTCTGAAAAGCTCAGGAGAAGAAAGGCTGCAAATGGCCCTCAGTATTAATTTGATGTGACTTCTGTACAATAAGGGCTGTGGATCCCAGAAGCCCATTTTCAAGCTTACCTTCTTTCATCATCCTCAGCCCTTGGAACTTTTGCCTAAATGTTTCATGAAACCAAGGCTGTAAGCCTCTTTGGTATTCTGTCTTTATAACGCCTGGTTTAAGACTATTATTACACCGTGTTCAAGGCAGAGGAGCACATACAAACAGTGAAGCTGCCTCTCCATTGTGAGAAACTCAAATTGATTTGGTACAATTGGGAGAGCACTTGTATTAAAACACACATATTGTATGGCTCATTTCCCCCCTTTCATTTTGTTTATTTGCAAATGCAAATGTGGGGACGTTTCCCTCCTTTTATATAAGTCTCTTTCTGTTTTCTTAGCATTTAATTTACTCATTTATGAATTTGCATTTGTCGTATATTTAAAAAAAACATTTGTGTGATCAAGCCACACACAAACAGTGGCTCATCACTTCAATTTCATTACATTTCGCTTAAATAAAAGTAGGATAAAAATGAAAATCTGCAATCCTGTTGTCAGTATGTGAAGACCCTCCTCAGTCTCCCCACACCCCGTCTGCCTGTGTAAAAACTGTTTTGTGAACTGTAGCACCTCTGTGAGATTCATGAAAGTCTTTATTTTGTTTTTCTTTTCCTACAGAGATAAAACAGGAAAAAGATTCAGTTTGTTATCAAAGAATCCTGTGATCCTGTGAGCCTCAGGAAAGTGCAGGCTGTATCTCCAAGCTTCTTTTGCTGCGGATGCTTTGTAAGACATTCTCCCCCACTATAAAAATAATGTCAGGGATATAAATACATGTTCATTGTTTTATAATTTCAAGAAACAAAGAGTATATTTTTTCTTGTGTATCTTTTGTGTACACCAGATTAGAGGAAACTAGCAAGGGACACACTGGGTGGGTCAGCGACCCTGGAGAAAACAGCTTGCAATAATATGGTCTAATCCAGTGTAATTAGTCAAATTATAGCATGCCAAGTAGAATGTCAGGGGCTGTCTGCTTTGGCAGGCATACAAGATGGCCCGAAGTCCCTCTGGACACCAGAGACACCTAAAAGCTTTGCAAAGCCACCTTATTGCACTTACTTTTACTTCTTTCAGTCCCAATCCCTGGTCTCCTTTGTCTTTGTCTTTACAAAAAAAGCTAGGGCTTCATCAGCAGTGTTAACAGTGTTTCGCCTTTTCTGAGTTGTCTCCTTTACCCCCAGGCTGCTAGCTTGATTGCCTGCCTGCCTGCTAAGGTGGATAACAAATGATATGAGGATTCATAACACAGGCTACAGAAAGTCAGAGAAATTATATCAATGCTGCACTCCTCCTACGTGATTTTATGAGAGTCGGTTGCGTACTAACTAGTGCCGCTAAGAACCCTAGACACGGTTAAGACACTTCCTTATGTTGAAGGATTAGCATTGGTAAAAAGATTTAAACTATATAATTACACGAGGATAAAGTACAAATTATCTAGTGCACTCAACAGCCAGATTATCATTCCCTGCAAGCCCCGTTCAGCCCCAAGGGGTGAGCCTGGATGACAAAGGCCCTCATTAGCATAAATTTACAAGCCCTCTCGTACAGAGAAGCCGATAAGAACCTGTTCCACCTTTGCTTTGGCCCTGAATGGCTTGTTGTGCTTTTGGCAATGACAGATAAGTCAGGGTAATTCAGGTTTATGCCTGAGAAAATGATGCTCTAGATTCTGGCTGCATCCCGAAGGTGTCACCCACCATAATCTTCAAAGAGCGTCCAGCAAAAAGGGGGCTGTGTGTTTTCCAGATGATATACTGCGAATGACAGAAAGAATTATACGAAGGAGGACAAATCTGTAACATATTATTAAGCAATTCCCAGTTTATAACGGGGATAAAAGGATAATGGATGAGGGTGTCGTTATTACCTTGGTGCTGAGGGAAGCACCAAAGCAAAGGTAGAAAGACAAGATTAATTGAGGACGAGTGAGGCACGCTCATTGCTCATCAGGCCTTCTCGTCTAAACACTTGCGTTTTCTGTCCCTCTCCTCCTCTGTCTCTCTGCCTCTCCATCCTTGTCTCATTCTTTTTTTTTTCCTCTGTCTTGCTTTGAGCTCCCATCCCTCCCACACACTACTGAAAAAAACGCTTGGAAAAAAAAAAAAAAGAAACTGGGATTTAAAGCGATCAGCTTGGCATTTGCAGTGGCAGCCAGAGGAATGTGGTACCCAGGCCAGGAAGATTTCAGTCATCTTAAGGCTGACAAGTCCCTGAAAAAGTCCCATTAGGAAAAGCTTGCTGAAAAGACCCCATACCAAATGACTGCATCCCTTCTCTCAAGCTCCTTAGTGAAGGCATCTTCAAGCTGTTTATCTGGATGATGTGCTCACTTAGTGTGTTCATGTACTGTATGTGCATGGATGTGACTGTGGGCATTGTTGGGCCGTAACACGTCACTAGTAACAAAGTAAGTCATTACAGTAGTATAATACTGGATGAATTGTTGTCCATTTCCACTTTCGTCTCTAACGTATAACCCTTTTAAAAAATAATATAAGTGTATAAGTGAAATATAATAAGTGAACGATCATATTAATTTTGAATAGGGTAACGAGTAACTTATAACAGTTTTTGAGTAACAAGCCCAACACGGGCTGTGGGCGGGTCAGCACCTGAGCATCTCCAAATGTGTATATATCTGTTGTGTTCTCATATTCACTTGTTCACTCACTGGATATATTTTACTTGCAATAATAATTAAGCTTTCACTTGAAACAGGCAGGAATAAATAATGGGCATTTCTTCTCTAATTGTGAAGTTCCTTAGGAACACTGTTACAAACACGTGAAAATCTGCACTTCGATATTAAAGTTTTCAACAAAACAGCCATAATTTACCACTCAAACAAAGCCAGCTAATCTGTCCCCGTTTGGATGTGGTCGGTAAAAAAAAAAGCCACATTATTTACTATGTTGAGTGGAACAGACTTGTCACAACATCTTCAACATCAAACATTGAGCAAACTTCACTTTTAAATGAAACCATTGCGTTGTGTGTTGAATCTGATAAAGTGGTCCAATTTATCACGTACTTTTTGATTTTATACCCAGTGTATTTTTGCTATTAAGTGAACATTTACTGCCAGAATACTACTCTATTACACATTGCTCTAGTAGTGAAAGGTACAAATGTAAGTTTTTGTGTATATTCTTGTATATGCCTGCAGCACAGACATCCCTCTACATTAACTATAAGGTGTGTGTGAATGATGCGTTAAAAATAAAAAATATATAAAATGTGCTCATACGTAACATTATTAAATATGCATTTTCCTGCTGTGTTTGTGAGGTCCTCAAGCAAATGATTTTTGTTTTGGATTGTTTCCTCTAACCTCGCAGAAACCTTCAGCAGGCATATCATGGCTTGATGCCAGACTTTGTGTATTATCGCTGTAGGGAACCATACGTCTGAGTAACTGAGGTTTTATATTTTAACACAGAAAGATAAAGAATGCTTAAAGAGCTTTGATTCTCTAAGAAAAAATTGCATACTTGGGGAAATTGCTCCACCCACCTGTCCCACCGTGGCGGACATGAAGACAGTGCTGCAGGCCCTGCTAATGTGCATGAAATCCCATCCCTGACATAAATGTTATTGACAAACTTGGCTGGACATTTGGGGCAGTGAACTGCCAGCATATTTAATGCATATTCATCTCCTTTATCCCACTGGTCTTGCCAGAGCACTGGAGCTGTGTCATCTTGCCACACTCCAGCTACCACCCAAATGTATAGTGACACTGATTATGTAAATCTGTATCTTGTTTTCCACCAGTACCTGCATTAGGAGACTGCTACTTTATTGAAGTTGAGATATGGGTATCTCAAAGAAGAAGCAGTTAGAAGCCTGATTTTTTTATTTTTTTATTTTTTATTTTTGGAAAAAAATATAATCTGGTTAAATCTTTCACATTTTGTACTTATAAACTTCGAAACAGTTGTCACGTTGGTAGTTAAGATGAGAAGCATACTTTAATGCTCAGGAATACAGTAAATAAGTATTTTCTAAAGCTACAGTAAAAGTGTGGATTTGGCACATTGTGGTCATAAGCTAAAATTTCTGCCATTATGGCTTTATGATATCATTTGCCATAGTTAGGTTTTTTCAAATACATTGCACAGTGTGTGTTATACACACGGAGTCATTTGCAGAGAGAAGACATTTTCTATTAAAGGTCAGTTTACCTAAGTAATAAAATTACCTCTATTGGTATGTATCCATATGCTATCCACAGTTTGTTTAATATGTCATAAAAACTTTCTCAAAATAAAATTATCCTGATCATTTCTTTCTGGAGAAAATGCCTCTGTATTTCTGATAATTACACATTAGATTGTGAACAGCGCTGAAGCTACTTTATATTAACTGCTTATTCTGTGATTTTTAAGTCATTTTTAAAATTTGTCTGAGAATGGATTCAACCCTGTTCTATCAAGGCAGACTAAGAAATCTCTGCGGCTGTTAGCAGGCCGACAACATCTAGACCTTAGTTAGTTGTCTTCTTTCCTAGCTCTGATTTGACACTTTTGTTTTGCTTTTCTAACATATCTATAAATATATTTTTATGACCCAGTTTACCAAGGTGTCTGTGGCTGATGATGTTCTCCCTAGCTGAGAGTTGCTCTCTGCTCTTGCTTTTGCCAGGGTTTATGCTTTCTCTATGTCTTCTCCTGAGTTCTCAACCTCTTCACACAATTGGCCCATATTGCCTGGGGTCAGCCATTGAATACAGTATACACTGTGTGTGCTGATCCTCCAAATTGCCATGTGTGAAATCCATCCCACTCACTCCTGGGGGGGTAGTCATATCACTCAAAATGAAACGGCCTCTCATATTCACCCCTTATTCTTCCACTTCACTGTTCTCTACGGCCGCCTGGGACCATGCAGTTGTGAGGCTTTATATTGGAAGCCTATTAGACAAATCTGAGAAGAATGCAGCGGAGGTGCTGTGATACCAGGTTGTCAGAGTGTCATATAAACTCTCATATAAATATATCAGTCATGCTGGCTTAGAGGTCTCACTAAATATTAATATTTTCCTGTTTTGGTATAAATGTGGGGGACGGGATTGTGTTGTTCCATATGGGAGAAAATTGCATCAGGTTTTAAAGAAAATGCTTCGTTAGATTTATTAATAACACCTGTCATATTGTCTCAGTCAATATGGGGTTAAAGCTATTCAGAAGTCACATATGATTAGAATCTATTTCTGCGAATAAAGTGGCTTCCTATCGCTTTTAAGTATGATGTGCTCCATTTGAGCATCTGCACATTATTATATATGAGTTTCAGCCTAAACACTGGTGTCACCTGTGCCTCTTCTCATCTCATCTGTCACAACATTTTTCCGTTTTCCATCTGTAATGTTCTACAGGCAGAATTCAGCCTGCCCTCTGTCAAATCCTGGAATGGGGAGGAGGCAAAAAAAAGGAAAGAGAGGACTGAGATGTTAAATTGCATTATGGCTATTATGCAGGAGAGGTATATCTCCCTGCAGCTGGCAGATTAGCGCATGCGCCTGTAGCTCCTAATGAGCCTGCGTGGAGGGACCTGTGTGGAAACAAAAGGCTGTGCTTGTCGCCCATACCAGACCCCTCCACCCACCCCCTCGCTACTCCCCAGCCATGAGCGTGACAGACCAAGAGCAGAGCGCCAGTACCTTCCTGGTGGCGTGATTAGATTGGGGCCGAAGTCTCCAGCTGGCAGGCCTGTCTGTGACTGGAGGCGGCCGTCCCCAGCGCTTGTCACTAGCTGACACCTCTGACAGGCAGGGGACAGCTTCAGCAGACAGGTTCATTAAATGGCATTTTTTACAGCTGGGCCTCCAAAAATGAGGGCTGGGCTTTGTCAAATCTCCAAGTCTACAGGGGCCCCAGCGTGTTAGTTTAGACCAAAGCTTTGTTGTTATGACATATTTTTTGATCTGGGCTATTTGAAATCAGCTCTTTTTTTCTCCTCTTTAGCTTCCTTTTGTTGACAGCTAGCCCTTTGCCCTGTGCTTTGTCATGGCAGCAAAATGTTCACTTTAGGTGGGTAACAAAAACCAGCTAGTGCTAAAGTATGATTTCAATGACAATCAATTTAGAGCGACAGTATTGTTTTCCTATATGTTTCAGAACCTGCAGTGTCTGCTAGACAAAAGTCTGTGTGAACTGTGTTTTACTTACTTCCTGGGTTTTAATTCTGTAGTTGCACTATAAAAATAAAAGCCAGATCTGGGATGCAGGGATGATTTTTGCCATTTTCAAACTAAAACTACATTCACACCTTGGATTGAGACTTTACTGAAAATGACAAAACATTCTCTAGACATGCAAGTAACTAATATGCATTTGAATAGCAGCTCACTAGTGCTTTGAGTGAGTAAGCTCTTGTAGCCTTCCCATGATGCATATCTGTACAAGTTCCCTTTCAGCATTGCACTCAAAAGACTACTTCCCGAACATCTGGCTACAGAGCAGTAGGGGGATAAAAGCTACCCTGCCTCCTAGTGAGCCACTGCTGGCCCTCAACACTGTGCCTGCAGCTCCACAGCTAGCCCTCCATCTCACCCCCCTACAGTCAGCATGCTGCCTCCTCTGGGCTGCACTGTCTCTATGACAACTGTTTGAGTTGGGGGTTGCAGAGGTGTCAAGCAGGGGCATTACTGGGAGGAGAGCACCAGAGATGCTGTGCTGCACATCCAGCATCTCCACCTAATCCAATTTTAATTGAGCTCCAGAGATTTTGGATGTGGCACGGAGGTCGGGCATGAGCTATTCCAGGGAGAAATTAAGGCAGCCTGGCTTGCGCTGCACTCTTCCAGCCTGTCACTATTTTAAATGAGCATTAGCATCATGCCTAACCCAGCTGAACATCTCACTCTGCATCTCTCCTTCCCTGCCTACTTCACCTCAATCACCCCCACACAGTCACACAGACACCACCCACCCCCCCCACACACACACACACACACAAATGTACTGTAGAGCCTCACCCCCTTTCTGCCCTGTTATAGCTTTATTCTCTCTCACACACTTTATCTGAAGAGAACCTATGTGTGATTATAACCTGGGGTGTTGATGAGGTTGCTCCCCGGCTCATAGTGTTGGGTAAAATTGTTCAGTCAGAGGGAAGTGAGGTGGAAGAAGAGGGAATAGATGTGTGAGGGGACCATTCTCACCTGTCAGAACAACTGCATTGCTGTTCAGTGGTGGTGCATACAGTAATGATCCTTTGTCTACTCTCTCCTCTGCTTGGCGTGAGGTTTTATTGATTATTTTTGTGTCACTGACCCAGGGGGTCATTTTTGTGACCACTTTCCTTTGCTTTAAAGGTACATACCCACTAAAAAGGGCAAAGTGCCCCAAGGAATTGTGTCAGTAGCTTCATACTGTGTGGAAAAGCGCCCTGAGATGTTCTATAATGTGGTTAATGTTTGATACATGTTAATCCACGGAAAAACTGAACTCGATAGCATTACATATATGTATTATTTTAATAAAACTGATTTTTTATTATGGTTTGATTTTGGTAACAGAACGTTGTTGCGTGTATCACCAATTGATGTACGTAAACAAGAGAGCTGGACGAAAATAATACTAAATACTATAACAGTTGGCAACTTTTCAACAGCAAAGCGAAAAACAGATGTTAAACATTTATGTCCCCGTTGAGGAATTTTATTCAGGTATTCATATTTTGCTGTCTGCTCATACAAAGATTGGAAAACAGTGTTGGCTCAGAGTTGAATTGCTTTTATCTCCATATCATAACAAAACGGCGGCCCGGTTTGCACAAATACTGGAGTTTGAACAATTAGAATCATAGCCTGAGAATTTGCCTCTTTGTAATTGTGGCAAAGTACCACAATGCCAGTGATATTATAGATCAAAGAAAGAATACTTTAAGCCTGCTATAACTCTGCAAGTTTAACATTACACCTGTTGAATAATCCCCGTAACTTGACGATATAGTTCTTATGCAGCTGTTATAATAACAAGACACCTTTCTGTCCTCTTCCTGTCCCTGTAGGTCCTAGCATACACTGAAGGTTTACATGGGAAGTGGATGTTCAGTGAGATCCGGGCTGTGTTCTCCAGGCGTTACCTCCTACAGAACACAGCAATGGAGGTCTTTATGGCCAACAGAAGTAAGTGAAGTGCCAATTATAGCTTTTGAAATCCAAATTTCTTTTCCTTTTAATCATCTTTAAATGATGTTTCTCACTTTTCCCAGCATCCGTCATGTTCAACTTTCCTGACCAGGCCACAGTAAAGAAAGTGGTCTACAGTCTTCCTCGAGTCGGAGTGGGCACCAGCTACGGACTCCCACAAGCCAGGTGGGTGACAGAGGCCAAAAGAAAATCTAATATTATAATTACTTCTTTTGTGTGTGTATTGTGTAGAGCATCTGTGCAGCCTGGCCTGCAGCAGAGTCATTTTAAGTCCCATTGCTCTAGTCATTGAAGTGGATGTGCACTGACCCTGACGGAACTGACCTACTTCCTGACATAAGACTCTATACTGCAGCCAGGCAAATGACCACAGAGAAAACCACAATTTCCCTTTAGACTCTGAGTGCTAACAGGCGTGTTTATACACTGCTGCAAAACCAACACATTTTCTCATCCCTCATGTTAATTCGAAGGATTTAAAGCAAGTCATCTAGAATGAACATTTAGCTTATTACATGTGCAATTTAAAAACTCGTAATGTGCACCTAGCTTTGAGTTAACAATCAAAATTTTGTACCTATAAATACCATTGCATTGGATGCCACATTTGTTCCCTTATTTGCAGCTTGACGTCTTATGTGTGCTGTTTGCCTCCATATAGTCATTATAAAACTGATAGGTAAGATGTAGTGCTGGTTGTCTGCTATTAAGTCATTTATGAATCAGTTTATTTTGAATTTAAGCATAGCTTTGTTGTACGGTTTCTCCTCTTTGCTTTGAAAAATGTAAGAAATTGAAAAAAGTTGTTTAAAAGTTTCAAATATCCATACCAACCTTCTGTATCTGATTTATTGTACAAATCTGTTTTCCAGGCGCATTTCTCTGGCCACTCCTCGGCAGCTTTTTAAATCCTCTAACATGACCCAGCGCTGGCAGAGAAGAGAGATATCCAACTTTGAATACCTCATGTTTCTCAACACTATTGCAGGTAAGGCCTATGCTAATATCCCCAAGTGAATCTCAATGCTTTTGGTTTAAAAGTAGCTCAAAGGATGAAAGAATGTATTCTCTTTTTCACAGCCATCAGTTAAATAGATGGGTTCTGATTTGCTCTCCTCCATATCCGTGAAACTTTTACAGCCATCCGTGAAACTTTTACAGAAGTGAAGTTTTAATCTAATATCTTGGTGAATCTCTTCACCATTAGAGTCTTATGACTTTAAGTTCAGCTATCATGATCAAAAAACTTTGTGTCAGTGCCACTGGAAACATACTATAAGTGTCGTTGGGTATGTCATATTTGTTTAAGAATGCACGGTATCCTTATACGGTCCTGGACGTAGCACACTTCACTGTTCTTGGGAGTGTGCTGTTTGAAGCAAAGAGCAGGCACAGCAGATTTTGCCAGATAATTAGTGCCTGGCTTTGTGAGAGCGTACACGTGTGTCTGCAGAGTTGAGAGGTTCTGTTGTCGACTCTCTGATCTGAACTGCAACTAACAGGGAAGGCGAGAGCTACGCTACTCTACTCTGAGAGGTGTCATCCACTCTCTCGCTGAATATTCATGCATATTTATATTTAGCTTGTGCTTGAGTTCGATATATTGTCAGCTAATTAGATGTAAGCCAGACAGAAAAACATTCCCAAAATTCATTAAAAATCTCTTGTAATGACCTGGGCTAACAGGGATGTCAGAATAGTGTGGAGAGGTAGACGGACGGGGGGGGGGGGGGATGTGCTGGGAAGAGGTGTGAACGGGAAAGGGTCTTCTAATTAAACACTATTCCATGGTTATTAACATCCTGCCACCCCAACTCAAGCCTCAGCACAAGTAGGTCTAACCAACACCCCTGACTCATCCCCCACGCATGTCTTGCTGCTTCCTTTTTTACTGTGTGGCATTAACCTGGATAATTATCCTCTCCAGCCTCTCCTAGACCCTGGCTACTCTGCAGAAGCCTTCTCATTGACTACTCTGTCAGACGTTATCACTAGCTTGGCTAGATTTGAATTCTCTAATGCCAACCTGCTGCTCTTCACAAGTGAGCAGAGAAACATGTGCTGCATTGGTTCAGATTAATAATATTTTGTAGGTAATCATTACAAATATTATCACCCTATGTATTCTATATGAACCCAACAGCTTTCACCTACATGCAATAAATATTAATAGCACTTTAAATCTTGTTAATAACAGGGTAGAATAGGGGTAATAAATAGATAATAACATGGTGATAGAGGTAATAGCTTTATTACAATGTAATGGGGTAAAGTCTCAGTAACAACATATTTTATTAATTGGGCAATTTGGTAATATTTCTATATTAACCAAGTAACAAGGTTATTGTGTCAAAAAATAATTTGACACAAAAATTAATAAAAATATTTTATATGAATTGCTAAAGTAATAACCCGGTAAAAGCTTTGTGTAAGCAATGTATATGTGTAAGTAATAGGAAGGCACAAACACATGGAAGGTAATAATATAGAAACTAAACACCAAGAGCTGCAGTAATTACCTGGAAATATGTCATTCTCTGTTATGATCATTAAAAAGATCTGTAAAATACAAAACTATATGGAACATGACAATTCCTCAGACGTGAAGCCACAATTGTGGTATCATAAACCCTGATAATTAAAAAGGGCATTATGGGAATGTGGTCAGACCTTAGTGTTGTCCCCTTTTAAATGTACCTTTTTTTTCCCTTAGTGAGTTAAATAGGTACATTTTTAGCTTGATTTATTCCCAGCAGTAAAAATTTCAGCAAACCCCCATGTAGCAGTCCAGTCCTAGATTACAACTCTGCCCCGCCTGACCTCGCAGCTGTACCAGTGTTCAAAAGAAACACTGCATATTATTGACAACATGGTACATAATCTTAGCTATTCCTATGATTTTCCTGACACATTTTGCAATCTGAAAACCACATTTCCACTGCCAGAGCAATGAGGAAATGCACATGTGGCCAATCAGTGGATCAGACTTGCTGTGATATTGCATTTGGAGCCATGGCCCCCTAAAGAATCTGTGTCTTTGTAATTACATCCACTCCTCACAACTTAGCGATACTTATGTTCTCTATAAACTTCAAATCAGCCAGCTAAGGCCTCCCGTGAATCCCACAATCTATTGGTAAAATACACTCAGCAGGCTAAAGCTTTGGAATCACTGAAAACATTCTCACATACGTTTCCTTGGCAGATTTCGTATGAGACAGGAAGTGTGTCTGATTGAGGGCTGTGAGATTCGAAGCTTGTTGGAATGTTGCATGCTGATCCCCCAAAGTAACAGAAGCCTCAAGTGTACCCTGCCCTGCTCTCAACCTCTCTGTTTCCTTCCAGCCCTTCATCACTCACAGATTTCTGTCTGCTTTATGTGTCTAGGGAGGACATACAATGACCTGAACCAGTACCCAGTCTTTCCCTGGGTTCTCACCAACTATGACTCTGAGGAGCTGGACCTGACCTTACCAGGGAACTTCAGAGATCTCTCAAAGGTACACAGGACCTCTTGGTCATGCACCTCAGTGTGACAGAGGGAAAGGGGGCAAGTAGGAGCAGCTGGCTCTGACAGCAGGGGATTTCCCTATCAAGCGTCAGACTGTAAAACAATATCATGTTTAATAGCAAAGTAATCATGTGCAGAGTCTAAACTCATGAAGTGGAATGCAGAAAGTGGGAAACGCTGATTGTAACATCCTGAAATGCACTCAAATGGTTTAAGTAAGTTTGCTCATCATTTTTTTGGTACAGTAGCTGTCTCAGCACAAGGTTTGCAACTGTGTAGTTTGACAGTGTTTATCCTGGTTCCTGCATTGGAGACACATACAGCTCCCAACTCTTCCTTTCAATGCAGCTTTACATGAAAACTAATTTTTATGATCTGAAAAATATCTGGGCCATATGCTTAAAAATTATTATTACGTACTACTACTAAGAATATTTGACAGTTTGGAAATACTGTATGTAGAATAATTAACATGAGTTAAAATGTACGATCATAACATCAGCTAAAAGCCAATCACCAATAACAAATGATCTCCAACCTCAAGTCAATACACTGCAAAGACTGCATTGTGTTGAAAACAGAGGCCATAACTGGCAATATATTTCTAATTGATGTTTGCTTATCTTATTAAATGTTACCATTTAGAAGTTGGATGTCACAACTTGTATTAAACTCTTTTCAAAGTTGAGCTTGTCAGAACAGGTCATGAGCAAATTATTAAAGTGAAAGTTGTTATAAATGTGGAAGGTCAAATGTGCATCAAGCTGTGTACTAGCTAGTGCTGCCAAATCACGAGAGCCCTGACACAGTGACACTAATGCCCGCAACCCTTAGAGATAAAGTTCAGCGCTATGTTTGCTCTGTCTTTGACTATAGAGGAAAAGGCTGCAGATCACTCTGCCACAAAACTCTGGCCTGGTTTACTAGTTTACCACCCCCCTTTTCTCTCTGTGTGTCTCTCTCTTGCACACTGCAGCTCACTGACCTGAAAACATTCCTGTCTGAGCTCTCTCTTGCTCAATTTATCGCTCCCTCATTCCCCCTTATTTTCCTCAAAGCGCCAACATACTAAGCGCCACACTTTCCCATCTCAGTTCTCAACAGTTTGTATCAATTTTCAGCTTTTCAAATCATGTGTGTGCCATGCTCTGTGGTAGAAATGGAAAAAAGTCACTATGAAACAGTCAAAGAATCTTAGATGACTTACTGTTCTGTAGATGGAGCTTTGTGAATTTATAAAAGGAGCTCCCACTGTGCTGGAGCACCTCTTCACATTAAAACCCAGAACATTTTGGACAAACGGCTCAGTTACGTGTCTTGCCACTGTCACTGCAGCACTTGTCTACCTTTGTGTGCTCCGGCCTGTGGCGTATCCAGGTGGGCTGAGAGAACCACAGGGTGTGTGTGTGTGTGTTTTTATATGCACATGTGGGTTGGGGGCCTGAGCCATGTGCAACCCTCCTGCCCCGGGGAGACAGTTATGTATTGTAATGTATTCCAGTGACATCCTCCCATGCTGTTTACAGGGTTGAGCTGCCTTCATTAGCATGGGTTCACAGCCTGCGTCTCCTGACAGTTGTCCTTGGAACCCCAGGGCTCTTACCTCCAAAAGTTCACAGCAAGTGTAGCGGGGAGGGACAGAGGCCCCCACACTTCTCCTCCCTGCTTGGTCTGCCCTTTTGTTCAATTATGGATCAGAAGTAGCAGCATCCTCTCTAGAGACATGTTCACTGTATATCAGGGTTGTGGGTGCCTCACTAAGGTGTATGTCCAGTGGGTGTGGTTGTGTACAGACTGCATGTGAATAACTGAGTAGCATGTTGTAATTGTTTTTATACAATTTCCTCAATTTTTAAGGAACATTAACATTTTACTATAGAATCTTTTTTTCATTTAACAAAAGAAACTTAATGAAATATTCTGTGATGTCAGGCATAAACAGTAAGTTTAGAGCGTGCATACAGAAGATGATTTAAAATTGAAAAATTATGACACAACTGTTTAACAGTGCCTAAAGAAGAGAAAAAAAATCTATATCCAAGCATTTAGTGCTAGTTTTCTGTACTTGACAGTCGAGATTTATGATGCTATATGATGATACATTTTGGTCTGCTTTGTGGCTAGATACCCAACTCTAGTGGTTAGTATGTTAAGCTTGTGTACTCATTTCCTGTTTTAATTTGTATATATATTCATTTTACATGTGGTTGAGTAGTATCAAATCACCTCACGTGATATCATCTGTCACTCCACAGCTCAGTGAGCTGCACCATTCTGAAGATAAATTGTCATATCATTATTCTTAGTTAATACATGTCATCAACAGTAATTGCAGCTAAATTATAGACTGTAAACCGAAGCATCAATAATATTCCGACGATAAGCATATTCTCAAAGTACCCTACACTTACATTGTACACTTTTGGAGGCTTTCTTTCCCACAGACCAGAGTCATACCTGTCAAGACCTGTTTGTCAGTTACAGGTGACAGCCACTTGATGGACAACATTGTTTAAACAGACTAAAGGTCTGTTCTGATCTGCCAAATAATATCCTCCCAAACCCAGGGCACACACCTACAATTAGCTGCTGGTTGGGCATTCAGTCAGCTGCAAACTGCTTTTGAGCCCTGCAAACTGTAGCTTTGCCTCTGGGCCAGCTTTCTGCATATTTTTGTGTCAGATACATTCATTCAGTGAACAAGTTCGTTAGATTCTAATGATTATTTCTTGATTGAGTGACAAGTTGGATGATAGATAAGGGGAAGCTATTCTTCCACATAGCTGTTAAATCATGTGATGTAAATTCATGTTATTGCATGAGAAGCCAAAGGAAGCACGTGTGGTTTATCATGGTGTTTCTTCATCCACTGACTTACAATTATTAGATATATCCTTTTGTAAAGCATGATATCATGGGACAAGCAACATCAAGTCCATTCTCAACCCATCAAATGTTAGGCACATTTGCACTGTACATAAAATTATGAATATAAAGCTGATAATATGGATTAAGCCTGTTCAGCATAATTTGAATGAGCTCTCTGGAATAGAGAATTTTATTTTATGGTATTTTTCTTTCAGAAAGCCTCAGCTGTGGCACTCAGTGAAAGCTGCACATCTGTAAGACTCTTACTCTCCTGAGTAATGGCTGCTACAAAAACCACCTCCACATATATATATATATATATTTTTTTTTTTTTCCATAATCGTCCCTTCTTTACCCTCACTTCCACTCCAGTCAGGCTGTTTGGAAGCCCATCTGCTTTATCTTGAGTTTGAGAAACTTGATTACATTAGACTGGAGCGGCACGCAGCCCTGCCTCTGACAAGCCAAGCAAAAACTACTGTGACTTCTCCTGACAGAGCACCATAGCAACATACTGTAATGTAATTTCTTTTGAAATATAAAATGCAATATGCGTCTCTTTGGGAGGTAGCTTAGATATAACCAAACAAATGGAGGCACTCTGTGCACACTTACTCACCAACAGGCACGTTTATTTCCTGCATTTTTGGAGTGCAACACTAGAATGATCCTTATTGAATCTGAAGCCAAATCTGAGTTTGATCATAGTTTGTTTAGTTGTGTTGATGCTTTTCTCTGGGTCCGATGTTATAAAAGAAATGAACTCAGATGAAGCAAGTGTGAGATTGTCTTAACCACTTGTTTTCATTGTCTTATATCTGGGATCTGTATGATATACAATGCAGAGAAAAGGGAAGAGGTGATTATTCTTTGTTGAATAGAGAGGTAAGCAGAGCCTGATTTGGACTTATCAACAGATAGTGAGTATGACAGGACTAAAGGCGTTAAAGGGCTATGGAAGTGTTTATGCTATGTTACCATAAATGGGTTTTTATTTCCCATCAAATTGATAGTCAATCCTACATTCTCCTCTGTATTGCTCTCATTTTTTTGTCAAAATAGAAGTATTTCAGTAAAGACCAGATAGAAGTTTCTGGAGATAACAATAATTAAATTTGACATTTACACTGGTTGCCTTCCATATTCATAGTATGTTTATCTATGGAAAAAGCTGTGCACTAATGCTCCATGAACTCGGATGTGGGCTAGAAGTAGCCTTTCAGTTTACTTTATGCTTGAACTCTCAGAGGAACAACAGTGTGGGAGCTACATCATGCCAAGCTTTTATGGTCTTGTAGCTGTCTTGGCATACATGCTCTGGAAGTAGTGTCTCTTTCAAGCCGACCCACACTATATGGTCAGTTCATTACAATTTTATGTGCTTTCCTTTAGTGGTGTGCTTAGTCTGTTTTTGTGTCATTCATTGTCGTTATTCTGTAATACACTTAATGTAACAACGTTTATTTATATTTATACAAGACTTTACATTACGAAGAATATTAAGGTGAGTTAGTTTGTTTAACATCCTCAGGCCTAATTAGATTAAATGCAACTGCACCCACAACCATTAGCCAATTGACAGGGTGAAGTCATAGGAAAAAACGAAAATAGATCACAAATATTTTTACTATAGAGAGAATCACAGTGGGCTCTATAGTCTTTGCAGAGTTGCAACAGGCTCACCAACAAATACTCAGCACTTTGGTTTGCAGTCTTATTTTTACTGAACAAATGGAGTGGCCACAAGTAGATCAACATTAAAACGGAGCATTGTTTAACAACCTACCAGGTGTAAAATCCCTTTCGTTTACCAGAAACCTGTTAGAAAGAATAACTGAAGAATGATGATATGGGTGAAGTTATGCAGTAATTTGTCCTAGCCCACCAACCACACAAGCTTTCTATGAATACAGAAGCATGCTGACTTCATTTATTCTGACCTGTAACAACCTGATTTAGTTTGGTTTCCGGCTTCTTTCATGATGTTAACATTGGCTTCATATATAGTACACTTTAGGTCAAATTCCTACGAGTTAGTGTTTTAAACGTTTGGTTCCAACACTGTTTATGTGACTTGTTTACTTATTATTCTTCTATATTCATCGCTATTACCTGCAGCTGTCTTTTCCTAACTCTTCTCCCTCTGTCACATGTATTACCTGGATCTCTCATACAGCTCTAACGTGTGTTAGTCACACCATCAGCGGTTTTACGGAGTGTGAGACGTCTTGTGGCTTGCACCCCGATCCAGCTGGGCCAAGACGTCACATGCAGGGCTATTATCACCCCATAAATCTGTGCAGATCTCAATAAACTTCTCTTTCAGTCTATTCAATCGTGCTAACACTGATGTGGGCTGCCATTACATTTTAAACTGGCCCCATTTAATTTTGACTTAGAGCTTTAGGCATGTGCACTATGCTACATGCATAGAGTAACTGTAATCTGTAAAGTGAGTCTGTCTTTTGTACTGAGGTTGCACACAAACCATAGAAGCCAAAAGAATAATATTAGAATGCATGGCTTTATTTTTGGCCAGCGGTCTCAGACAATTTAGCTTAGAGTTTTTATTTTATTTTTGCTGACCTCTAAGCTGCAGCCTTCAGGTAGAAATGCCGCCATTGATTACATTACATAACCGATTCAGTGGCACTGAGTATATTAATATTGACTACCAATATGCCTCTGAGGCTCTTACATTGGATAGGGTGATTGAAAAAGCAGGAAAAGCAATTTACTCATCACTAAACATATGTTTAATGGGAATAATGGTTGTTGCCTTAGGAACAGCTGCCAAAGGCAAAAACTCAGTGGTGGTGTCAGTGCAATATTAAGGTTACTACTGAGACTCAGTTAAATAATGAACCATGCATCTGAGGTTTGGCCTAACAATAAAATAATTGGATGGATGTCAAATAAATATAGCGCAGATGTTATTTTTTTCTTTTTCAGATCTTCAGAATAATTAGGCGGCAGTTATTCAAATCATTTTATCATTTGACATTTTCAGACACTGCGCTCATCTCTTATTTGGCATTTTGAGAAATTTCTTTGTTACTTACTACTTTGAAGTTTTTGGAAAAATGTGTTTTCTTCTGCTATTTGAGCTATCCAATCAGACAATGTTAACAATTTCTGCTTCATTAGTATTCTTCAGAGCATTCTCGTTTATTGCAGACAGTAGGGAAGATGAGCACAACAAAGCAGGGAGAGGAACTGACTTAAATTGCAAGTTTGCATCCCCTCTTTTGAAATGGCAATTCTTTTAATTTCTGATGAAGTAACATTTGTACTAGCTGAGTGTGCATTAAATATTATGTTGATTAAAAAATATATATTTTACTCTTTGCAAACCCACCTGTAGTAGCTGGCTTTGTAGTACAATGTAGCACAATCTAATGTAGTTTATCTGCAGCAAATACTAGTCCCTTATGCTTTTTTTCAGTTTTCGAAGGCTTGGAATGACCATGATCTGTGCTGTTACATTATTTGATTACACTATATTCAGCAGGGCCTGGTATCTCCCATTAACAGTGCCCAGCATGGGAGGTGGGAGTAGCAGTATAGAGTAATGTGTTTGGCTTGCTTGATGTGTTGGATGTAAATCAAGTCAGCCAGGGTTAATCCACATGGATTACCCTTAACATTTAGCAGGAGACGCTCATATCTCCTTTTACCCTCAGTGCACCATCCGTTCACTCCTGCCACTATACCCCTGTAAATTTCAGACAGAAGACAGTCCAACAGGAACTTTTTAGGGTTCAGGAGAATAATGGGGTCTGACAGACAAATCCCAGGCTTAAACCTCCTTGTCTGCCCTGAGCTCACCCCCAGCCTCTCTGCCGTCCTGGCCATATGTAGCCTAATCTGCAGCTACTAAGAGTAGCTCCTTTTTTTATGCCCAATTATGTGTTTTTATTAATTTAGCTTTTCTTTGCTTTCATGGTTTGGGTTAAAATAACTAACCAACTTTGTTGATGGGCCATCATGCTTACAATAATAACTATGTAGGTCAAGTTGAACAGCCATGTCAAAATATGGAAAAAATGATGACTGGGTTGAAAGGCAAAATAAACAGCACTCTACTGTTTTGTCAAGCCATCCATCCAACCTGACCCTGTTGCTCCTGGGTGAGTACTACCACCTCCAGAGGTCACCTTACAACAAAACATAACTATGGCTCATAATGTTTGCACAGATAATCTGTAGGCTTAGTATTTGTTAACAGTGTTGTGCGGTCCAGATGTTGTTGTGTCTGCATGTTATACTGTTGCTACACTACATGCTCAACTATTGGCTTGCACGG
This sequence comes from Channa argus, assembly GCF_033026475.1. Lineage (NCBI taxonomy): Eukaryota > Metazoa > Chordata > Actinopteri > Anabantiformes > Channidae > Channa > Channa argus. Next base: position 23,056,667 of record NC_090202.1, read on the forward strand.
TATTGCACTGACCCATAGATATTATTTCAGTGTGGTGACCATGGCCAAACTCCTAATTATGCCTTCTAGTCCAAACCTCAGGTGTCAGTTATAACTTTTCAGACAAATACCTGACCTGCCAGACTAAAAATGCCAACAGTTTTCACTTTCTGTATTTTAACAAGCCAGATATTGGAGCAACTATACATAAGGTGCAGTTTTCACTGACATCTGATGGCACAATATTCTAAGTTAAGTCAGTCTGTGTGCCTGTGATGAGAAGACAGTCAGGGAGTTTTTCTATTGCAGAGTATTCACACTGGCTTATAGTTAAGCATAATATACATTTTAAAATCCTTCAGCTTGCCTATAAATCCTTTCATGGACCTGTCTTTCTCTATATTGTTTATGTGCTGCCAAGATATGTGCCTGGTACAGTCCTTAGATCTACAGTACATACTTTCTCCCTCTCCCTGAGTATTTAGTGAAGCTGCTGCAGTTTTGTATTTGCTCTAAGTTTTCAGCTTAGAGTAATTTGCCTTTTTATATAAAGGACCTGTGCTGCAAAATTTTCTTTGTTTAGAAACGATGCCACTGAGAGGGTTTTCTGTTAATGAGATAATATCAGCCATAACATTAAAATCATTATCTCTTCTAAAGATAGGCATCAACAAAAAATATTGGGCTTAAATTTAAGTATTTACAGTAAAAATATTCAGACACTTTTATTGTGTACAGTATGGTGTACACAATTACATTTGTAAATTTTGGGAAACTTGCAAAAGGTTTCAACCATATGTGCATGTGATGTTTGCATTTATAAGGAGAATTCATTGTCATTGTCAAAATTACAACTTGCGAGAAATTAATTTTTTTATTGTACTTATTTTCTATCCAGCCTGTTGGGGCCCTAAATCCGAAGCGTGCAGCATTCTACGCTGAACGCTACGAGACGTGGGAAGACGACCAGACACCACCTTGTCATTACAGCTCCCATTACTCGACTGCTGCCACCACTCTGCACTGGCTTGTCAGAATAGTGAGTTAAATCCCTCCTATAACCAGCCTCACACGCATTATTTTACTGTGCTCACGACCTGGGAATTAGTCAAGCATCTGAATGGAAGGGAAGTCAAACCCACATCCTCAGACAGCTTTTCATTTTTGATTCGGCATTAGTTGATTGTCACTTGTCAGACTTGATGATGCTGTTACTTTGAGGTCTGTCGGCTTCTGCACAGGAAACAGCTCGACATTTCAATTTGATTGGGCCTGAGTTAGACCAATGGCGCTCAGAAAACACATTTCACAGGCCAGTAAACCGGCATATGTGAACTAAATAAAGAGTGGCTGGGTAATGATTTACAGAGGCTGCTGTGACAGGTTTATGTGTTTCAGGCATCCCAGTGAGCGCTAGAGACATGTCCATCAAGGTTACTGAGCACTGTCCTCATTTACTCTAGAAGAGAGGGAGTAGGCACATGAACCTCTACTCTGGTTCCCACAAAAGAGGCCCTTCATTTTTTAGTTGGGGTACATTTGATTTTGAAGTCAGCTTATTCATTTGAAAGAGGTTTGAGGGAAGTTATTGTATTTCAACTTCTCCCCCATCATTAGTAGAAAGGGGCTGATGAACTGAGGGAGCTCCCTTGACAGCAGTTAGATTGGGCTCTGTGGGTTTGTTCCCACAATCCTTTTCTTCCTCGGGTGAGTGATCCATCCACTCCTACCAGCAATCTTTACCATCTCTGGCTAAGAAAACCAAATTTGAGCCAATTATCATTAAAGCTTACTGTACTAAGGAAGAACACAAATTAATTCTCCCAAAGGCTTGAATACAGTTAATGACTGATTGCTACAAAGATCCCTTAGTCTGCTGTAGAAAGAATAACAATGATTCAGACCATTCACATGAATTTTAATAAGCTGCATTAATAATCCAGTAAGTTTAAAGCAGTAGTAATTTTCATTCTGTTGCAGTTGAACAGAGATTAAGAGGCTGCATAACATTATGATGACTTTCAGCTTGGACAGATACTTACCATGTATGTAATATCTTGTTTGCTTTTTCCAGGAGCCCTTCACCATGTTTTTCCTTTGTGCCAATAACAATAAATTTGACCACCCTGACCGCACCTTTTCATCCATTGCCCGCTCCTGGAGAAATTGCCAAAGGGACACGTCAGATGTAAAGGTGAGATTAACAATCACTGCAAATCCATTGTTAACATTCATATGAATACACAGGTGTAGAACTGCAGGCATGACAAATTGTGCCCTAAAACATGCCCTAAAATCTGTGAAATATTATCTATTTATTGCTTTCTGAAATACTTTGTTTAAGTTGGTGAGTCTGTGAGTGTTTAACAGATGTAATTCTGAAAACAATTAGATTAGTATCTAATGATAGTGAATATCTGTATGTATCTATATCTAGACTACATTCAGATGTTCATACATACTTTACAATATATATAAATGGCAGTATAACAGTACCAGGCTTCTCACTTGCTATGCTCCTCAGTCAGTGTGCCTCAACTACGAAAATATATACCATTAATTATAGATGCCTCATCCAAACAGTGAATCACAAAGAACCACAAAGTACAGAAATACCTTAGCAAGTAGAAGTGCACATTTAATTTATTTCCTGAAAAAAAATTGTTCTTACACTCACTAAAGAAAAACAATTCATGCACATCTTGTATCTGTACATGCAAGCACTCATGAGTTTGAACAAAGGCTCTGTCTGACAGAAAGACAAAGCCCTCCCTCTGCAAATCCACAGTGCAGTCACTGAAAACGCTGAACCCTGCTGATTCGCCTCCATTTTGCCCACTGCATAACATGCAGCAGGAATACGTGCTGACCTCAAAGTGTCATATATTTCTAACACACCCTGCATCGGGTACTTTTGCCCCAGGCAATTAATGAAGCATTAATGACAAACCCTATTTAAAATGTAGTCTTTTATGTACGGACAGGGCTTTTACTTGCCAAGATCTGGAGGGGGGGGGGAGGCCAACAGTCTATGCGAGGCTGAGGCAGAAACCTGCGAGCCAGCAAACAGCTGACTAGTCAAACACCACCCTGTTAACAAATACAGCCTACTTTCAACCACTTGTATGTCTGCCTGCATTTGTTTTTACACATGTGGGATTGTTACTGATCTATTAGGGGAGGTATTGTGCAGTACAGTGAAAGATAATGCTGGATTATGAACAGTATCTCATAACATATTAGATATAGAAAAATATTATGCAAGAGCTTGTCTGGTTTTCTCATGGTGCAACAGAGCTACACTGTGGGGATATGTTCTTATAATGAATAATTAGAATATAAATATTTAATGTAAAGTTTTTTTAATAATCTCCATTTAAAAAAATATATTTTTGCCATTTATAATTTTGGACATGCAATGTAACAAAAGGGCATTGCTCAATATGATTTTTCTCCTAAATAAATTACAATATAATAAGGAAAACAAACTTATTGGCAGATCAACAGATGCCATGCACAGCCACTGTATTGCGACTAAAGCTGAGTTGAGAGTCTGGGGTTAAGGTCAGCTTCAGTTTGGTGCACCAAGTGGGCCATCAGGCTTCTGATTAAATGGCATCTTGTTTTTACCAGGGTCTCCCCTTCATTAACCCTGGCCTCTTACAGCAGTAATGATGACAAGACTAAGAGAGACTGAACTCCTGATGGGGATGACCTCCTAAAAGAGCAAGTCAAATGGAAACAACCCTCTGCCAACCCAACCTCACCTCCCCAGCCACCACATCATTAATGTGCATCTATACCTCTCATTTATTCCTGTGTGCAAACAGTCATGTTAAGCTGGCATAGCCACCCCTGGGCAAAGAGAAGCAGACTTTTTTTTGGAAGTAGTGGGCACACAAACACACATACACTCTCACACACATACACAAACTGCCACCGTGCTGTCTGAAGGAATCCAGCAGCTCTCTACTGTTGACAGATTCTGACGAACATGTCATTAAGGTGACATAGTGTAAAGCAATGGAGGCTTGTATGATTGACTTGTTAGCCCATTACAATGCTGTTGCAGAATTAATGGCTGCCATGGGAGGGTGGCTTGAAAACGAAGCTGGCAGTTTTAACGGCTTGGCAGTGAGTTACAGCAGGAAGTTTACACACGAAAAAGGGGAGGGAAAGTGTGGCTGTCTGTATGTGTGTATATGTGAGGCCGAAGGAAACAGAGAAGACTGACTAGTTTACTCTCCTCCCTGTCGTGTGCGGAGGGTGAAATGTGACCAACAGCAGACCAGCAGTGTTATTGGCCTGTACCATGTCATGCTAACTAGCGCTCTCAAAACCCAGTGATTTATTGGGGCATCAAAGCTCTGTATGTTATGTATCCCATAGGCAATATAAAACTCCATAGTAGCACTGAATCTAACAAACACTGCATTCATAAAACACACCTACACAAGGAGTTAAAATACCAGCTTGAACTTTCTAATGTCAGACTAAGAGCTAGACCTTAAGATTGTGTGTATGGTTTCCTAAGAACACACAGTAGGATCTACATTCCTTGTGTGCATATGCTTCATTGTGCATGAGTTTTTATTCGCTTATCTTGTTTTCGCTGAATGATCAGGACGATAAGGGATCAGACAGAGAACTGCAAAATCCCAAAGTACATATAATTTATATGGAAAATACATTTTCTCAAATATTTAGTTATATGACAGTTCCTGTAGATCCTGTACAAAGTAATTTCAGAAAGTCACCATTTAATTTCAGAGCACTATTCAAGTGGTAACAGAACTTAATTTTTGGTTAGACAGGCTGTCATTAACTACAGTCTGCTTTATTAAAACTATTTTATTTGTCAAAGTTAGGTTTAGGTTGCATGTCACTGCAGTTGAAAACAAGTGTCATCTCTCCAAATGTTCTTGCATTCAAGAATCATAAGACGTCTACAGTAAATGTCGGAGCCAAATATCTTTCCATAAGCAGTGTATTTAGTAAAACAGACCCATAGGACAAAAATAAGCAAAAAGCAAAGAGTTTGGTAAAATAGTAATGATGATGATGATCATAATAATAACAAACAAATAAATTGCATCAGAATATTCACTGTAGTGCATTGACTATCTGATGTCTTTAGTTTAGTTTTTCATGACTTACAGACACTTGCAGTTCAGTCTAACCCATGTAAAAATACCAGCATGGTCCAACACAGGGAAAATCCGTAAGGAGTCGTGTCGTCTCAACACCCACATAAATATTTGCTCTCTTCTTTAATGTGTGGAATCATGCCAAGCTTTAGGGGGCTCCTCTATCATGCTGACTTCCCTTCCACTGCAAGGTTCTGACCCCATCACAAGAGCCCAGAGACTGGGGAGAAAAAAGCCAACTCAGTTCCAGTTTCATTTAACATACCTAACACCTCTGCCTGGAATAACTGGACTAGCACCTCTCACCGCCTCCTCATGGCCTGCTGTTTAGTTTGTTTGTGTTACCTTTACCCTTGAATTCTCACTTAATCTCCGCGGGATACAGGGCCCTTTTCTCCATTTTCTCTGGCTTTGTCTTCAAATATTTCTCACGTTATTTTTTTACACTTGTCTAAATTTGTTGGAAGATTACATTGTATGATGTTAAGCATTATGGGCAGTCATCTTTAAAACATGAACATCTCTTACTTTTCAAACACAGGAGCTCATTCCTGAGTTCTACTACCTCCCAGAGATGTTTGTTAACAGCAACGGCTACCATCTGGGAATGAGGGAGGACAGGACCATGGTTTGTGATGTGGACTTGCCAGCCTGGGCCAAGAAGCCTGAAGACCTTGTTAGGATAAACAGGATGGTAAGGTTTAGACTTGTATACAATTCAAAAGCTAGTGGTATTTTTATGTTTTCAAAAACCATCCGAACAGGAAATCAAAATGCCTAAAATATTATTGTCAAAAAAATGTCACAATTTTCCTTTGTATGCAAAGATCAACAACAATATTAATATTAATTATATAAGAATTTATTAAAATTATTATTTAAGAATTTATAAAAATATTATAATAATCATTTTTGATATTCAGATGGGGCATTGTATGGGTCATTGGATCATGTTACTACATACTAGACATATTATGAAATGTACAACACCTATATCAAACAGTATTTTCTGTGGATTATTTATACATTAAAATGTTTGATATAATTTAATAAATTCTTTACCTTTAGTTTTTGCATTTCCTCGTCATAGCTATCTATTTCTTGCTCCTCCTTCTGACCTTCCAGCTCATCGGTGTCTCCTTGTCCTATTCATGAACAATCTAATAAAGTGCACTGCACGATCCTAATACTGTACCCATGACCCCACCGATGTCAGAGAGGACAAGACTGAGGGCAAGTTCGCCCTATAGTGTTACCTTCTCTTGTGCCGGGCCTCATCACTCTGGCATTCTGAAGGACCCTTCCCGTCTGCAAGTGTGTAAATGTCTGTGTGTGCAGGTTTATCACAGACAGCCTATCAACATGTGGCCCACAACTCCCAGCAGGTTTCAGGAGAAGCACAGACAGAAACGGAGAGTCAACTCGTCTCGTGCCATCAGATAAACTCTGTTCTCCCTTTAATCTGGAATCGCTTACTGTAGAGACTACACTCCCCACTCAACGTAATGAAAGAGAACAAAAACAAGTTGACATAAATTTCATATAAGTGATATTTGATGAATGGCCTTTGCATGTGCTCATAGCAGAGCAGACAGCTACCAAGAAAACTAAATAACAAAATAAAATTAAAGATTGTATTTTGTTTACAGTTTAGCGCACTTTTAGAATATGGCAGTTTAAAATATTTCCAACAACATAATTTAGCAAAATTGAAGCAAAATGGGTCCATTTGGAGTTTTAGTGTTGAGTGACGAAGTAAATCCTCGGTGGTATGACTCCAATTTCCAATTTAATGTACGTTTAGTGCATGTTATGTATCCTAAGGTTGGGGGCCACAATGTTTTTGGAGCACAGCTAGAAAGAGGCTCTGGGAACACACTTGACCTTTTCAGCTGGAGTGACAGAGCTAGGTTGGTCTTATGGAGGTGACCTTTCCCCATGCCGTACCCACACTGCCTGGTTGAGCTCTATCAGGCTTGTGTACCGACAGAGTAGGGGGGTGGTGGAAGGGGAGAGAGAAAGCAGAGGCTTGGAGTCGTTATGGGCATGTCTGCATCTCCAAAACAAGCAGAAAGGATGACTGGGGGGAAAAAAAGGATTACAGTGGATATTTTCTTACTGTTGAAGGATACATATGTGATGTTGCCTTCCATTGTTGGATCCGCAGACCAGTGTATTCACACGCCTAGAAAATCATAGTCTTCTGCCTCCATTTTTTGTCTTTGTTTTGTTCTGTTCCCTAGCTAGCCCACACTCTTGCTTCCTCTATTATTTCATTTCTGTCAGTGTATCTCTCCGCCTGCCTCCCCCTCTCCCTCACTCGCCCTCTTTTTCCTTCCCTTCTTCTCTTTCTCCCTCGCTCCCTCTCTCGTCCTCCCACTTCCCATCTTTGCATGTGCCACTTTCAATTGTAGTGATATGCCCTGTGGCAAACTGTGCCTCTGTGTGCTCGAGCAGGCTTTGTTGGTAATGGCTGTTATTCCTGACGCGAGGGGAGGAGTGTAAATTCCTGTAGCAAAGCCTTACAGCAGAATGCATTGGAATTATATTGAATCATATTGTCCAACAGTACTTCAAATCTCAATTCATTGATTCCATAGGTAGATTTATAATAATTACAAACCTTAAATGTTATCACAGATCTCACTGTAAAACTCTGCTTTTGCTCCAAATAATGTGACAGTCCTGCTCCTGCACATGGTTTTACAGTAAATTGGATCCCTGTTGCTTTCGAACTGATTTCTTTGTCTCAATGCAAAGATGGTCTGTTGTTTTTTAAAGTGGACGGAGAAATGTGATATGCAAGGCTTTTCCTGAGTTAGATTATCGCATTAGAGAGTGGGAATGCAGCTTCGGTCTGTTTCTTTTGTGTGCAGTTAAAAGCTCATACATGCTCGTCATTATTTAACTAAAGGCAATTTATGTTTTCTTTTAAACACTCTTTGTAATTTACTTTGTGATGTTTTTCATGGAGATGTAACGTCCTGGTAGGTCATCTGCAGACAGTACAGTAGGCTTTGTTTTGTTCTTTGGACATACGATTTGTTCACGGCTGGTATGCTGCTAACCTCTAATTGCCCTGTGCTCCTCTGACAGGCCCTGGAAAGCGAGTTTGTGTCATGTCAGCTGCATCAGTGGATTGACCTTATTTTCGGCTATAAGCAGCGAGGCCCGGAGGCAGTGCGTGCCCTCAATGTCTTTCACCAGTTGACTTATGAGGGCTCCGTCAACCTGGACAGTATCACTGACCCTTCGCTCAGAGAGGTAGGACACACGCACATTTTTTACATCACCATGGTGACTTGGCCCTTCCCTGCTTGTCTTTTATTCACCAAAGGCACAACTTCCTGTCTGTATTTGTTCTGGCATGTGCTGCAGCAACAGGAACATTCAGATCATGCATCTGTCAATCAATTATTGTGTCATTCACATATACCCTGAGAGAACTGGGCGGAGCTGCTGACTCATTGGGTTTGCATTGAGCTGAAAGTAATTTATGGTTAGTGGAATTATTAACTTCTTTTTTTCAGATAGTCAAACAGTAAACTTTTAATATCTGTTAACTTTATTCTTAGAATTTAAAAGAAGACTTCACCAATTTTCCACTTGCTCTCTGGCTATTGTTTAGGGTGAAAATGTACAATAATGCTTTCAAACTTTCCTCTGACTTCCATATATTAAAGGTTTTCCGTGCTTCTAACTGAAAAACTACTCAAGATGATATTACCTGGAGTTTTTCATCATTAGGAGTTCAGATGATGTCATCCGGGGAAGCTCTGGAAAAGCAGCTTGACCATGATTACAAACTCTAAAGTGTGTGTAACAAGAAGACATAATCTGAACTGATGGTTGTTCCAAGTGATGTCATCTGGAGGCATTTTTCAGCCAGAAATAGAGAGATGTTTTGATATAGGGAAGTTTAAAGGCATTTATGTGCATGTACTACCCAAACTAGAACCAAAAGAGGCAAGTTCAAAATCAGTGAAGGCGTCCTTTAACATTATGATTCTATGTTCTTCCAGCTGGTGTTGACTGTACTGTATGTCCTTACCCTCTCTCCCAATCCAGATCAGTTAATCTTCCTGAGCTCTTTGATCAATCACTAGAGGTCAATCAGTCAATAGATGAGGGAGTGAATACTCTTGTTCTTAACCAAGTAATTGAATATCTATTAGCTTGATCGCACTACTTGTGAATAGCTTAATTGCATAGAGGGGAAAGGCGAGCAGACACTGCAGCAGCTGGCATGCATCGTGGTACCTTCCAGTGTGAGCTCGTCTCTCCCTGTGATATCCACCATCTGCTGTCTGCAAAACAAGTCATTTATATACTGTCACTTCCAGGGGCGCCTTTATTTATCAAGTGACCACTATGCAAATCACCTGCAGAAGATTTGGCTGATCTAATTACCAAACCATATTCTAAAAGGTTTGGTTCTCATCATTTCCACAAACATTATAGAGGACTTTTTTTTTTTTTCACATCAGGTTGAAGGGGTTTTAGCTGTCTTCCGCTGTGTCTACTATTACCCAGAGAGATGACAGATGACATGATAGTTAGTTGCACATTAGGAAGCCTGCTACTCAGACTCCCTAATTGTGCCCAGTTGATGTAGTTGCTATTGTGAGATGTGAATGTATTTGCACTAGAGAAAGAAATTGGCTCAGCTAATTGCAACTGAAGTAATGTTGAAATGATGAGCACTAATTAAGACAAACCTCCATACCTTCAGTCACATTCCTCACTTCCAGATGGATTCTTTTTTTCCTCGTATAATCTGGAAATCTAAATATCATATACTACAAACTACCACTATTCTCAATTGCAAAGGGCCATTTGCATTTTCACATTATGCAATTGTAGTGTTTTAACCTTAAAAAACAAGTGTAGAATATAATGGTCCAAATAAACCAGTGATAATGTTAAGATAATTTGCTAGGTGATGCCCTGCATAATTTGTTGTGCTATTATTCCTCTCACTATGCACCTATCTCACACAGGCCAGCCTGAGAGCTGCCTGACTGGAACAGTGAGGTGGAACATGGAAAAGTGCCCAGTGAATGTCATGCTAAAACCTGCTGAAATTCGACTATTGACTCTGGGGTATTGATTCATTTTGGACTTGACAGGTAAAACTGCAGATCTGGCATTAATCACAACAATTAAGACATTTGAAATGTCAAAAAATTAGAGGTCATGAGAGATGATTTCCGTCGGCATGTCAGATGGAAATGATGACACGCTCTGACATACCACCGGGCCTCTGGTTGAGGGCATGGTGACAGCTCTACTGGGCACACTGCCGGAACAGCAGCTCCCCAGCGCGATACCTCTCCTGACAGCCTTCTTTTTCAGGAAAACATGACAGCAACCCCTTGATTCAGAACCCACTATGTCATTCAGAAGTAAACAGACAAATTATTTATTAGTGGGACTGTATTACTCCTTTGTTTGCAACCCCCCCGTGATTTACCAAAGGCAACATAAGTGTGCTATCTTTAGTCAATGATAGGCTTCCAACCAGGTGACACACTAGATAGTTTTCATCTTGATATCCTCATGGTCCTGGGTCACTATTGTTTAAAGGCTATAGCTTAATGATAAGTAACCCCTAAATCATAAAGCATATAGCATTCAGTGTGCTTTGTCTGTGATGATAGCTGCATTAGAGAGATTTGTTTACTGGTGGATAGACAGTTTGTCTCATTTGTGCTCCTACATACAGTAGTGAATGTGAACTCCCAAGCTGTCAGTCAGAAAGACCTTGAGGGTAATTCTTTGTTAGTACATAAAGATAAAAAAACAAATCCAGATAAGCTTTAAACTAATTTTAAACAAATTCCATTGGTATGCCTAGAATGCACAGTAGCTTTGTCACCAAAATAACACAATTTACAATTATATACATTGTTTGGCTGCATTTAAATGATCCCTGTGCGGTTTATGTGCTGTTGTGATTTAGTTTTATATCTTGCATACACTACATAAAATCCAGTATTAATGAAAGCACTTTGCTGTAATCTATGGCATATGTCAAAAGGTAAGAGGTGGAGCAGCTTCACATTTGTAGTTGCCATTGCTCATCTCAGATGTCATGACTCGGCATGATCCCACGCTGCTTGGCGGGTCAACACAAGGCCATGTCTGCATTCTGTCTGACATAGCTGTTGTGATGCTGCATTGCATGAGTGCACCGGAGGATGCTGCTTAGGCATTGTCCTCCTTGGGTCTGTCACCAGTTTGGGATCCAGGCAGCAGACAGAGCGAGAGCTGCAGCCACTCACCTCTTTAGCCTTTTGCTCAATCCAAAATCAGATGTGAACAGACTTGAGACAGACAGACCGATGCAGCGTGTTATGATGGATGTTTGCTGTGCGCCCAAGCAAGGTGGTTGTTGCTGTGAGGGGAGATCAACCAGATGGCTTTGGCAATAAGTGTCACTTATCAGCCAAAAAGCAGAGCCTGAAGTGACTTAAACTAATGAACTGCCTGTTAAGTGTTCTCCATCTCAGACTGAGATAGAGATAAGTTTCTGACACACCTCAGAGAGGATTAGTTTTGAAGCACCTGGAAGATCTTGACATGTTTTGATCATCTAGTGGAAAAACGTGTTCTTGAGTTAACCTTCAAACAGTCAGAACACCTTAACCTGACACACACAAACAAACAAGCAGCCCCTGGATATAAATGTTTGGCTTCAAGACAGACTGGTCACAGAATTGTCACAGGAAATATGATGTTGTCCACATGGTTCTTCCGGCTTTCTGCTTGTGTATCAAATGTCTAGTCGAAGAGACATTGTGACCTTCACCCCAATCCTAATTTTTAATAGGCATGATGTCAGCTGCTGATTGCTTGATGGACTACGTTGTAAAGAAACACTTAATGGTTGCCAAATGTGCTTAGCAAGTCACACAAAACTTTCACTGTTCTGCGACTTAGCTCAACTGTTTGGACAGTGCATTTTTTCATATGTTGTGAAAGATAGGAACTGACTAGGGGGCGACTGTTTGGCTTGCAGGTGGGCTGTCCTAATTCAGTATCACCTCCAAACTTCCCGTGCCACATCTCCCACTGTGGCGTGTGCTACCCAGTGGGTCCTTTTGATAGTGAGTGGTGTGTACAGGCGGAGGAAAATGAGGGCTAGTCACCCAGGCAGTCAGAAGGCCGGGCGAAAGGCTGAGCGATGTATGTTCCATTGTGCACAGTGGCATTGACGGACGTCTACAAGCTCCCCTCTGATGGTGGAAGTGGCTCCAGTCACATCAATCACTTACACCGTAGAGTGCCCCACTTTCAGTCAAGTTCAGCAGCTCTCTCTCCCGCTCAAGGCAAAGGAGTTTTTTTTGTGTGTGTGCATTTTAATGGAAGTTATTTTCTAATAATAGTAAAGACTTTATTCCTTGAATGTCTTTTTTCCTCTACTCAGGTTGTCACTTGTGCTGTTTTTAGTTTTTTTCCTTGTCCGTCTCAATCATCTACATTGTCATGCTTCATCAAGGCACCTTCACCCCAAACCAACAGGGTCTGCTTGTGTTTTAATTTGTGCCTGTTTTACACACGTGTGCATGCACATGCACATGCTTTTTTTCCATTGTTTCAAGCACAATAACATCTGAATGTGGGCCGGCCTGCTGCAGTCCTAGCTGTATGTCACTCCAGGTTAACGTTTCTGCAGTGGGGGCCCCTGCGCCTGGAAATGGGAATGGTTAACTGAAGCATGTTAATAGGAAAAGGCTTGTCTCTTCCATACTAACACTTGGATGACTCTGCAGGCTGTGGGGGGAAGGGGGAGCACCCAAGCAGATTGGGATTGCACCCCTTTCCTTTTGCCTCCCCCCCTTCCACAGAGGCATGGCTGAGTTAGGATTTGCTTGCATTGTCAAGTAACGCATTGACCCATCACTTTGAAGCATATTGATTGTGACAGCCACTCTCTCTCTCTCCTTCTCCCCCCTCTCTCTCTCCCGCAGGCCACAGAGGCGCAGATCCAGAGCTTTGGACAGACGCCATCTCAGTTGCTTATTGAGCCACATCCTCCACGCAGCTCTGCCATGCACCTGGTGAGAGAAACGAACGAGCTGGGAAAATTCCCCGCACCTTTAGTTGTGGTGTGGGTGTGAGGCAGGATGTGTGGACCTGCACGAGGGTTGGTGGGATGCTTTAGATGGCCTGTGTTTATAGGTAGATACGAGATTGACACAAAAGTCCCTGACTTCTCACTTCTAGATATTTCCTTCAAATCACTTTTTTTTATAACAACGAATAAATATTTCACAAGTCTTTCCTCATGTAGGTCACAGACCCACAATATAACAACAAATCTTCAGTGCCAGTTGTTTGCACTGTTTTGGAGCTGTTACTGCACACCAGCCGTGTGGTGTAAAGGGAAGAGTGCTCCCTGCTGGCCTAGTAGCTCCTCTCTGCTGCAAGCTGCTCATTCCTGCTTAATCCATGTAGTAGCCAGCCTAGGCCTCATTATCCCCACGTGGCTCTCGACGTTTCTCTCTTGGCACATCCCCTCTCCAACCTTTTAGCTCAGTTTTCTTCTTCTGTAACAAATGCGTGTGCTTTCATCCGCTGCTGTCAAAAGCCGTCAGTAATAAAGATGAGTTGAAACTGGTGGAGTACTGTCAGTCTAATTATCTCCTCCATTGCTTTTACTCTTACTGGACATGTAGTTTAATCCATTATTGTGCAGGTTAAGTTAAATTGTACATTGAAAGTAACATTGTCAAAAGCAAAAACTCATGTATCATCTTTCTGATACATGTGTCTCATCTGTGCACCATTTCATATGTGCAGCCTACTCCATCTCAGTGTCCATGTCTTACCCTCGTCTGACTGTACTGTCTAGAGGGGGCAGTGCATGAAGCTTTCCTCTGTGTCTGAACCTAGCTTTCCTCCAACCTCCACACTAATGGCCTCTTTCCATTCTTTTTCTCTGATCTTTTCATACCTCTTCTTTTCATCTCCTGCCTTCCTGTTCCCTCCCCTTCCTGTTCCTCTTTCCTTGTGCCCGTCCTTCCTTTCCCATCATCACAACCCTCCATCCTTCTCCACACTTCGTCTTTTCTCTCTTCTACTCAATAGTGTTTCCTTCCACAGAGTCCTCTAATGTTCAAGGACCAGATGCAGCAGGATGTCATCATGGTGTTGAAGTTTCCATCCAATTCACCAGTAACCCATGTGGCAGCCAACACCCTGCCCCACCTTACTGTACCTGCCGTGGTCACCGTCACTTGCAGCCGCCTATTTGCCGTGAACCGATGGCACAATACTGTTGGTGAGTGGAGCGCAACTCACATGGCATTTAATGCTCAAACATACATGTGCCCTTGTGAAAAAAAAAAGTGCCACTCCATGTGTTACCTACCACATCACTGAGCCTGTAAAATCACTTCATCATTGTCACACACCGCCCTTAATAGCGCTGTAGCCAGCTGGCTGTGCGAGAGGCTAGCACCTCCCAGGTAAGCTGACCATGAGTGTTTCCACATGTTCCATCTCAGACATGTGTGAACAACATTACCCACAGAGCCCCTCCCCGAGAATCCGCCTCACCTCAGGGTCAGAGGGCCAGAGCAATGGTTACTAGGAAATTGGGCCACAACTGCGCCGCATTCCCCTCACACATCTCCATCTGTCACCGTAGAAACGCACGGAGCTGAGGACCAAACAGTCCGTACTGTATGGCTGCTCCAACACTAATGAACACAGCTGCAGAACACTTGCCATCCTGTCGGAGAGGACGGAAACGTGATTTGGCTTTTCAGAGTAATGGTGATAATAAGGCGTCCATATTTTGAAGCATGTTTCTGTTTCAAAACTGGCTCCAGATACTCCCTCACATGGATCAAATGTCTCTGTTCTTTTTGACACTCTTGGCACAAAGTAGGAAAAATTTACCACTTTCTGATAGACCTCCAATACTTCTGTGACCTGAAAGAGATTATAAATTGACTTGCCTGAAAAGGGAGCAGGTTTGTGTGCAACAATGCACTTGTGCACTGGTTAGAAAGAGATTCAATGATTTCTTTCCTTGTGTACCTCTGTCTGAATCCAGGTCTCCGAGGAGCACCAGGCTACTCTCTGGAGCAGGCCCATCACTTACCTATTGAGATGGATACTCTGGTTGGTGAGTGAAATATATTGCACTCAATGGAAAATACAGCCTCAAATAAAAAATACAAAAAGCTGTAGGGTCTTAAATAACTTACAAATCTGGTATTGACACGTGTTCTGTTTCTTCCTTTGTTTTTTCATAGCCAATAATACTGCAAGCAACAAGCGTCAGATCACAGACCTAGTGGACCAGAGCATCCAAATCACCACACACTGTTTTGTGGTGACAGCTGACAACCGCTACATCCTGGTGTGTGGCTTCTGGGACAAGAGCTTTCGTGTGTACTCCTCCGAGACAGGTAGGTTACAGTGTAAACTCTTTTTCCTATATATGTGTGCACTGATGTGTGGAGGACTGAGTGCTACGATGGGAATAATACAATATTGTTACTGCTGTCTCCAGACAAGCCCTGTAGAAAAATGACTGACTAGACTGCAATGCCCTTGAACTCACTAATAGGTACCTTTCCACTGATTATGATTCAGTGGGACCACGACAATAATGTTCACAATATACCTGCTTAAACACTCGAATTTTTGCTGCTGGCCTACTCACTGACTTGGTGGCCTAAATCTCCCCACACAGGAATAAATCTGAGGGGTCACAATAGGGTTGGAAGTTGAAGAAAAACATGTTACAGGGATAATATAAAATCTTTAGGTATTTTTTTAATCCTTCAAAATAAATAAATTGAGATCATATATGTCCCTATATCCTCTATAGGCAAGCTGACTCAGATAGTTTTTGGCCACTGGGACGTGGTGACGTGTCTGGCCAGATCAGAGTCTTACATTGGAGGAGACTGCTATATCGTCTCTGGGTCCAGAGATGCTACCCTGCTGCTGTGGTACTGGAGTGGGCGGCATCATATCATTGGTGACAACCCCAATAACAGTGAGGATGCACACACACACACACACACACACACACACACACACACACACACACACACACACGCACACACACACACATACATATATACACAAACTCTGGACAAAGGACAGGAATCTTTTACATAGTTTAGTTCCACCTATGAAATGTACTCTCTGGTTCTGAAAGTCTTTGATCAACACTGGCAAAAAGGCAGTCCACCCTAGAAATCACACTGTGGAGAGACAGTGAGAGGATAATTTTGTTGTAGTATAGCTGTGCTGTATTAATCTGATTCATCATGTTGAGCTGTGTTTCTTTCAAGTAGAGGAATCCAGATGTCTTGGCATTCAAAATGGTAGACCCCAGTGTGTGATTTCTGCTGCTCAGTTCATTTAGTTGCTCATTCTCACTGATTGTCTGTGTTCAAAACAATCCATCAGTGTAGAGGAAGCAGTTGTTAGAGTGCTGTGTGAGGGAGGGTGGTGTGGAATGGAAAAACTGAAGATGAGAAACAGTTTGTTTTTATTTTATTTCTGGACGACGATACAACGCGAGCGTGTGCTGGAAGATCTTGTGTTTCCAATTGTCACAGATTCTAGGGGCTTGAGATTAGTTGCCAGTGTTCTCTAATTAACTTCACTGAGGCTCCGACAGTTAATTAAGAATTTCAGCTTGGTTGCCTCCAATTAGCAAGGGGCAATAGCACTTGTATTACTGCAGCAGGAAAACAGTATCCCCCCTGCAGACCATCTTCAACAGACAAAAGGGAAGTAAACCACATACCTCATCTATAGAAACAATAGGCACTTGTGTTTTCACTCAGTATCTAATCAGTATATCCTCGTGTCAAAAACTTGGTGAGAATGCTGTAGGAACCTGGAGTTTGTTTCTGAAGAAATGGGGGCAGTGCAGGGGAAAATGGGTCTGGATCAGCTTAAAGTGTTACAAAGTGAATGCTTAATACAAATGTCTCCAGCCAGTGTCGCTCGTTCAAATATAGAACGCACACATATGCAAGGACCCTTTGGGATAAACCACTACATCCTTTCCATATCTTCAAACACACAAGTACTCAAATTAGTGTCATAAAGCACTACACACTTTATTCTGTTACATATCGACTTATTCATTGAACAGTATTTTCCAGGAGTCTCATTCTGGTGATTTCATGCCTATTATAATTTCTATAAGGGTGGTTTTGTGAATTGCAGCAGCATCCTGCCCAGATCACCGCCTCCACTCCTGCATATGTGGCATAACAAAGAAATTGATTTCAATTGTGCTCCATAAGGCTGCATGCATCTTGAATGGGTTATAATTAAAATAACTTCCAGCTCAATCATGGCCCTGCCTCTCAAACTCACAGCCCATCACACGAGTGCGAGGAGATATTTGCACCGGGTAATTGTGGTGGCTGAATCGAGCTTGTCCCAAGGGCTCAGAGAGGGTGGGGGGCATGCGGTACAGGGTGATTGAATCTTTTGCTGGCTAGGTAAGCTGCACTAGCTCCCTTTTTCCCCCTGGAGGCTTTTTTGACACTTGTCCTATTCAGCCCCCCTCAGCAGCGGAGGCTGGGACTGACAGCTCTGCTCAGGTCCTAGGCTCTAAGGGACCATGTTGCTTCGATCACAGTCCAGCTCGCTGACTGGGCCGCTACATCTGCAGAGGCTGAGGAGGACGTGATGGTGGAATAGAGGGGATAAGAGAGGAGAGAGGTCTGACACATGTCCACATCATCAGGCCATTCCTGTCATCTAGGTGGATAGAAAAAGTTCCACTGAATTGCCTGACTTCACATGTGGGCAACCACAGCCACATACGATATCATTTAGTTGGACATTACCATCGGGAGTAACAGTGATAATTATACTAAGGGCCCATGTATGGAGGGCCTGCACAAACAGCAGTAGAATTATATTATTGTCAAAACACATTGTGAAATTAATTATACATCAAATTACGTTTTGTAAATGTAAATTCTGCAGTTTATCTGCTTCGTTTTCTCTACACTCCCCTCATTAAATCCAGTGCTTTCTTTACTGATTACATTAATCTTACAATTTAGCATGTTTAACTCTGTCTGTAGTGCTGTATTCAATAAAGTGTGTCATCAAAGTTATTGAATGAAATATATATATTAAAAAAAAGAAGTCACCGGCCCAGCAGTATTTAGGGAAGGGTTTTCAGAAGGACTGCTGTTTCACAGTTCAGGCACTCTTCTGGTGGTACTCGAAGTTGGCTCCAGGTGCCGTGAAACTCCCCTTACTAACCTCTCCCCTGGCCATGATCAATCATCTGACACATGCGATGAAATCAAGTGGCTCGGCTATCATCAGTGGGTGTCCCTGCATTTACATGACAATTCAAAGGGACCTCCCTGCTAGCAGATGTGTGTCACAATCATTGTGCTTATTTCCCTATGATTTTATTGCCCATTCAGAAGTGCAGCACTAGTAAATTGAGATGATCAGTCAGTGTGCTGATTGGAAATTTTTAGGTGTCGGAAAATATGCTGAATCAAGTAAACAGAGTCATTTGTGTTTTTTCTTCTTTCAGGTGACTACCCAGCACCACGAGCAGTTCTCACCGGTCATGACCAAGAAGTTGTGTGTGTGTCTGTCTGTGCAGAGCTGGGTCTGGTCATCAGCGGAGCTAAAGGTCAGTGTGCTTCTTTTTTTTTTTTTTTTTTTTTTTTTCTACGTCATCAAAAATGAGGGAGAAAGTCTGACAGCTGGCAAATGGGCCTGCAGTACTGGAGGTTAGCAGTCAGCTGACACACATACACAGATACGCACTCATTTTACTGAGCAGTGTGATAAACAACATTAAAGTGATAAAACTGTTGGTTCACAGTTTTTTTTTTTTTTGTGTCTTTGAATGATTCGGCCTGACAGAGGGTCCATGTCTAGTCCACACTATCACAGGGGACCTGCTGCGGGCTCTCGAGGGGCCAGACCACTATCAGTGCCCACGACTCATCTCGGTGTCCAGCGAGGGCCATTGCATCATCTACTACGAGCGAGGACGCTTCTGCAATTTCAGCATTAATGGAAAACTGCTTGCACAAATGGAGGTCAATGATTCGACCAGGGTAAGCCGACCTTTTGACATGAGTGTTCTCCATGAAAGATGTGGACGTATCTTTATCTACTGTCTTACATACTTTAAAGATTAAAACAGAGGGCAGCTAAAGATCATTTGCTCTAGTAAAAGCACTATTACGTCTAGTGATTGCTTAGTATTATAATTTTGTTAACATTTTAAAAAGGTGCACAATGCTGTCAAAGAGGGCAGGAAGGAATTCTGTGAACAGACCAGTCTGACAGGTGCAATGTGTTTGTGTATTGAGGCTTATCAACTATCAGTCTGAATCTTTACAGGTGAAAGTTAATTTGCATTTGTCAGATCTGAGATGTAATTGCATCAATAATATCAATTATAAATAAAATAATGCAGCTTAAATTTGTACAATATTTTAATTGCACGTCTGTCCTGTATGTCATTGTCATGCTTTGCTCCTCTGTCACAAATGTTGTTAATTGATTTCCGTACATATTCACCCCTCATCCATAAATATCTTCCATGCTGAACAGAGACATTTGACATGTTCAATCCCCTCCATCCCTCCTCTAGGCAATTCTCCTGAGCAGTGATGGTCACAACCTGGTGTCAGGTGGGGACAACGGTGTGGTGCAGGTGTGGCAGGCTTGTGACTTCAAACAGCTCTACGTCTACCCAGGCTGTGATGCTGGCATCCGAGCCATGGACCTATCACATGATCAAAGGTCAGAGTGAGCTGCGGTAGTAACGATACAGTAGGGTGGGCCAGTTCTTTCCCACTCAATGGTTACATTTGCAGTTTTAACAACGTCTTGTGATGGTGGTGAATCCAGCTAAAAGATACATTACAGTAGGAGAAGGTAAAAAAGCTTTTAAATCTATCCAAATGCTTAGTTTGTGATTTGTGAGGGGTTGTGCCATTTTATCTGCAAGCATTTGGGAACTTACTCACGTGAATGTATACTTGCGTAAATACACATCTAAATGTTCCCACATCTTTAATATTGTGCTGTAGGTTGCAGTTTTTAAAAAAAGCCCACTGTTGCCTGTGCTTCATGGTTGTCAGTTCATGTTTTAGTTAGTGAAGTAGCCGCCATCGTTTTCCTTTAAATAGAACCTACAGTTGCCATAGAGACAAAAATACAGGGGCATCTTCTGCACATACACTCATTTTAGATACATGGACTACAGTTAGCAAGTCTATTGGCAGGTCAGAGGCATGTCTCCCCCCCCCCCGAACATTTGCATTCAGCAAGATTTGCCAGGAGTCTTATAATGGTCGCCTACACGGCGGAGGACTGGCGACAGTGTTCGCTCTGGGGCTCTGAGCCTGATGTCATCATGTGACCCCGGCAGCCTAGAGAGGTTAGAATTTAAACATGGAAACTGCACTACACGGCTTCAGCCAAGCCCCTCTCAGCACTTAAAACAGAAGTGTAGTTTCTAAACAAATGTGCTCTGTAACATGACTCACTGCATAACCCAGTAAGGTAAACCAAGAATGACATTTAATATCTTTTCGTTTAGTTTAAACTAAGTATCCCAATAGTTACCATTACTGTGTTCTACTATGTTAATGTTATTAGGCATTAAATATTTTACGAATCCCTGATTCATTTACAATGTCTTTCCTCAATAAGTTGACACGAGCTTTGCTCTGTAACTCCACTTACAGAAGGCCATTCTGCTGTAGTTCTGTTTATTGTGCTTGAGCATTTAAGCCCTTGGGGTGTAGCAGTATAAGACGACCCTGTGAAATCAGCTGCTTTTCCTACATACCAGCTAGCCATGAACACAAGGGCAAAAGGGTTGCAGAAAGACACTGGGACTCAATGGTCTACTTCAGTTGTCAGTGGAAACCAGCAATTTATTGTCACAGCCCCTGATGACCTCCTTTGCTCATTTCATTTACCACTTTGTTAAAATGTCTAAAGTCTGTATGCAGGGGAATAACCTTTAACAATTAACACATTTTGATACATGCTTGTTCTGTGCTTGGAAAAAAACAGTTTAAATTCATGGTTATAGTTTTTTTCTGACTTTAGGATCTCATGTTAATTTTTTTTTTTTTTTATTGTTTTGTGCTCTTAAGGACTTTGATCACGGGCATGGCGTCTGGCAGCATTGTGGCATTTAACATCGATTTCAACCGGTGGCATTATGAGCATCAAAACAGGTACTGATGTAGAAGACATAAGAGGGCAAGTGTGGAGGTTTCAGCAGAACACCTACATCCAACCAGTGGCCAAGCTGTGCTGCGGCCCATCCACAGACTCTGATGAACGTCAGCATGTTGTAGCTAATGAAGAACGAGATGTGCTTACACTTAATCATCTGGCTTCTTCGTTCAGGTGAATTTGGTGCCATTTGTCTGCTTTCGGAACAATGTAAACATATTTTCTGTCAGTTTTCATGTCTTAGCGGAGAACCCAGGTGGAGAATATCCCCAACTGAGTCAAGCAGATCTTTTGTTCTGGACAAGGAGCGAATGAGATCAACAGTCCAGTTACAGTAAGTTAACGCAAATAAATCATAATTAAATATAATTTAAGTTTATGTTCCTGTTTCAAACTGTGAAAATGCAAAACAAAATATGTGCTTTGTTAGGAACATTTTTACAACTTTGTATGACCGATCTCTCACTTGGAACACTTTTCTAGAAAAAAAGTGAACCTGTAAATATGGACAGCGTAAAGTGCATCTTCAAGATCAAGATCTTAATACTGTTAGAGTAGCCACTGTGTTACTAACATTTCTAATATGTGAGCCATGTATCAATGTTTAGACGTCTTCATTGCACTTCCAATATTAGTTGATTAGTAATACATGTATAAGGACATTCTTTGCTCATTGTTAATAAAAGGTTGTCAAACGTATGTGTATGTGAAAAGACAAGTTGTCATTGTTAATTTGTTTTATTGTCTATATGGAAGTAAAATCTAATTCAGTGTGAGCTTAGTCCTTTGTGAAATTTGTTTTGATCATATCAGCTAAAATAAATTCCATACTCAAATTTGAATGAGATTTACACAGTGGGAGATTCAGAGCCGCAATTATCCATTGTTTTCCCCTTTCACTTAATTTAAAAACATATCCAGACGATTAAATACTGGATTTGTTGGGTAGTATCTCGTGACCGTTTGTAAAAGAAGTGTCATTTCTAAAATATTCTACAATTGTTGGCACTGCAGACATTGATGCTGTTACTTGTGTATGACTGTTTTTCATTCTGCCCATTTTTGCACAAAATGTTTACTCATCCATTTTAAATCTGAAGTCTTGAACACCAGTTCATGCTGTAACACCATGCAATAGTAAGCAATATTATAACTTGGTTACTGAAAGGTCTAAAGTAGGTTTTCAGCTGTGTTACAAAAACTAATTGAAGTTTGATAGTGTTCCAGAAAGTGACTATGGTCTATTTTTGGTCATATCAGAGCTATTGTGTCTGCTTTTCATTACAGAAATGAGAAGTTTGCTACTGTGACATGACAATTTAAAAGGAACCAAAATATGCAAAGATTTTGAGTTTGCATTCTAAATTTTATAGTGATGCAACAAGACACCACCCTATCCAAAGCTAAAGTTTTGCATGCTAAGAGCCATTTACTTGGGTAATGTTTATGTAAAATAATTTCTTTTGACAAATTCCTTTTAACGTTGCCATCAAACAGTGCATTTAGATGTATGGTATTGTTTTACAATGTCAGTATTTTAGTTGTATTACTAATAGTTTTTGCATATGTTTTGAAAGAGTCAGGATATGTTTGAAGCTTATGATTATGTCAATTGATAACTGTAAATTGAACAGCTTTTGATTTTGATAAGTGAATAAATACTGTATACCAGTATCAGTGTTTCTCATTTATGGGTTTGTATAAACTGCCACTAAATTATAAATGCATAACCATAGCTTAATATACTGTAGTAATCCTGAAACTTGACTTTGGTAATACTGCCATCTGCTGTCTTATTTTGGCACAGCAGAGCCTAATAGTTGTCCAAAGACACCCACAAGTTGCTCGCACAGGTTAATAAAATCCTTTTTATTTCACGTTTGGTTTCTTGCCAGAGTACATTGTAGGAAATTTGTTTAACCACAGCAGAATGTTTCCGAGTGAAAACAAAATGCATTTGTTTCACATTCATATTATTTTAGTGTCCTTTAATGGTATATAGATGAATATAATACAACATTCAACTTCTCCATCTGCTTTGCATGATAAACACCAAAAGGAAAGTCAGATGACAAAAGATACAGCCATGTGCTTTTACTTTGGCTGGTCCCCTTAAGGTCAAAAAACTTAAAAGCCCTTTAACAACAAATTACACAAATGGTACTACATCTCCGCTAAAATATGTATATATATAAGTCTTAACTCAGCTGTGGTATGAATATTCACCAAGAAAGCACGTACAATGACAAATGTTTCCTATTGGACAGTGAAAGATTATAACAACTGATTTAGGATGCAGTTAAGCAGACATGCAGTTTACAGTCTGAGTAGGGAGGACAGTCACATTCGTGAGTATTTGGTCTCTGGAACAAACAAAGTGGTCAGACATTACATACAGAGTAATAAGCCAGGCTTCTTAGCCTGTTGTTGTCATTTAAAAACAAAGTCTATCTGAACTAGTATTTAATTATTTAGTGGAAGCACTTAAACTGTTTACCAACTTGTTTCTAATTTATTGTGTGGGAGGGGATTAAATCCATGTTGCACAAGAGCACAACCTCTGCCTCAAGTCTGTGCGTTTGCTGCCAATAATACCAGCAACAGATCCATTCTCACTCAGTCCAGCATTACAAGGGACAAATTTGACACTGTGCTCAATGGGCAGTACACCTAATTGCACTTATCCATATGCACCAAGGCAATGTTTTACACATGCACTTACTCCTAAATACACAGCACTGATATTCATCTGTACCACCACAGCATTACAACCACACTCTTACAAACACAAAACTACTGTTTCAAAAAATCATTCTCAGGTACACAGAAAAACTAGGCCATTAGTCATCAAACTTTAGCACCCTCTCTGTAAAAGGCCAGCTACCACGTGGTAGGACAATACTTGTCCTACAAAAAATCTTATAAATGCAGACAATGCTTACAATACAGTAGCAGCACATCTTTGCACTTTTCTAAGTCATTGTGTCTTAAAATTGTGTCTGAGTTCAATGCACCAGAAGTATAACAGCAACCCAGTAACAGTAACCCAGATAGCAGAAAGGTGACTGTTTAAATTATCATGCTTAGGGACATGAACTTAACATGTCGTATCACAAAATAATGTAATATTTAGAATCAAGTGTTTTGCATTTACATTTTGACAATTAAAAAGCAAAGCGCTTCAAAAAAACAGGTTTTCTCTGCAGTTGGCAATACGAACCACTAGAGGGCTCCAGAGTACTACGGTAAACTAATGCTTACGTGTAGAAATAAGGCTAGAAGAGTTTAATGGGATCTTTTGAAAGACAATAAAAAATATTTTAAAAATTGTTGCATGCTCTTACAGTCCACATTGATTCAGATATGGACTTGCTCCTTATTTTGATCAACATATGTTCTGATTTTAAAAAAGGAATATGGCTGGTTAAAAATAACTTGGGATCATGTAAATATGCAGTCTGAATATCCAAGTCAGCAGACTGAACCCAACTTTGGGTTTATTCTTTTTGCACTCCACACTTTCACTGTTCTACAGAGGGATGGATGTTGCTGTAGCCTCAGAACGGCGGTTAAAATGGAGAGGTGGGTGAACGGACAGTGTCAGCTGAACTTGGGGAAAGGTCTTCGGACTCGGAAGTGAATTCAGCAGGGGAGAGGCCAAAGTTGGCAGTGTGGGGGGCGCAGGCACCAACACTGTGTGGGTGGGGGGGAGTGGACTTCACATCTTGGTGGCGTCTTCGTCTGAAAACTTGCTTCTCCTTATCAAGTGGCGTGGTCTGCGGGTGACAGAGCAGTAACTGTTAAGTTCTCAACAAGACTACAAAGATGAGGGGTTGGCATCCACTCAACCACCACTGAGGTAAATGTACACGAGCCAAAGTTAGCATGCAGTTCTATCTGAAAACTGCATTTGCGTCGCAGAGTTCAACTGGATTTGAGACATAACGTTTAACATCTTGTGACACAGCAAACTAGTGCAGTGCTCAACAATACCAGGAAAAGCAAAAGATGAACTCTGCTTATGTCAAGTGTGTGATTTTTTGTCTATGACAGCACTATAAAAGAGCAAAAATTAATTCAACTCATGAAACAAAATCTGGTGGCTTCAAACAACCACACATGAATTCTCATATGCAGTTAGAGCTATGGGTGCAACTTTGCTTGGCTGAGTAAACAAATAGCAAGATAAACAGCACAACAGCCAAGAGGAAACAGCCACAGCACTAGAGATGAAATAACGAGATAAAGTTATGTATCTCGTGAGGTGAATAAGGGCGAGGCATGAAAAAGGCTCCATTGAGGAGTAATGGGTCAAACCACTTGGGGCATGGGAAATGGAGACTGCCAGCACTTTGCCATAAAAGCACTGCTTACCAGCACTATGCTGTGTCATACCTTATCCAGTATAATCCTGGATGCTGACAGTGGTCCAAAGACCCTGACCTCTGGATCGTAAAGTCCATGTCCGGCTGAGCAGGAAGAGACGAGCGCAACTCAAAGGATCACTTTGAATTCAAAGCATTACTGACCTAATTAGCATTAATAAAAACAGGTCTATACTTCAGCTGTAACTGCTGAGATGAGATGGCAAAAACTAGCAGATAATGTCATGTTACTGTCAACTGACATTCTGTGGAAAGCCAGAAAATGTCAATGAACTGCTTGAAATGCTGCTCCCGACCAAAAAAAAGCAACTGACTTTAACAAGATATTTTATCTTTACCAGTGAAAATGCAGATCAGCTTTAAAACCAATACAATCATATTTACCAAAGCCCAGTCACTGCAGGCCAATTATGTTATTTGCATGATCTCCTAACAACAGTGCTGACAGTCTATCAAAATTAGGTGAATGAGGTCAATGTGCACACTGGAAGACACGGCAGAAAGAAGCAGATGACTGATGTGCATAGCAAATAAAGCAGAAAACTTACTAAATTATAAATCTGTAAATAGATGATGAAATAATTTGCCATTTTGAAAATCAGACAGCAAGGCTTTGACATTTTACCATGGATAAAGGCTTTGCAGAATAAAAAAAAAAAAAAAAAGCTGCTGGTGCACATGCGTAGCACTGACTCCACATTTAAAACTGCTTTTTGATTTTTTTTCAATTTTGAACGGGAATGGCTTTATTCCTAGAGCAGATTTATAAGACAAAGAGCCAGATGTAATCAACAATTGCAAGTTGCATGCAGTGTCAGTGTGAAGGGGTGCAAATCGGTGCTTACTGTGATGACTGACACTCCTGCTGTGGTGCTGTTGGGCTTGGGCCCAGTGTTGAAGTGCTTTTTGATCTTCCCAGCCACAGGCAGCTGCTGCTGCTTATTCTCGGAAACACCATCATCCTGGAGAATACAAAGAAGCAAGCTTCAGCAACTCCACCTGCTGCATTACGCTGCACCATGTTTTCTTGTAGTGCACAGGTGATTCTACTGGCAAAATGCTAAACTTACGTTGACCCAGGGGTGATCAAGCACATGTACAGCTGTGTATCTCTGACCCACATCCACCTGCAGCATCCCGGTGATTAGAGCCTAAACAAAGGCAACTTAGTTATGAGTACCCAGTATAATATCATAGCCTGCCACAGCGCCAATGGATCGACAACAAAAGCTGGTGTTTCACATGGATCATAAAGTTATCAGATGAGCAAAGCTTCTCCGGACACAAACCTTGGCATTGTCAGACACATTGTCCCAGTATGGTGCAGGGAAATCAAGCTCACACCTCAAAATCTGTTCAAAGAGAGCCTCTTGATCTTCCCCACAGCTGCAGAAATTAAAATACTTTAGAGAGTTCAAACTACGTGTTGTAACATACTTAGGGACATTTGATTGATGCAATTGTAACAAAAGTTAAACACTTGATATCAGCACTTACCCACGGAAAGGAGGGAAGCCACAGAGCAGTATATAAGTGATGACACCAGCTGCCCAAATGTCGACCTTGAGGCCGTATCTGTGATTCCAGACAGGTGGCGACAGCCCACAAGAATTACTTCAGCAAGTTTTGATTGTCATGCAGATTTTTACATGTATTTTTTTTTGTAAAAAGAACAATAAAGTTTAAAATCAAATCTGAAGTGTCTCAGATGACGCAACTCCTTCTGACTCACCCGGTCTCAGCAAAAATCTCTGGTGCAACGTATGTGGGTGTTCCACACACAGCATAGAGGGGACCGTTGACCACAGTAGCCAAGCCAAAGTCTCCAAGTTTCAGAGATCTGCTACCATCATGGTGCTCATAGACCTGTGTAACACCAAACAGTGAAGGGAAGTGAGAAACTGCAAGCAAAAAGCTCGGAAAAAGCCAGAAATATTCCTCTCTCCGATTCTCTCTCATTAAGTTTCTATTAATGAGATGTGATAGTAAGATTAAAATACATCAAGTGCAAAGATTTTACAGTTCAAAATTATTGAACTATAGATCAAACCTCTGAGGTCAGACTTTACAGATAGTCAGAAATGAGAGTGCTGATACAGTCATACCTTGTGGAGTGGTGCACTGTATAATTTTAATAACTTATTTTTATCATGCAAGTCACAAAAACGAACATTTGGAAAAATTAAAACTAGTGGAGCGAAGAGGGTAAACATTTATGATGTTGCTCCGCATCCTTTGCAAACTCATACTTACCAAAAGGTTTTCTGGTTTTATGTCTCGGTGGACAATATTGAGACTGTGCAGGTACTTGATGGCACTTGCCAGATTGAACAGCATACAGCTGGCATCTCGCTCTGTGTATCTGTTTGAAGAGGTGATGGCATCGAAAAGATCACCCCCCTGGAGAAAACGCATTTGGGATGTGAAAGAGTATCAGTTGCTAGTTTTCAATCGTTTCCAAAGGGCCAATGGTTTGGGGAATTTGACAAGAACATTTCATTTGTTAACAGGGAGAGTTTTACATCCATTTTGCACAGACTAATATAAACTATGACAGTACCTTAACCAACTCCATTACGAGATATAGTTCACCATGTGTGTCCATTTCTTCAATCAGAAGTACAATATTGGGATGTTTTACACGCCGCAGGATGGACACCTCACTCTGAATCATGTGCTCCTGCATAACAAAGAAGTGTATATCAACAATGTATAGTGAAAATACACTATAAACAAACATATTATAGTAATGTGTGTGTGGGGAAACTCAATTCCAATAATGTTAGACCATATATGACTTTCAAAAACAAACTAAACAAATTTTGAATGGTCCTTACAATGGCAATAATACTATTATAAAACCTTTTTACCATTATTAATGGAGGTTTATCTGAAAAATAAAAAATAAAAAATAATTACACCAAGGCTACAATTTTATTAGTCAGAGACACAACATCATCTACTGATTAACAAAAAAAAAAATTTGAGATTACTTCATTAGCACAAAATTGGTGTAATGACTGAAATCAGCAGATGCAGAGAAGGTCTCACTTTTCCCCTGCATTTCTCCTTCCTGATGATCTTCAGAGCATACTCTCTTCCAGTGGATCTCTCCACACATTCTTTGACCACAGCAAAGTTTCCATCCCCTAAAGTCCTCCCCACTTTGTAATGCTCCGCTATGGAGGCAGGAACCGAGGGGTACTCATCCACTGGCTCAGCTGTAAAGCAAAAAATAAAAAAATAAAGCTTAACCATTACTTTTAATTCAAAAAGTTGTTTGAGGTGATGTCTTATGCCGTGTCTTACCTTCATAACCAGGCCCATCTCCTTCATCCATTGAGCTGCAAACCTTGGTAGAAGCTAAAGAGAGCGAGGAGCCACTGTGTTGAGATCCCTGGCAAGAGAGACAGCGACTCAGTGAGAACAAAAGACATAGTGATGCACTTTGGCTTATACAAACTTCAGAGAAAAGAAAGCTTAAATAAAAATGTGATTGCAAGCAGCTTACAAAAGCCAATTTGTTCCACTGCTGGCCTCGAGTATGCATTAGATAAAACTGAACCAAGTGTGGGGAAATGTAATACTAATCTTTTCAGCAACATAAAGACTGACGCGGGGTGTGAAAAGCCACAGAGAGAAAATAATATCCTGCATCACAGCCACAATACTAGACCCTGCCACCCTTGTGATTAATTAATGATGATATCACTAACAGGACTGGGCAGTCTCAAAACTTGTTAGTATCATAAAATTGGAGAAAACAAACAGATTTCATGTCATTCAAAATAAAGAATTCTTAAGCGTCATGAGACAAGTACAAATACAGCCTGTGTGTATGGGGCACTGATGTTTGGCAGCTTTTTTCCTCTTTTGAATGCAGAAACCATATATGGGCTGATATTAACAGGTCTACACATGTAACCACCCTTAATATTTTGTTAAGATACATGAGCAATATTAACAATGTCAGTATCACATTACTGCTTAAAAATAAATAAATAAATAAATAAAAAAGAAAAAATGCATTTTTGCAAAGCAAAACTCTCACGACAAAAAAAATACATAGAAATTACGGTTAAACTCTTTCCCAAAACTGCAACAAAAAAAAAATCTTCACAAATACATAACTGGAACATTAGCTTTATTGACCTGTCTTCTTCGGAGGCTAGCTGGACTGGTCGGAGAAGGGCTTGGAGATTTTCCAGAACGAGGTGTGGAAAGCTGACTGCCTGCAGTGCCATTAGCTGTTAACACAGCAGAAATCAGCATAATAAAATACTTCACAATAAATTAAAAACGCACTTTTTAAAATAATGTACACATATTCCGCATGAATATAACGTGACATTAAAATATATAGCTGGACAAGTAATGGAATTTCAATTTGTGCCACATTTTGTTCCACAGTGATTCTCTTGTTTTGGTATACAGTAAATCAGCCCCTTTCCTGAACAGTAATGTGCTTTTACTCTTCACTGAAAAGGTCAGACTCTCTCTCAGCCAGGTTGTGGCATGTTTAATTCAGCCAGAGACTCTACACACAAGGGGGTTCAGGCAGTCAGGGAGATCCAATGCCACAGAAAAAGAGCCAAACAAAGTGAAAAGAATTACAACTGCAATTTTGTAGCTCAGCGTCAATGTTGGTGCCAACAAAGCTTGAATCTGAACTGCAAAGTGAGATAAACAGGTGCTGGTTAAATTTTTATATTAAGTTGACAAAGCATTGAAAGATAAGTGGGCACACAAATGTGGCATTATTTGCCATTATAGTTAAAATGCTCATGATCCGAAAAAACTACCCAGCAAATACTGTAAAAGACTCAAATAGTCACACTTAGCCTGCAATATTTACTTATTTTTCAATTGAATAAAATCCACTGGTAAAGACATTTTTTCCCCTTCAACATTTTTTGTTCAATAGATCCATGAATAATCGGTTATATTGAACAAAATAATCATGATCAGGGTTTTTGCCATATTCGAGCAGCTCTGTTAGGACAATACATTACAACCTTTGTTTCTGTGAGATAAAACGTAAAAAGAGACACAAACACACACGCGCACACACACACTAACCTGAACCAGCAGATGAGGGTGATTTGCTTCTGCGAGACATCCCACTACCTCTTGGGGAAGAGCGACCCTGCAATGTGGGAAGCCGGCCATATGATGCAGACTTAGCCACCCTGCATTCTGTTAAGACAGGAAAGAAAAGCGTTTAAATTATTGTCATGTCTGCGATACAAGTTTCGAGGTTTGGTACGTCAAGTATTTACTTAACTACACTGCGCTATCAAAGTACACTTACCACTTTCATCCAAGTTGAAGTCATCCTGATATCGGAACTTTTCTGGGCCACAAGCAATGAAAATATCATCATCTCCAAAAAAGTCCTGAAGACCGGTGATCTGATAAAGATGGAGATGTATCCGTTAGTAATAGAACAAAAACAGATTCCATGTCATCTCTAATCTCCCCAATTATACTGTACATTATATTCCAATTAGTACTATCTTGTAAAATCTGATATACCAAAATTAAGGAGAAACATAAAAAAAAAAACCATTAGCTCATATGTTCAAAGATCAGTGGTCTCTCCAAAAAAGGGATGAAGTATATAACATTATGTTGATCTGATGTATATTTAAATATCATTATCAACCACTGAATATAATTATGATTAAAAAAAAATAAGAAAATAATAAAAACTTCTCACACCCAAGTTTTAAATCAAGTACAGATCGACTTTACTGATGAAAATCAAATTTCAGGGCTTTCAGATCTAAAGACTAAATCATGAAAGAAATATCAATAGATTAAAGATACGGGATTGAAGTTGTGCAGACACACTATAACTGCATATTCAAATTTGCCAGAGTACAAAGGAAAAGTTAATCCTACTATGTGTACAGCCTGTGAATAATAGTATTAAAATTTTCTGCTGGTTTATCAGGAAGAGTGCAGATGAAAATGTCTCTGGGGTAACTACTAAGAAAAGACAAGTTCCTTTTAAAACCTTCTTTAAATTCAGTACATTTTATGACAATGGTGCCTGCCGGTCATCAAGCATTTTCATCCCTAAAGGAAGATTAAAAGGTAACTGCCCTCTATCGTCTACTCGATATAAAATTGTGTTATAACATTTTTAACACTTATCCAGTTTTAAAGCTAACTGAGCAAAAACTGTGAATATACTGCCCCTAAATTAGAGTACATTTTTAAATTTACTAGACCTTTTAGCTATGAGACGGTGTTGATGCTTAAGAACGTTTGTTAAAACATCATGGTAAGCTGACATTCTCAATAAGAAAAAATAAACGGGTCTCTTCCACAAAGAGAAACTGGACGGACTAAGCTGATGCATGTGCTGCTCTCATTAATACAGAAACCCATCTCAGAGGAGGCAGGGCCATAAATAAATGAAGATGCTGATGGAGTCCTGACCTTCTCCTCAAAAGGCTTATTGATGTGCCGAACTACAACAGTGCGTCAGAGGATGTAGATCTAATTTTTCCATTTCCTCTACAAGGGGAGTGAGCTCAGCAAATAATCAACTGATACACTGATAATCGTTTTTAACTAGAACATTTTGTCTTAAATTGACTGTAAAAGGTTGCAACTATAAATTACAGCTAATTTTAGGTCAACAATACCAATAGTGTGCAGATTTTAACCCATCCTGTCATGATTGTGTTTTTACAATATAGTTAAAAATCAAAACAGCCAACAGAAAACATGATCACACATCATTTATTGGCTCATAATTAAAAACCATCACAAAGTTCAACAGAAGTCTAATAAGAATATTCAAGTTCCTAGATGTAGAACAAAGCAGCCCACACTAGAAACCCACCAGTCAACCTATCTAGAATTTTAGATAATCCCCAAACAAAAAGGATTTGTTTATCAGTGACCAGTCGGCCAAAGGTCAGTCAGTCATGAAATGTTAAAATAAACATTGAACCTAGAGGGGGGCGTAACACAGACGTTTTCTCTGCAGTTGCCACACTGACAGCCCCTGCCCCCCATCCCATCTCTCTTCTGTGCGATCCCAAAGGGAGGAGAGCCGTTGCCAAGGAGACCAGATAGCCGAGTTGAAGACAATAAGATGGACATGGCTTCTTTTAAGATCCAGTGTCAGATCCTATCTGAAGCACTGAACAGTACAAACTGCAGAGAATGTCACAATCCGTCTACGGAGGTTGAAACAGCATAAAACACCTTGTCACTATGACGCAAGTTCAAATCTGGTTTTCGACATTTGGTGGATGTCCCTCCTGATATTTCTTAAAATTGTCCAATGCAAAAATGGCCAAACATTTTTACAATAAACGTAGTGACATTACTTCACAATAACCTAAAGGAGTCAGAACACAATCCCAGCAACCACAGATGGAATTGACAGTGCACCGGTGTGATTGACAGTGCTCACCCTCAACAGTGTCCAGCATAGTAGGGCCAAAATGTAAACTGCGTAACTGGGGCAAGTGTGAATTTGTTGCTTAATATTGATTACTTATGCCTGCTCGTTTTGTGACACAGCAGCTCCATCATGCCTACCATCCCCCCCACACACACACTAGGAGGAGGTTTGCACGCTATAGACGCTAGTCAATCTAAACCATGGTAAAGACCACATATCACACAAAATGCCAATAAAGCAAAATCTCTATGAGGGGGCAGGTGGAGCTCCCTAGGGTGCTAAACCTCCCCTCTAAAGCCCATTCAACACAGCAGCCAGTCACACAGCATGTCAGGAAGAAACATGACTCATCTTTACATGTCATTTTTAACTGGTTCTAGTTTTACTTTGCATTAGCTCCCATTATGTTTAAGAGTAGTGAATTGCACTTTAGTAATTCCTTTTAAGCAATCAAGGTTTAATTATTTTCTAACGCACTTCTTTTGCATACTACACTATATTGGTGCATGCTTAGAAAAATGTCCCACAGAGAGAGAAAATGGTGTAAAAGTGTATATTAAAATTTGGGCATACTCCAACATTCAAATATGAACTTGAGTACAAGTCAGAACTCTGACAACATCCATAAGGACACAGCCATAACCCAAGCACACATTAAAACATGTACCACTGCAGTAACCAACATGTTTCCAGTACTAATCACGATGTCCTAGTCTCAAGTTTCTATATTTAGCCTTTGGAATTCTGTCCGTGTCTGATTCTAACAGGCTGTAAAAGACCATTTTAAGTCATTAAAAAAATAAAAATAAAAATGCTTGTTTGGTAATCAGGCTAAGTTTAATGACCATGTGTCATGTTAGATGATTTTTAAAAATACTGTGTCCTGAAACAAGATAATCAAATACAATCTTAAAATATGTCAAGATGAATCCACTGCAACATAATTAATCAATACTGTATATCGTTTATTAACAAAGCTCACAATACTCATTTGACAAGCTGTAATACTGCAGAAAAGTATAACACCTCCAATCTAGCTCATGCACAAAGAGTATAGTATAACTGTTATTCTGTTCCAAATGCAGTGGGACACTGAGCAAGTAACTGTTTACCGCCAAGTCACAGCAGTAGGTGAGAGGACAGCCAGACAGCCTCCCCATCTCCTTTATCATCGTTTCCCGGTAGTTACAGAACATTATTAAAATTTCCTTTAATAGAAATGTGCTCCAACACCTGTTAATGTGGAGAAATGCAATGGAAGACTCATCCAACAGCACTGGCAGTGGTGCAGAGATGCTTGTGATTATTAAATGATTATTATTAAATATTTTGAATTCCATCACTAAAGTGCAGGAAACCTTCACTGAATTAAGTCTTTGCTTTCAGGCACTAATAAGACAGACTCTGTCCTCAGGTACATCTGAGGATCTGTTGACATCTATTTCAACAAGAAGAGCTGACTTTGCTGACACAGAAGTTGCCAGTGTGAAAAATGCAATTACAGTGCAGAGTTCTGGCCATATTGCACTGCACATTATAGAAAGGGTTGAAATGTCATTGCCTGATTCTCCTCAGACTCAGATTCTACTCAGTCATGCAAACACGCTCTGCTCTATCCCATACAGCAGGATCATATCAGGTCATGGTCTCTCGCCTCAAATGGCTTCATCTGCAGGATACCCGATTTCTTTTGTCACGCCTTTATGTTTGCAATACCTTCAGAGTGACTCATGTTTTATTAACAGCCACCTGAGGTTTATAAACTGCAGCCCAAGACCATTAGGTGGTTGTAAATGTGACTGTCATATCAGAACACCTTCAGAGAATTACTTGAACACAGTCATGAAGCAGACCCCTTGCTAAGCAGATTCACCATTTAGATAAACGTTTTGGCTAATCAGATAACTGTATTTGAAATCTATTTACTCGACACCGTATATAAAATAAACACGCTAAAAACAATTGTCAGCCAAAGTTGCCATCTCAGAATGAAAAAAGGAAAACAGGTAATTTATCAAAAGGTTAAACAGCCATGAAAACAGGCCTGGTGATGGCAGTGGGTGCTTATTTGGCCATCTGGAGTCACAACATGACAAAAGTACAAGGAGCTGAGAAACTAGAGCACAGAGCTGTGCTGCCAAACGCATAATACAACCAGCCTATTATTAGAAAATGACATCAAAACCACCAAATGGAGGAGGCACTTTCAAATTGTATATAAATTCTATCTTTGAGCTAATGCTCTCTCATGTCTATTTAGGCTGTGCTAAACAATCTGTATTCCTAAAGTAATACCAAGAGGATTTCTGAAGGCAGATTTGTATGTTTGAGTGAAAATCCCCAACTGCTCCTTTTATACTCTTTCACACAATGGGTCCTATCCTGGGATTATAGCTCTACCATGTGCTCCAACTTGCTGCCATGTGTAAACACTGACAGACCAAGTACTGCATCTATGAACCCTCTCACACTACACCTACAGTCCTGACATCACTACTGCACCGGTCTGCCGCAGAGACTGTTTCTTAGCAACCAGCTCAGGAAACCATGTCACCATAGAAACCATCAGATGTAAAAAAAAGAAAAAAGTAAAATTCATATTCTTAAAAGGGTACTATATGGAGTGCAGGTAGGACTTGATTAATTATGTGGGATGTTCTGTAATGAGTTTCATCTGCCAAATCTATATGAACCTGAAATTTAAAAGTTGGCCATTCATAAGTACTGACAAAGCAAAGCCCACATCAACCACAACTGCTATAATATTAAAGCAATGTTAATGTAATATATGAATACATCTCCACAGTATTATTGTAAATAAAAACCCAAATCTGTATGATACTAAGTGAATATCCATTTAATAGTGTGCTACTGTTGATGGGAATTTGAAATTGGAGTCCCAGAAACCCATTTCTACTAATACATTTAGCAAATATTCCCAGTTGACTTTAGAACCGACTCGGCTGCATCTCTCTCTGGAAAAGGAAGCAATTCTCAAAGACATAAATGAGGAACAGAACAAACCAGACCAACAGAAATGGTGGAACTGAAGGTTCTAGTTCTTATAAATCTAAAGAATTCCTTCACTGTGCAGGTAAGTCAGCCTGCAAATGTGTCAGCCTCATATACAATGTGCTGAGCTGAACATCTCTTGTGAGACAGTAGGAAAACAGAACAACAGAATACCTGTCTCTAAGCCAAATGCATCCATGTACAGAAGTGTCATTGTATGAAGAAATGCACAAAGGTTATGCTACTTTGGAGCAATTAAAAGGTAGCAGTGGTAGAGAACAGAGCATAACAATAATGGCATTCTCAAGTAAAAAGCACTTAAACTTATCCTGGTTGCCTTTTTCCATGACTTTCAAAAACAAATATACAGTTTCAAATAAAGTTAAAGGAATGGAAATGAGTTTACTTTTCAAAAGTGCTGTAAGTCAGAGACCGAATTAAGCTCAAGTTCAAGGTCTTGAAAAAACTGGTAGGCAGTAATATTCCTTAATTAACTGGTATCTATTATGTCAGAATTTTTATGCAGGAACACTTTAATAAATTTACACTAAGTTAATTTCTGAAACTTAATTAACAGGTGGAAGTTGTGAGATGTGAGGACCAATAAGATAAATTATCACCTACCATCTTGCCGTCAACAGTATATAGCCTTTTGACAACTCCAGAGTCGAGCTTAATGGCATCTGTGATGTCACTCATGACTTGCTCAAAGGAGTGTGCCGTTTTCTTGTTGAGCAAGATCCGTACGGCCTTGCGAGGCTTTACGCCGCTGCGGACAATGGTTACTAGTTTGGGCCTGATGAAGTCCTTGCCCTCTTTGGATTCTTGTGATCCAGCCTTGGCACTACCAAGGTAGGAAGGGTCACGGACGGAAACTGCAGTCTTAGCACCAACTGACCAGTTAGGATTTACATTCTTTGTGTAGTCCAGCTTCTTGTAGGGCTCAATGGATGCACAAACATAGCTCTCACCTGTAGAAGAATCAAGGCA
Source organism: Channa argus (assembly GCF_033026475.1). Lineage (NCBI taxonomy): Eukaryota > Metazoa > Chordata > Actinopteri > Anabantiformes > Channidae > Channa > Channa argus. Next base: position 23,093,842 of record NC_090202.1, read on the forward strand.
TAAAGAGACATATTTGTCCACAAACAAGTTAAGATACAGATAGTCGACTAAAGCAAAAATCACAGGATGGTGTAACACTGGCTACTCCTACTGTAAAATACTGAGGGCATTGTGTGTTTTTTTTTTTTTAAAGACATGCAAGGTCTTAATCCCAGTGAAGATGTGACTTGATCTCTTAATTATTTTAACCTAAATCTGATGCAAACTTACAAACATTCAGGTACACTGCTCACCTTCCACCAGCTGGTCCATGCTGTCGATCTTTGTTGTCCCATCAATTGTATATATGGTCCGTACCCCTTGGGGCAAGTTAACATTATCTGACAGGGATCTTGTCAGGTCAGCAAGGAGTGCTTCCAGAGACCTAAATCTCTCCTGAGAAATGGCATACACAATCCCCTTGAAGTAGCGGTCCCCATTGCGATAGAAACGAATCTTCTTGGCCTTCTTTTCTGAGGTCAGTGCTTGCAGTGTTCTGGTTCTGTACAGACTGCAGTGAGCACTATGAGTGGGACTGGGGAGGCCATTCCCTCTTGAGCCCCTTCGGGTGTATCTCTGAGCCTTGTCCCGCTCATCAAAGTGCTCTAGCTCCATCACTGTGCAGTGCTATTACACCTAAATATTGCAAAGAAAATTCCTGCTATTTGAATACACCCTTTAAAAAAGTAAAAGCTACATAATACACATACTGTACAGAATTAGGCTCATTCTTTGAATAGATGTTTATGGTCCTGATACAGCATTGATATGGCTTCTAGTAGTACACACATTATGAAGTAATGTCACACCCATTTCATGGTCCCCAGTGTGTGTCAGTTCAAATGTTAGAGAAACGAAATTCATATGCATTTTGAAAAGATAAAATACTACAATGACGCTATAAACTTGTTTAGGGATCATAGGTGGAAGCTTATAATCAGGTAGACAACTAAAACATATATAATATGGCAAGAAAACCGTAAAATACACATGTTCTTGGTATGGTGGATGCTCCCTTACCTTAGAGGTGAAGACCGATGCAATCAAAAGGTGTGGTACGTGAACGTAACTTGTCTCAATGAGTCATTTATTCATTTGAAGCCTTGGATGAACCATGCGTCCCTTTGTTGTTCCTGTGATCGTGCTGCGTCTGCCTGCCTCCCGTGTGTCTACTCTGCTGTGCATTCACATGCAGAGAGGAGGCAGGGCTGTAGCCGGTGTCCTCCACCCTCCCTTACTGCTCTGCCATTGCAGTGATTTACACCGGACCGCTCGGGTGCCTGCGCCGCTCGTGCACGTCATTGTTAAAGCACGTACTTGCAGGAACCTCAGAGCTTAAACATGATGCGCGTTCACGGTTAGTTTGGCCCGCTTGAATAACGCCACGTTTCTTATATTTACGTAATAATAAAAATATGATCATCACAATTCACTAATTAGTTCGCCCACACCCACAGATCGCGTTTAATTAGCGTACGGCGACCTCTGGGATTATTTCTACGTGGTTTACAGACTTTTCACATAGGCTATTACTACAAGCTAATGGTAGCTAACGTTAAACACATAAAGGTGAAAACATCTGTGCCTTACCTGAGAATTTCAAAGTGTGTGGGGGGGGGCTTCTACTCCACTACAATTCATAGGGAACGTTTTTGCTTTTTTACTTCACATTAATTTCACAACTAATTAAGCGGTGGCCCAGTCACCCCAACATTATTTAGCAGACTTATGCTCAACTAATACATTGTATTGTAATATTAAATAACCCCCTGGCAGGTACATCAGCTTAACATTTGTCCCCACTTTTATCAACTGCAATATTAGTGATGTTTACACATGAACATATCAGTATGTACAGTCCAGTATTACTATATTAATAGTATTTTTTTCAACTGCATAATACTTGCTTTTGTTATTTGTATGCTAATATTTTGGACCTTCACAACAACTTACTGTACCGTAACAGAGCTCTTTAGCAAAAATGAATTGTCTATTTTTTTTAACAGGTTCACAATAAATATGTTTACAACAACCTTATTTTGAAGCGGCATTTCTAGTAATAGTGGAGCGAGTTTAAAGCATGTAACTCAACTTCTTCTTGGCGGCGCATCTTTCTCACCTCTGGGAGGTTAAGGTTAAGAATCCAAGTGCTACCTGGCTTAATACAACACTTTGATCCAGAGCCTTGACGTCTCATCCACAACACGAACAGACAAACAACAGACATTAGGGTCTCGCATTTTTTTTAACTTAAGTAATTAGTTGAGTTAAGTTACCAATTTCGACAAAGATGCAACTTGTTTGCAGGTCTTAAGCTAGCTGATAGCTAATTAAGACAACATGCCTCCAGCTGTTTTAAACATCCAAGTTTTGTTTTTGTTTTTGTTTTTTTGTTAGTTTCTTTTGGGGGGGGGGGGTAAAGTTTCCTATCATACTGTTAATTTCACAGTTAAAAAATAGGTTAAAAAACATTCCTAAGATAACTTAGGACACAAATATGACGTGCTTAACTTACCTGTTTGGAGACCAATCACCACAGGTGTGTGTGTAATTCACTGACGTAGTCACACCCAGGAAGTGTGGCCGCGCGTTTAACAAGGGAACCTGCAGTGCGTCATACTGTCATAGCCCAATGCTACATCTTGTATGGACAGTTCCTATAGTTGCAGCACTTTTATAGCTCAGCATTTTTGAATTTACTTAACCTGATGGAAACAGTTACTGTATTATAGGGCTTTTGTCCAGCTGGCCTCCTGAAGCCATAATTTACTTATCCTCAGTGGTGGGAAGGTTATTTTGAAGAAGTTACAGTTTGCTGATCATGCTGTCCCACTAAAACTTCTAAGATAATGGACAGAGTTGTGAGTTGTTAAAATGTGGCTTTTCTTCTTACTTTGACTTTAACAACTTAAAATTATAACGAAAGCAGTCAGTCTTCTCTTTTTCCTACATGTATTACAAAAATGGAGTCAGTTTCATTTTGCCACACAACATGAGGCTAATTGTGTAAACAATCCTCACCTTAAGGATCCAACTATATGCTTAGAAGACGCGTGTAGAAGTACTGGAGTGAAATGTTGGCCTACAATACTCAGTCCATCCAATGTGTTGCGTTAGATTTACTAGGAAACTTTGTTTTAGAGCTGCTGAAACAGACAGCACCCTGCATGCTGTCCACTTTTAACACCAGGAGGAGCAACAGCGAAATAAACTATTTTCTGGATTTTATTGGGCTTTTTTTGTTTTTTTAGCAAAAAGTAAAATTCAAACAGCGAAACAAACATAGTAAGACATCTCTAAGTTAACCCATACAAATTAATGAATGCAATATAAATCCATTTATTAATAATTACAAACCATATATTTTTCTTATATATTAACGTTTTTATTAATATCCTAAAATCTGCCTCATTCAGAATATTTATGTTGAATAACAAATGTGCACATAATTTGATCCACTCTCAGTACTGACGTAATTCCTTTCGTAAACAAAAACTTTACAGAATAAATCTATAGTTTGATTAAAAACATCGTCCCTTCAGAGGTCGCCACTTTTTCCGCATGTTGATTTGGTGTGACACACCAGATGCCCTTCCAGCTGCAAATGTCCCATTTTATCCAGGCTCAGGACTTGTACCATCACACCTGGTAAGCTGGGATTCGAGCCTGCAGCCTTTTGCATTCCAACCCAGTGCTCTACCACTGATCCACCAGCCCCCTTACATTCACTATATTGCTGACATGTTGTTAAACATGCAGCCACTAGGTGACAGTAATATGCTAATGCATTCAATTTGGCGTTTATATTCCATTAACTGGAATTAAATGCTACTGTATATTGGAATAAAATATGAAAATAAGATTTTTTTTCTTTATATTTATACTGGCCTTACTTTATCTTATACAAAATGGGTACATGTGGCTTAAAAAAAATGCAAAACTTCTAGTTTCTTGAAATTTTATGTTATTAGTACAGAGATCTCAAGTATTTCAAGCTGGAGTTTTAATAGTGACAAACCAAATAATTTCAATTCAAAATTCACAGTTAAATATTTAGGCAACAAAAATATGAAATCTACATAGATTTAAAAAAAAAAAAACACTTTAAATATCCACATAGTGAAAAGTGGATATAAATGAACTGGAACACACAGGGCAGCACTGCAGAGTTTAGCACACAAACATCAGTTTTGAAGCTCTAGAGGTCTCAGACTTGTAGTAGAGGAACATAAAGGTTTAGTAACCCTGCTACACATTCAACGTCACACAAAAACAAACTAGTTTTCAGTTTTACAAAGCGTTACATTTTTGCTTATGTTGTCATTATTCACCCTCAAGAGCAACATTTACTTAAAATGTTGCAGCAGACGATATTTTGTTTGAAAAAAATTCTGATCATTCAGTTATTTAGTTACACTTTTCCTACTAAATAAACACATAGTGGCTTCATGAAGACTAGGAAAGACTACAGTTTAGTGGTCCATTAAAAAAAAAAAAAAAAAAAAGTAGCTCAGTAGTAGCTGAGTTTTATGCATAAATTATGTTTTGATTTTGGTTTATCATCTGCTATTCCTCTAGTATATTTTACATAACAATTAAAGTGCTATGCATATAACAATACATATCTTGTAAATATAGAATATGTTTTTAAATAATTAATATTAAATATAGGTTAATTTTACATAAAAATAGAAATTATAGATTAAGGCATTAACGAGGAAAATGAGACAGGGCACTACAGGTTATTTGTCCAATTTCTCCACTTGCTTCTCGTTCTCTGGGTTTTCCTGAAGCTTGTAGTCTTCCAAAATAGCTTGCGCAGTCTGCTTTCCGGTCCGTTTCACCACAGCTTTGATCCCCAAGTTGTCGATATTGACGGCTGTGATACCCACGTTAATGGCAGAATTAACAGCGTGATCTGTGGCTTCTCCTGCTGCTGCCCCATACCTTCATCAGAAGTCAGATTGAGTGAGGTCAGAGCAAAAGGCCAGAGAAAGAGCATTTCGGGATAATTAATTAATATGTAGTGGAAAGATTCATTGGTGCCATGCAGTTTGTAAATTTCACCCATGCAAGTGTATAATCTTAAATTAAGAAATGTGTGGAATTTAATGTGTTCAATGGTTTTCAGAACTATAGAGGTTGGAAATAGTTCTAACACTCTAATTTACACATATGTACACACACACGCCTCCACAAAAAGAAGACACTACAATCTGACTTTGTTTTTCATAAAACAATAATAAAACTAGAGACTTTTTGAATTACAATAGGCTAAGTGACTGATACACAAAGAAGCAAAATGCTAATTACTGGAAAAAATTAATGAATACGACCAGATGGGAATGTTGGTTTGTAGGTCATAGGGTTAAAGGACAACCTCACCAATTTTTAACTTCCATCCCATGTCTCCAGTTTGGACTGTATTAAACCTCACCATCCCTTTATTAAAATATTCCTCTGTTTCTCATTTAAAAACTCTTGGTTTTCATTTTTGCAACTGAAGTTTTCAGTCCAGATTATGTCATCTGGAGAATTTGTGAAGAGAAAAATTTACTACAGACTACAGCCTTTGTTGTAGGAGCAACCAGATGATATCCACTCAGTCAAAAAAAAAAAAAAGAATTTCTTTAGCTGGAAGCAGAGAGGGATGTTAATAAAAGGGAATTCGAAGTGAAATTTCGAACTACACATATACCTGTACTCCACAGACGATGGCTGATAACTGTGCAGTCTTCCATTAATTAAATATCTGATATATAAATTTAAATCAAGGAACTGTCAATAGTGTATGTTATCTAATTAATGTATCTATTAATAATAATATTATAATAATATTGCCCAAACTATAGTTTTATTATCTATACTTAAACATATATATACTATAACTATACTTTGTAATCATAAAATGTACAATTTCATATAATTTAAGCATAAATCAGGCAGAATAGAACATTGTATATTGTTGAATAGCAGGTTAGAGACTTGTTGAGAAATCTATGAAAGCAGCAGCACCACCACCATGTGAATTGCTACATGCTGGGCAGTGCGGTGAATTGGCACAGAACAGAAAACTTTGAAGCTTTACGATAGAATCATTCCCCCCAGTGAATAAGAAACGCTCATGTCATGCTTGTGATTAGTATTGTTAAGAGTCAAATAGCTGTGTGTAATTAGGAAAAATTTCATGTCTTCTCATTAGGTGGGTCGAGGATGTTTTGTAGACCCCTAAATCTGTAAAGCAAATTAAAGATGAAAATGAGTGAGCATATGTTTGTTTTTGCTAGAATAAGACTAGACATCATTTGCAGCCTACATATGGAATCCCTGCCTAGCAAGCAGTGTTTGCAGATGATTGCACTGTTATAAATTCAAGAAAATGACGGTGGCCAGACAAGTCATTTAAAACAGAAAGGAAGACTTACTTATGTTTAATGGTGGTAACAGTCTCAGATGCTACATTTGTAGTAATGTTCTTTGCTGCCACTTCCAAACCAGTCCAAATGGTGGCAAATCCTGTGCAAATCCACAGAAAGCATGTTTACACAATTTATTACACTTCTTATAAACATCTCCCACTCAGAGAATATTAAGGTTACCTTGCACTCCACTGGCAGCCACTACCATGGCTCCATCTATGTTGGAACGCCCATCCTTGTCTTTCCTCATGGACTCTGGGATGAGCTTGCCTCCATGTTTCTTCACATGTGGAGCCAACTCCCGACCCACACAGCCAGCGACAGCACACACACCATCCACTGCAGTAGCACAGCATTACTCAATTAGAGGCCCACTGCCAAATAATCACACAAGGTCAGTAAAACATGCTGACTCAAGATGACTCAGTCACCTAGAAACTGGCTGACTTTGACAGCTCCCCCTGTTGCTTGCTTGGCAACATGGAGCCCTTTGGTGACAGTGGGGCTGACGTGGGTGGGTGTGTCCTCTGGAGCGATATGTTCTCTGAGTTTGGATGCCCCTTTGTTTATGGCCTTTCCTGTGAACTCAGCTCCTTTCACTAGGCCCCAGCTTAACCAGGATGCACCTGAGAGGTCAATTGGATCACACAAGGCTGGTCAAGCTGGGCTGTTTAAGTACATTCAGACATATGTCATTAAAAACAAAACAGACAAAATAACACATGGGAGTGTTACCTCACCTGTCAAAATCCCACTTGCCACCTTCTCACTCCACTCAGGCAGAGCATTATCCTCTTCGGCCGTTGCTGGAGCAGTCTCTTCAGGTGTAGTGATGGGCACCTTCTGACTGAGATTAATGGTGTCTGCAGCTTCATCGGGAGCCTGATTATACACACACATTGGTTAGATGGTGTAAGTTGAAGACAAAGGTGTGGGCTGTAAAATACTTGACAAGTCAAAAATCTTTGTACAGCTCATCTACTATTTTGTGCCAGCTGCACACATCTCTGGTCAGATGCTCATCTCCAAGTAACCCCCCCCAATTTACACAATAGCTCCTCTTTTTATTCTGTGCTCCTGGTTATAATGCGCCGTTTGTTTGCTACAAAGAGGCTGCCATTTTAAAACATGTCTCTGCAGCTACACTCTCCTTTTGTGCCCCAAATAAATATGAAATTTCTCCAAAAGAACATAAAAACAGAAAGGTTCCTACTTGCTGACAGGAAATCCCTTCCATCAGAGAATGAACTGAACTATATCTATCAGAAATTCATCTGAGCCAGCGACTTTACCTCCATCATGGCTGAACTAGCACATCTTTCAGCTGAAGCTCTGAGGTTGTTCTAACTGCTGCAGATAATAGCATTATAACTGATTAATTCTCCTCACCTGCCTGTTGCAAATCCCCACAATGCTGAGGCAGGGTAACTTGGGGAAGTGTGCCAGCTCAGAAATAGTCAGCAACAAAAGTTTCATAACAGGCAGACCAATAAAAAAAAAAGAAATGGGAATCTTGGTCTGCAGCCTCAAAATATTGCATAACCAGCAACTTGTTGTTTTTTTTTGTTGGATCACATTTAACTGCTGTATTTTTTTATGCTTGGACAATTTGTTAATGTTTTGGATCAGGGTGTAGCATATTTAAGGACAACAAAACAGCAGTGAAATCATGAGCTCCAATTGTTGCCAATTGCAACTGTATTTCAACACAGAAAAAACACAAAAATATCCTTTTATTAGAAAAACACTGACATTTTTTAAATCAACAATAGGAGCTGTATTTTTGTAGTACAGTTTTATTATTATTATTATTATTATTATTATTATTATTATTATTATTATAGAATAGTCAGATTGATGAAGTCTTTGTTTATGAAGAATGCAAAAAATGAAGATGCAGCCACTTTCACTACTGTACTGTAACCACCACAAGGGACTGCTTTGCTTAAAATAGCTTTCTGTGTCCCCACTGGCACAAGAGGATTTGACAGAATGCATTAAAGAGCTGCTGTTTGGTGATTTTAAATACTTACGATTTTGCACAAAAAGGCAGGAAATTCCTGGTGTCAACATATATTAAAATAAAAAAAACATGAATTTGGTCCTTTAAAACTTGTTTAGATGTACAGAGATCTGACTGTACAGCAACACTGACCTGTACCCTGAGATCTGTCATCTGGGACAGCAGCTGTTGGAGCAGGTCTCTGTTTGCAGCAGGCAGCTCAGAGGACAACACCACACCTACATAATAGCCTGGAGATGGCGCCATCATGTCCGGAAACATGAAGACACCAGTGTTACACAGCAACACTGGAGAGTCCAGGGCCATCAGAGGGTACAGCCAGTCACAAACCTACCAAGAAGCATAAATAAATATAATGCAACAACTGGAAAATGCGATAATAAAAAGTTACACTTATAATGTGGGGATGATATGGATCAGCCCACGACTGAGCGGTGCTAACAAATATATAACAAAGTGTGATGATGACTGAGTTTACATGGAAGTCAACAGTAATAAGTATAATAACAGTAATAAGAGAACAGGTTTTTGTTTTTCACTGTGACAGTAAGAACTCGCTGCCATCTTGTCTATGACCAGGGGTTTCACTTCAAACAGACGTCAGATTCTTTACAGGTAGTCAAAACTCCTCCAACTCAAGAGCGGCATTTATTACATCACAACACCTGCAACAGCTGGGTTAACTCTTGGTGAAGACATGGGAGAATGATTAACTTGTTGATTAGTGCTGAACATGAAAAGCATAATTCAGAAATTTGTGTAAACTTCTTACAGCAGGACATTTGACAGCATCAACACATCCGCTATCATGAGACAGGATTGAATGGACTATTTCCCTGTTAGCGGTGCCTTTCACCTGAAAGTGTTGGCCAGGACCGACAGTGATGTGCAATGGTGATTACATGGGTCAAATACAATGTGCAGTAATAATCTCGATCTGTTAATTCCCAGGAGGACGCCATAACCATAAATTCATTTGTAGGAGAGCACAAAGTCAGTGCTCACATGTTTAAGTCCAGAGGGCGAGGGACAGGCATCATTAATACAGCTATCTCCTCCTAACGATGACTCAATCAGAGAGGCCTTGATGAGCTGAGCAAACAGCTTGCAAAATCAGGGTAAAGGGCAAAAAGAAAACTAAAGACAACTAGTGACACTGTTGAGGTTTCACTTGCACTTATTGCATCAGATTGGAAGGAGGGTGGTTTATTTAGAACCACACCGGGAAAAGAGAAAGTCTTACCTGCAGAAATGCTGGTGGCCGGTTGGGTATTCTGTCAGAGTGGTCACTGGTAAACTTTACCAGTCGCAGGTAACCAGGGTACGAGGGAGCGCTCACTTGCCCCTCAGGTGTGACAAAGAATATCTGTACACCATGAGGGATGTACAGCAGCTCTTCTCCGTCTTCGCACACACTCTGGAGAGACGGTGTGGAATTAGATGTACGACTGTAGAATTCATCCCCAACCGACGACATCTCCCCTGTGTCTGTTCCATATGAGATCGATACGTGGCCATCAGCTGCCTGAAGGGAGTAAGCTGGGGGCTGTTCGGCCAAAGTCACAAGCTGTCGGGTAGGCGACACAGGAAGCACATTACTGCATGCAGCCAGGCCTCCAACAGCTCCTGCTGCCTGGCCATTAGCAGAAATCATGTTTGGTGGAGCCGGCTTCTCTTTAGTGGGGAGATTTGGATAAAGACATTCTGCAGACCTGCCTGTAATGTTAGAGCTCAGTGTAGGTACAGGCTCTGGGTCACAGCTGGTCTCCAATATAGCGAGGCGAGTGGTGATGTTGTTCAGCGTCTCCTGCATCTTCTGTTGCATCTGTCTAGCTGAGTCCCAGGAGCCGCCGACGCACTCGTCGCCCTGTGAGGGCACGGCGATGGCCCTGAGAAGGTACTGCCGCCCTCGCTTGTAGAGCTCCAGGGCCTCTGTCTTGTATCCAGCTTCATCTGCCGACAGCCCCTTGTTGATGCACTCAAAGGCCCTCTCGTAGCCATCTTTGATCACCTGAAGTCTGGCATTGTCAAACGCATCTTGTTTGGCTTTCTCCATTCCCTCTGAAACGGGGTTGGAGTAAAGGTTGATTTACAATTTGCAACATTGATCTAAACAAAGTCTGACTTTGATAAATGCTAAAGTTAAGAGGGGATAAACCTTGAAGGCCATTAATAGAGCAGACTGTCACTTTAGCTTAAATTGGAGTTGAGGAATCTCGAGCCTATTATTGTTATACCCACATTTTTAGCAGCTACTAACTAACTAACCTCCGCCCCGAATTAAGCCAATATTTACCCCAATCTGAACCGTATCAATGTGTAAACGGGGACAAACGTACTTATACTATCTAACGTTGGCGTGAGGTAAAAGAGGTCAGTAAGTTGGGCTAACAAAGCAAATGGGGACAACAACGTTGCCAACACAAGCTAACGTGTCTAATCATGGCTCAGCTTTCACACCATTGTACTGACAGCAACAGCGAGGCGACACCAAACACTCGCGGCAACACGCGTCAGTTAACATTCCGCTAGCTCCCTTCAGCTAATCAACGCAGAACTCGCGAACTTACCCCTTTGGAGAAGTGGACAGAACAGCGCAGTTCGCTGTTAGCTTTCGTTTGGCTAATGTTATGTGTCCCGCCAAACAAACAAGAGTTTCCCTGAGTAAGGTTGTGTCCTCGTCGCGTGACAAGTCTCTTCTGTGGAGTTACTACCACCAAAGCTCGCCACAGTTTACACTTCCTAAAAAAAACAAACCGTGAGCGGATGTGTTGATGCGTCACTCTAACGCGTTCTAGCAACGCGTTACGCTTTATTCTGAAAGTCCTGAGCGGACGTTTTGTGTCGACGACAGCTTGACGTGTTTTTACAGCCGGCGTTTACTGTCACCTAGTGGTCACAGTACAGAACTGCAAAGCCCCACGTTACTAAAACTAGCGTAGAAAAAGTCAACATGAAAAAAATAAATAAAAATTAAACATATACTCTAAAAACTTTCAAACAATAATCACAAAGTGTGGTGAAGAAAAACTGAAATTGACAAGTGAGACCGCATTTTCTGGGACAGTCACACAGGCGCTTCTACTGTTTATTCTTCCGTGGAAATAAACATAATGCAAACAGCAGAACATTTAATAATTAGTTGGTAAGGCAGCGGAGAAGTAGTGCACAAAATTAGGACAATAACATATTTTTTTTCTTGTGTTTACCATATGATTGTGGCTCTATGAGTCTGAAGCGCTGAACCGACCAGAGTGCAATTTTAACATGAATGTGTACTGCCCCCCAGTGGTCACAATGGAAAACTACAACTTGTCAAGTCTCCGTTAATGTGGACATGTTGCCTACCAGGACGTCCTGTAAGACCTTTCAAAATACATCGCCTAAACTGAGGCAAAGTATCAGATATCGTATCATGAGATAATTATACTTGTTGTCTTGATTAATGCAACAAGTGCAACCTCTACAGATCATGAAAGCCTTGGACATATCCTTGTAAGGTTTAGGTTGTAGTGTTGTAAGGCTTGTTGTATTCAATAAAAACACAAAGTTCCACTAACAGTGAATTTACAACAACCACACTTTCAGAAATAAGATTTACCGACATTCCCAGAAACTTTTTGTTGAATGAGAACATTTAACACTTGAGTTTGGTCTTAACACAGGCTAGGCATAAGAGGAGAATTGTCCTCAAGTGGCCTTAACAGTGACCTCATCTGTAAGGACAAAGCAGCTGCTGAAATACTTGAATTCCCACATGATTTCTCAGGGAAAGGCCCAACACCATCCTGATTAAGTGGTCTAGGACTTCTCTGCTTTAAGGCAACATGTGACCTTTGCGTGTTTACTGACCATTCACGGAAGAAGTGGAGCAGAGAAATGTGCTTACCGTAGCTGTAAATCCCAAGATAAGATGAGAAAAACAAACAAACACATAGTTCAAAGAGTCAGAAACATTTTGATATACACAGTGCAGTCCTTAGGTTATGTTTCCACAGTTTGAACAATTGCTGAACATAATTGAGAAAATGGGAATATTTTCTATGGCTCATTAGAAAGAGTTCTTTGGAAAATAGGGTGGAGAGTGAGGAAGACAGGACATAAACACAGCTGGGTTTTTTTTTTTTTTTTGTGATCTTTGAAATTTCATGGGAAAATCATTATAGACCTGAAAACCCCTTCACATTTTTGTGTGTGTTTGATAGATGGTACCGCTGCTGCAGCATCTACCAATCAACATGAAAATAGTTAAACTTATGCTTAAGCTTTATAATGTGTGTAAATATTGGTCAATCCTGTTCATCGGGTTGTAGTTTATTTTAAACTGAATGCCAATACTTTTATCAAGTCAAAGGCTGAGCATGGATGAGTTCTGGTAGTTGAAAGCTTAAATCTGCAGAGGGCACCAAATCATCTCCCAAATGCAAAGACCTGATGTGGAGAGAGGCAGATTGGTGTTTGTTCTGCTGTGGCTTCATGGTCATCAAACTATTTGTAACCTTCAGTGTTTTTTATGCCCATGCGTGGAAATGATTAGGACGCTTGGTGTAAATGTGGCCCTAATGACCATTAAATCTGATATTTTTGATATTAAACAGAAAAAAGCCGGAAGTATTCAGAGTCAACAGTGCAAATCAGTGCATTAATAACCAAGAAGTCTCTGTTTTACATGGTTTCGTGTCCCCGCTTTACTTTTCTGACAAACGCCAATTCATGCATGAATCCAGATATCTATGAGTCTACAGAACGGCATGTGATAAACATCAGCTTCATCACCAGTTTGACAGTGTCCCAGCATATATGCCGTACAGATGCCACAGCACGGGGACCAGACTGGACACACTCTGCACACATGTGGAGCTAATAGTCCATGGCTTTAGCCCACCTTCGTAGCCTGACTAATCATGTCATGGCCTTAAATATGTGCTTTGCATAACAAACAATGTCCTGTCATTGATAAAGAATAAATGCTCTGCAGAGTTTAATCACAGCCGTGGCCAAACTGGGTAAAAGAAGAAACGTTGCTGATTGTTGTTAAATAAATATATATTCCCATAGTTCTTCAATCACGTTATACGTCATGTTTTCTTTATGTAGCTTGATTCCTTTATCAAGGGTGCATCACATCCAAACCACTCTTCTTCTTTGTGGCAGTTCCTCAGTGTGCGTCAGACCATCCTGCACATATATTGCCTGTCTGTGTTTTGCTGATTATTTAACCAGATGAAGCTGCATGCGGAAGCTGTAAATTTACTGTGCTTCACGGTGCATTACAGCAGCTAATGTCTGAAACTATAACAGGCTGGTAATACACGTCCTGTGTCGTTCATGGTGCTTCCCATATGAGAAACATGTGTCCTTACGCCTTTAGGGAGGGTGAATTCTTTTGAATCTATAGAATTGGAAAAGCAACATCTTTGCCTAGAAAATACAAAGTAGAAGTCAATAAAGTGTTTTTACCATGGTAAAAACAAATATTTGTATTTGTCTTCTCAGAAGTTCAACTTGGTGGGGAAACCATGACCCTTCATGTTCTGTTATTCCTGCTCTTGTTATTGTTTCTCCTCAACAGCTGCTACATGCTAAGAGGTCCCATTAAAAGTTCGTTTAACCTAAAACAGCCTGTCAGCATATTTGGGCAGAATGATCAGACTCGAGTGTTTCAATAATCTGACAAGAAAAGAATGACAACAGGATGATAAACGGGGAATGACAGCGCCGCCAGCAGTCAAATGACATGCACGTGCTTGGTGAAAGAAAGACAAATTAGAGGCAGATCAAATTAAAAAAGGGTTTTAGTGGTTTTATTGAACCTCAGTTATTCAAGTTAATTAACTTAATGGAGGTTTTTCTTTCTCAATTTTGTTACATAAATAGTGCATAAATAGGTAATCAACAGCTTGGAATGACTGTGATTTATTATTAGAAGAATTCAGCATCTGAAACCAGACATGAGGCTCTGATGAATGTACAGCTCTGCTGGATTGTACAGGTGGGTTTATTATTGGAATTAGCTGTTTTGATGACTGCTTTTCTCCATTTCAAGTAAAAAACCTATTTGATTGTCTTTGTCCTTAGTTTCCCTTTGCCTGACCTCTTATTTCCCTAGAATGGTGGTCTTCAGTTTGATCACTGTTCCCATTAAAACACCACAGTGCATTTAATGCACCACAGTGCACAATCAGCCATTTATATGTTTTGCACTTATTTTTTGTTCTTTGTGCCAAAACTTATTATTTCAACTATGGATTTAATTATGACGTTTAATCATCATTTATTGCTGTCTTTTGTGTACACTTCTATGCTTCACTTTGTTTCAGGCTTAAAAGTTCTGCATGTGTTCCGTAATTTATCGTGTGCAACATAAATACGTGACCGATGATGATGTTGTCTAGTGATACATCTCAGTTTGGCCACTGTTGAAATTACGGGGTATATTTCAGATGAGAAGAAAATATAGATACGTGCAGCATCAGTTGTGTGTGTGGAGGTAACAGTAGGACTTTGTGTAGGTATTTATCTCACCTGCTGCACAGTAAAACCTTTTATAAGGGCGCACAACATAAGTAACACATTTCCAGTGGTGACTCTAAACTCTTGGGGGGAGGGGGGGGGGTCAGGTAATAAGCCCCAAACACTAAAAGCATGCAGCTGTAGAAAGGACAGCTAGTAGGGGCCCCATGTAGGTGAGTTTGGGGGCAGCACTGTATTGTGGCTTTATTAGGGCTTTAAGCGAGTTTATAGCTGTCGTTGTAAAATGTGCCATTGTGAATGGTCATTGTGGACTCCTGTTTTTTTATTTAGCGGAATCTAAACACTGTCTGCTTTTCCTCTCCTGGGAGCTTCTGCACATTTATTAGTGCAAATGGGGCATTATGTTGAAAACGTTTTTTTACATCGTGCAGACCCCGCAGACACAACTACCAAACTTTGAAATTCTTATTGAATTTCTTCTATAAATAAAAACTTATGGTGCCCGATAGTACTAAGAACAATACTATTTTAAATTAAACCACACTTTCCTTTAGTCTTCACATAAGCAATACTGCCATAGTTCCTGGGGCAAGTCCTTCAAATAAGCTATCAACATAACAAGGGTGCTATGTCACAGCAGTGGCATATGATGGTAATTAAGTAGACAACGGCGAGCAACCACAGATGGTGAAATCAATATAGAATGATCCCTGCTGTCACCAAATGTCTCCTATGAGAGTGACGACCCTAAACACTAGTGACACAAAATGTGTAATTAATTGAATTTCATTTCATCAACACATTTATTAAAGTGTGAGAGACTGAACTAAACACAGGAACATGTAACAGGACAAATACATGATTCCAGGAGTGTCAAAACACATGTTGCCGTTCTTTTCCAGCTAAAGCTGGAAAAACAAAACCGGCAACAAAAACAGGACAGCTGTGTCCTGTGTACCCCCACGTTACTTGTGATACACACATGCGTACGTTTGGCCCACACCCAATCAAAGCCATGTAAATGAACACAGTTTTGAATGAAACCAGTTTCCCCTCGTATATTCTGGCTTCAGTAAGCCTCCATCAGGCATCAGAAATGTGCTCTGGTTAGAAGAAAAGTGCTGCTGTTCACAGAAACAGTTCAAATGAGTCTTGATTACATTTAAATTCCACCAGTGGTTTAAAAATAGGTCTTTTGTTTTAAAAACCGAATAAGCTACTTATTATCTGAAGAAATCCATGAAATGATGGAAGAATTACAGGATAAAAAGGACCTGACTAATACAGTCAGCTTATTGGCAAGGGTTCAGCTCCTGCGTGTAGCCTCAGGTGAACATTTTATTCTCTTGTAACTAACTTTTTTAAAACATATGAAAACTTGAAAAAAATGAGAGACAGGTCTTATTAGGAGTAGGCCACTGAAAGTTGATTTATATGTGTCCACACTTACGTGTGAGGACAATGAGGTAGCCAAACTGAGGCGCCAAACTTTGACGTAGCCTAAATGTGTCCATTCAGGTCTCCTGTTTAATAAATGTCCATTGTTCTCAGTTGATAATCTCATATCTCAGAAGAGTCTGAATAAAAAAAACAAACGTCTTTTTTAATGGTGGATCTAAAAAAAAAAAACGGACTGGATCACAGGCCCCTGTAAACCTGTCCCTGCTCTGTGACTTATGGGCAGTGAGATCCTGTTCTTTTGTGACTCCAAGAAGCTGCAGAATCCTGAGCTATCATTCATGAAACAAGGCTCTGATACTTGGAAAAAAAAAAAACAGTGTCCCCATTTTAACCGATGAGTCTGGTTGAAAGTGTGCTGAATGTGGACTGGGGGTACAGCTAATCTGAAACGGATTTATACTAGGAATTCAGTGTAACATGAAGGTGAACCTATACATGTTCACAATAATAAAAAAAACCTTTAATAGATAAATCACTAAGCTGTAAAAACGTTAGTAGCTCTGCCAGAGGCTGAAGTGAGTCTTTCCAGCAAACTGACAGCACTGCATGTAGAAGCACTTTATCTCAGGAGAGTTTACTGTGATACTTGACGTCATGTGCACTAAACGAAGATATGCTTCCTATAAACTCCAGCTCGGGTTATTTAGGGAGGACCTTCCCTCTGTGAGGATTACAAATCCCCAAAGCACATTAAGTAGTTTTACTGAAGCATATTTGCAGTTACATGATATTTAAATAAGAACGATTTAACGTTTATACTGCCACTCCAAGGAACTGCTCCTGAAACTGAAGCGGTTATCATCATTGCTGCAACTGGACAAACAAACATGTGTGATGTGTTTGCTCCCAGCTAGTCTGATGAAAACATTTCCATTTCAAAACAGAAAAGCTGCCTGATGTTAGTATAAATAATATACTTGCTATATTTGCATGTTGGATCTCATAAGAACGTACCTAAAGTCACCATCCATGTTTGAAAAACATCAAGTGCATGAGCCATCCTAATGACAAAGCCAGCTATGGAAGATTCACAAACACATGCAAAGTGGTTCCCAAGACAGTAAAATATCATTGGCAGGAAGATGTGGGAGGAAAGCCAAACATATTGGGTCTGCTAAGTCAACATCAAGGCAGCCAACCACTGATCTAAGCGACAGAAAAATAAGGAACATATCAAGCTTAGTGCACAGATTTGATTTTTAAAATCACTGGTAAACCTTACCACAAGCTTTTTATATTTACAGGGCAACGTCTCTGACTTCCCCATATTAAAACTTTTCTCTTCTTTTAGCTGAAAAACTCACTAAGACAAGGATGCTGCTTTCATTTTCAAGAGTTCATTAGGAGTTCAGATAATATCATCTGGGCGGGGTTGGAAAAACAGGCTGACCATGATTACAAACTCTATATTGTGAGTAACAAGATAAGATAATCTGAACTAAAGGTTCCTCCAAGTGATGTCATGTGGAGGCATTTTTCAACTAAATGTAGAGAGATATTATATTGCAGGGAGATGTACTACTCAAGCTAGAGCCAAAAGAAGTAAGTTCAGTATCAGTGAAGGCATCTTTTAATGACTTTTAAAGATGCAGAGCAAACCCAGAAGCCATTAACGAGGGTAAATGACAGAGAATTAAAGGATTCTTTCCCAGCATTGCTCAGGAGACACAGTGATTATCATCACCACTGACAAGGTAAAGAGAGTGTAGGAAAAAGCATGAAAAATGACCTGCAGTGGAAAAATGTGGTAATAACACTGCATAACATCACATTAAAGATGTGTGAACCATGATAGGTGGAATTAGTTTGGTTAAATAAACAAACCAAAACTATGTCAAAAAACCCTCCATCTGTCAAAACTACAATAATAAATCTGTTTCTTTTTCAGTGTGATCATGTCCTGCTTGACTAAATGGGCAAAGCATAGAACTGTAAAACACATTCAGATGAATTCATTTGCCTATGTAAAATAACCCACAATGAAAGGAAGAAGCCAACAAAAATGTTGCAGTAACAACGTTACCACTTGCCTCGACAAATCATGACAAGAGCTCTGCTCTTGGCTAGATTTCCAAGTGTGGAAAAAGGATGTGTGTCCAGCATGCCAGCACAGATAGAGGAATTTTTCAGCTGGATTTGGGTGTGTCTCTGCTGTATTGTCTCAAGGCTACAAGTGTGAAACAATCAATTCTCACCTTAGCAGCTGGAAAAGTTGGCATTTGAGAATGTAATAAATTCTGAGTTATGATGTCTGGATGTCCTGGCAGCATGTGGTGTGAATGTATTGTTATTTTAGTACATTTGAAAGGGATTCAATTCAAGAACAACAATTCAGTGTGATCCCCACAACCAGCCACGGTACATATACTGTAAAATAACAGTTTACGTTTTTTAAGTCAAATATCTTTTTAGCTGCACAGCCACCGACCCACAACTCCATGAAGGAAATTATCTAGTTTATGTTAAACATCTTGAACCTCATGTCCTTAAACTTCCCAAGGGAGTTCAAAGTGTGACTTAAGCCCCCCCTCAGTCAGAAATATAGCTTGTTGTTGCTTCACTTGGATGTTCACCCTTTGAGGTGTAGAATGATGTATGTGCAGTGTGTCTGACAGTAGAAGGAAAATTGGTCTGCCGAAGGGGGAAATGGGCTCACTTTTAAATCTGAGTCTGGGCTTGTGCGCATCGCAGGGTCTGTGAATGTCAATCTCTTTGGCAGTCAGTCACAGTACGACATACAAATTACACAAGTGCGATGCACACTCTTATACTTACAGCCCCCAGAATCTACAAATCTACAAAAATGTAGATTTGTACACTGAACAGAAGATGCCTCAGATGTGCTCTGGACACTTTAAGTATCTGCATCGCACTTGTGCCCAGATCACATCACTGAATTAACCTTTTGATCATTTGTCTCTCTACATGAAATTTATTCTGTACATGGAACCTCCTTCCTACGTGTATTTTCCCTCCAGACCAAAGAACTCACATACGATTTCTAAAAAAAGTGATGTGTTATGAAACATAATTAATAATTATATTAGTTTGCCTTCTTTTTTTTCTGGTATTGTTATATTATAATTAATATTTATGTACTTGTGAATTTGTTTCCCTTGCAGTTACAATGAAACAGTAAAGTGGAGAGACTCAGAGGTAATGGCAGAGAGGAATATTGGACCATAAAAACACAGGGAATCCCGTCTACGTGGCTTATGACTCCCAGAAACAGCTGGAGGAGGGGAAGGGGAGTTTTTCTGGCCATACTATCTTTATGGAAAAGAGTAAAATATTAATTCCCTACTTTTGAGTGAGCACCAGTACAAACAAAACACGTTTATGTAATTACACTGTTAATGTGAACATCACTCCCTGAGATACGATAAGTCCAACTTCTTGCTGTGCATTTGTTCATAAAGCCATTCTGCTGTATTGTTACTACAAAAAATAATATTTGGGTACGTAACCACCATACGTAACCACACAGGAGATGTACTTCAGGTTTAAGCCAAAGAATAAACAAAAAACCTTAGTAATTTTGTTTAAAGAGCTTCTATAAAGTTGGGTCACTCATAAAAACCAATTAATGAAAGAAATGATCAGAATAGATGCATCGAAGGGCACAATCTCCCAGTTTTAGTCCCTGTGGGTCAACTTCCAAATATCGATTTCATCATTTTTACTTACACAAATGCAAATCTGTTTCAAGAAAGACAGTGTCCAGGAACTACGTCTTTGTTGAATGATTCATCAGCTCACACTTAACAATAGGAGCTTTTCTATAGAACATAAACATGGTGGATGAATGTAATTATAATCAAATTACATCAAATCGAAATGTATTGATACAGTTCAAAATCTTTATAAAAACAGATAACATGGTAGTTTCACAACCTCCTTATTGCAATTGGCATTCCCCCAAAAGATATGGCATATTATTTTCTGAGAAGGAGTTAGATTTTTGTGTGGTGTGACAAATAACTGCATCATTTGAAAACCGAAAGTTGCAATGTTTAATTTATGGCGTCCAAAGTTTTGATAGTAGCTACCCAACAACACAGTGCTCCAGGGGAAAGCAGCATGCTCATTGTAACTTTGTTAAGTTATTCTTTAACAAGTGACCACATTCTTCCTGGAAGTACTAAAGTTGCATCAGGAACAGGACAAGAAACATGTTAATATAGTAGGTAATGCAAACAAGGCTCTGCGGGGTTCGGAAAGAGTTAAAATCCCCACTGTGTCAAGCTAACCCCAGGGCTCATGCTACAGTAAGTGTTTCACAGTATTTATTTTGGCTTCGGTAAGGAATTAAACCTGAAGGTGGTGACTCGTCCTAATCAAGAATGATTTGAAGATTGTATCCTCCTTTCATCAGCCTGTGGGAGCTCTCTCCTTTCACAATAATTTAAAACAACAGACCGGGTCAAAAGTGCACAGAGCACCATTACAAAAAAGTTAAAACAGGATTTATTTCAGTCAGTCATGTGGTCGCGATGTTGATTGAATTCTCGTAGTGGTCTGAACTGACAGAATTATAGTAGTCCTGGATTCTGAAGTACTTTATGTATTTTCCATAAAAAAATTGAACATTACCTAATCTTTTTATCCACCTGTCTGTGTTGGACAAACTGTCCAGGAAGTTGTGTGCAGCTGATCCCTCTTGTGCTTTGAGCCAGACATAGAATTTGGAAAAACATGAGACTGCAGCTGCTGGTAGTCAAAGTGCCCATAATATTATTGGTCTGAATGTTATGATGTTAAATGCTAGCTCAGCATTGGGAGAATATAAAATATATATCATAATTTCCCACAGTGACATCCTCAGAAGAAATTTAAAACAGAGGAGGCTTAAGGTTGGAAAGTACAGTTTGGAAAAAAAATGAGGATGGAAAAAATGAAACATACCAAAGGAACTGTCCATAAACACTCAGTTCATCTTAGAAACTCAAATTTTACTAGAAATGAGTCACCACAAGGAAGGATACATACAGCAACTGGTTTGTGTCATAGAATAAGAA
The DNA here is from genome assembly GCF_033026475.1 of Channa argus. NCBI lineage: Eukaryota > Metazoa > Chordata > Actinopteri > Anabantiformes > Channidae > Channa > Channa argus. The sequence continues at coordinate 23,115,216 of NC_090202.1, forward strand.
TTGAATAAATAATTTTGGTAGAAGAGCTCTGTAACTACTCGAGGGAGTCATTAAAAAACAAATGAAAACAAATCGTCAGAATTGATGAGTTCGTAATTACCCAATGTGCATAAAATACTGACTGCATACACTTCTTTAACCCTCCCATCAACAATTTTTGAGGGAATTATTCCCAGCAGTCACATAAAAAATTAACTGAAGCTGGGTATATTCACGGATAGCAACACCTATGAATGTCTGAGCACATCTCACATTTTGTTAAGAAGTTCAGCCATTTAGTATGATGGAGGTGTCGTTCTTCTGTGATTTAAACGGGCACTAAATCCTGCATTATAAAAGGCTCCAGCTTGTTCTTGAAATATTATCCACTGAGTTATTGCTTCCGTGTGGCAAAAGTCCAGTGGATTCCACATAACTTACACTCTCTATGTCACCTGATCCTCAGCAATCACTTGAGAACTGGTGGGTTAAGCAATAGTGGAGGCTGCTGTGAGTGTTGTGTGTTTTTAGTTGTGCGCCACTTTATTTCAAAGTTGGTTTGGCAGGTGCATGTCCTTAAAAAGGAATTTGGGGAGATTTGTGAGTAAATAGAGGAATCATGTTTATTTGTCAAACTCAAGATACAATTTAATCCACATGTGCATTTCATTGTTACTTACATAATTATCTGCACTGGAGCCAGCTGATCGGGATTTTGGACATGCGTGGAGCAACATAAAACATAATGACTGTCCATTTCTCACAGGAGAGGAATATTGAATCCATATGAAAACAATGCAAGTGTTTAAATCAGCGACAGTCTTTCTCAACCTGCGGCTAAAGACAAAGAGTGTTATGTAAGGCCCAGGAGCCTGTTGTTCTTACATTACAAAGCTCATACTAATGATTGGCATCTGGCTGTTTAGTTTTTTTATGATCAATTAAAATTGGGTTTTGTGTTCCACAGAGCAGCACAGTGGTGGATTGGTTAGTGCTGCTGCCTCACAAATAGAAGGTCCCTGGCTTGGATCCGCTGGCCGGCTGCAGCCTTTTCTTTGTTGAGTTTGCACGTGATACAGTAGGGTGTACGCTGCCATCTATCCCAACGTCAGCTGGAGGGCAGCACGAGACAAGATACGAGTTATTAGTTTATTTATTGTGGAAAATTATCTAATCTTAAATATTTGCGTGTGGAAAAGTGTGTGAACCTCTAGGACGATCAGTTTATTTAAAAATAGAGAACTATAGTTAGGTGTGTCCATCAATAAGATGACATGAGGTGTGAGTCTACGCTCCTGCTTTATTATAGGAAGACAAATATGGGTCTTGACAACACAGATTTGTAGAAGTCTGTCACACTTTGAACAAAGATGTTTTATGAAGACAAAAACAGTTGTTGATGCTGACCAAGCTGGAAAGGGTTACGAAAGAATTTCTAGAACATTTGGACTCAGTTGTCAGACAGTGCCCCAGCAGCCAAATGGTTACAGTGGATGCTATATTTGATTCTGGGTCCTAGGGTTGATGGTTTTAATTGGTTCCTCTTATATATACTCAAGGACAATTAGGGTGGCTGTTCTTCTTCATAAGCCACAAATCGAGTGTCCTTGGAAAAGACACAGAAAACCTTATACTGTTAATCAGTTCAGCCTTAGGAGAGGCTGCTCTTCAGAAACAGCACTGCTGATCATAAAAGATCATGGCAAGTTTCTTACTCAATGCATTTCCGCAAGCATGTTGCAGGGCACAGTTCTTAGTCGTCCTTCCTTTGCCATTTACACAACATTTCTGGGTTCTGTCATCCACTCACATGGCCGTCATTTCCACTAAATGACTCCACAGTCTTATTTTTCTGTCATCTTCTCTCTGCCATCTCTGCTTGGACGGCGTTCTAGTCTTCACAGCCATACTGTTAGTACAACACAGCATCAGCATCAACTTAAGATCTTCCGTATTTGGTGCCAGTCAAACAAAGTTGGCATCATTGACGATTAACTTTATTGACCACATCTCTATCTACAGGTATCTACATGCAGATTTAAGCATCCAGAACTCTACAACATCAGAAAGATCAGACTCTGCTTTTCTGAATGTAGTACCCAACTCATTGTGCAGACACTGGTCATATCTTGTCTTGACTAGTGCAATCCCCGCTGACAGGGTGGAGGATTAAACAGTTAGGCAGATTTTATTACTTTTCTTTAGAGGCAGTACACTGGATTGCATTTTATTTATGTGGGCCATTAATTTTTGATAACGTATGCAACCAACGCAGTGAACAGCAGCACTGTGCATTATGGAGTTGCAAGGAGGAAGCCACTCTCGAAAAAAACAGTCCAGTTTGCTGAAAGCAAAGTGGGTAAGCCGGAAGACCATAGAAGTGGAATGTGTAACAAGACAATGACCTTAAACACACACGTTATTTCACCAAAGCACAGTTAAAGCACAAGAAATTGTATCTTTTGACTTGGCAGAGTCAGAGTCCTGAGCTTTATCCTACAGAAATGCTGTGGAGGAATATGAAGCAGTTAATGCATGGAAGCCAACCAACATTGCTGAGTGGAAGCTCTTCTGTTAATCTTCAAGATGATATGCAGGGCTGATAAACAGTAAATGGAAAAGTTTAGTTAAGGATGTTGCTGCAAGAGGGGTGACACCGCTTAGGCATGCTTTTGCCAAACACAAATATCTAAGAGTCAATAATTTACCACAATAAATTAAGTACTGTGTTTTTCTTTCTTTTTGGAACTTGTTGTAGGAGTTCTGATCATGATTTAGATCATACATGTATTTACACAGAAATAGAGAAAATTCTATGGTGTTCATAAACTTTTAAGCAACTCTATGTTCAAGCAAAAGGCCATAACAAGTTGGTTGTTGGTTACAGAGGGTGACTACCATGCTTATACAACATAAAAATAAAAAAGAATAGATGTTTATCTATGCTGCATTACAGTAAATAAAGCTTTTGGCAAAGCATATTATAAATTCTCTGGTTTGAACATAACATTTTTTGGCTTCCAGTGATGTCTGTCAGTGGCCGACATTATATAACTGTGTGACACTTATCACAGAGACAGAAAACTTGCTCTGTAGACTCTTACTCACTGTGCAAAATGTCAAATTTTCAAATTGTCAAACTATAACTTAGTATACAACAGTGTTAAGGTGGCTTGATAAAAATAAAAAGGGGGATGGGACTATAGGATTTCATAACAATTATGCAAACATCATAGTGTGTATGATTTACTTCTTAGTATATTAAAATGTACCTGGTTGTGGTTTGATTGAAAATGTCATCAGTATGCCTGTATGACTGAAACAGGGAGGAGGCCTACAGACTAGAAAGTGAGTTTTTAAAAGTAAAACCTTTGGTTGCCCGGGGCCTGTTCTATCTAAAAGTCAGGTTATCACAACACTTTCACAAAGCCTGTCATCTGCTAATACAGAAGCTTTCAACACTGGCATATACCGTGTGTGCCCTTACATCAGCATATTGTGATAAGTAGCAAGCAAGCCAATAATTCTTGCTTTATGAGACATATTTGATAAGGCAACACTATGGTGTTACTATCGATGAATTAATGTCAAAATATGTCCAATATCCAGGGGATTCTTTCTGATTATGTTACAGATAACAGAACAGAACAGAACAGAAAACACAAATCAGGATCTGTAGCATCATGAGTCTCAAATTAACCGTAACTATTCAGGTGGCATGGTGCTGTAAGTCGTAACTCAGTAGGATACTGATTGATGTTTGTTTCAACATGAGTACATCTAGAATTGCTTTTCATCTTGGGTAGATTATCTTCAATTGCACACATCTCATGTGGATAAGGTTCTTATTTAATGACAGATTATATTTTATTAAGGCCAAGTCCATACGTAATGGCGCTGCCACGGCAACTTATCTAAGTCAGAGAACAAGCCACTTTGCCAGGAATATGTCAGCTTGTTGGAGCCAATGTTGCTTCCAGATGACGGGTCACTTTCATACAGCTGCATACAATGTTTTCATCAATACACACATTTACTGGGCCAGAGAGTTCTTCTGGGAGTCGTTCATGATTTCAGTGGGCCAATAAAAAACAGAGTGAAACCTTCAGTGAACTCAAATGTTGGTCAGATAAGATATACTTGTATACTACATCATGAACATTGTACTATTGAATTTTTTATATGCAAATGCAGCCCTCCTGCAGTTTGGAGATAATTACGTGACACGTTTGAGTGAATGACATGTGACCAGCTCAGTTGAATTACAGCCTTTATTTTGTGTGGTTTTCTTCAATTCTGAACCATAATAAACTCTAATCGCACAGTCGAAATTCCCTTTGCTATAAATTAAAGTCTTAAACGTATAGAAATATGAATGTTTTAAATTAGTATGTTTTTGTGCAGAAGGATGATTTATTTTACGCATAAAAAATGATCTAATTAAGCCAAGGATTTACAAACAACACTAAAAGGATGAAAAAAGAATTAGGACTATGTGTGAAGTTTCTGTCTGTGTGGTTTTAAAGATGACGACTCAAAGCACAAAGCAGTGGAGACCTTTGTCCGGTGGGTTGTAGTTGTATGAGATACCAGCAGTTTCATAAATGATAGAATAACTGGTACTGTATATTAAAGGAATACGCTGCTCAGCTGCTGGTTGTTGAAATCTGTGAATGTTTTTAATGTGAAATTACAGATAAAGAAAAAGTTGCATTTTTACATTTTGCCAGTTTTGGTTTGTAGGTTGGCAGTTGCTCATATTTTGATCCATCAAAGAGGCCAAAAAAACCAAACAAACAGAAATATACAAGGTTGCATGAGCCAAATAACAGAGATGGATCTAATCCAAATGTCTCCACACAGCAGCTCACTTAATGCCTCTGTAACCTCAGGGCAAATATTTCAGCTGGCTATATTTCACAAGTCTTTTGAACAACGTATTATTGCATAGTTTATAATACCGACTGTAAACAAAGTTAAAATGACCACCAAAGTTTAAATTAATTATTTGCTTTCACAGTTTGCAACTCAAGTACTTTATTTAAGCCTTATTCACTATATTTTGCACATTAAACCCAGATAAGTTTGTTTTTTAAAAGAGGTTTTCTTGGACGGTTCCGAAGTGGACTTCCAAGATCCCTCCTAAACATACAGAAAATGAGTAAGCTGTGACTATAAAAAGGACGATTAAAAAAAAATCTAAAGGTCTCAAGTCTAAAGGCCTTGTACTTAAAATGACAGACTCTTTTCTGAACAAATGTTGTCTACTTAACAGCCTTACAGGGATATCAGGAATGAGTGCAAACCCCAGTCTCCTCAGACGCCCTTTTCCAAATTGGCACATTTCTGTAAAAAAGCACTTTATTGAAAGATGTTTGGAAATAGAAATGGGGAAAAAAACTGCAGATGGATACATTGTCCAAAATAGTACAGGAACAGACAAAATTTACATGAAATCCTAAAAAGCTTGCGGCTTAAGAAATGAAAATGCTTAAGTTCATCTTTATCATGCTGACATTTAAAAATCCCCCAAAAGACATCGTAAAAATATCTTGTTTTAACGTTCAAAGGCATAACAAAGTTCAGAATTGAGATGTTTTTATTGCTACTCTAATGGCTTGGATATAAAACAATTAAAAGCTACCCTGACTTATTCTATCTCTTTAAAGTCATGACAAAATGTTCATTTGAACACTGCAAATATGTATAATTACACAATTATATTAGATATGCATTTATAGCACCATTCAATTGTTCAACAGATTTATTTTTGTCAGTTATTACAATTACAGTATATTTGAAATCACTGACATTTTAGGGGTATCCTCTGTTTTCAAACACCGGTTTTAATTTTCTGTTTGGTGTTTCGATCTGGTTTTACAACATTGAAGTTCTCATCCATCCAAGCTCAGTTCCTTCCCCACCTCCTGTTGCCAGCTGGTGGGAAAAAAGATAGATAAACGTAAATAGAGTCAACATAGCAGAGCATTGTGGTGGAAAACATGGCAGCAAAAAGTGAGAAGCCCACTGTTAGCTTCAATGAATAGTTGATGTCTACAAGCAGTGCTTGTGAACATAGTAGAATTTCAATTTCAAACAATTTCATTGTTATGAAAAATAATAATTATTAAGAATTTTGGTGAAGCTACCCTGTAATTGAAGCAGGACGTTTATCTACATGAAGCACACCAAGTCCATGCAAACAATACAACAGCACAGACGTAAATAAAATTCTCATGCCTGATTCAAAATAGAATATTCTGTAGAGTGGGTAACTAAAACAAATTGTATTTTCATTAATAGACCTACTATGTACTGCCTTATTTCATGTTCACTTGAAGTTTCACTTTTGACAGTTTTGAGTCTTACAGTAATGTCCTTTCTGCAAACACTGTTGCATGTAAAACCAAAACAATTTGATATGCTTGATAGTAAGGGATTCTCCAGAGTAAAAAAATATTTGGACTACTGCTGAAAATAAAAATGTGGCAACAGCTTTGAAAAAGCGGGACTCCCTGGCTGTCTATAATTTCACTGGTTTAACAACAGCTGCTGTGAATCTGTGTGCAGCAGCTGCCTGTGTGCTGTGCAGAAAAGCATTTAGGGTGATTAAATTACCACTGAAACTTTTAATAATGAATAAAGTTAGTGCTGCTGTGCCACATGTCTAAATTGCACATAAACTCTCTAAATCTGAGGACTTTGGTTGTAAATTGATTGCTGCCACAGAAAAAAGCTAAATTTAATATTATTTTAGCCGATGTAACAACAAAGACTATGAAAGCTTCAACGTTGAATGGAGCTCAGGTCAACTCCAGCTCAAATTAAACTGTGCCTGGCCAACACTCCACTCTACACTTTGTTTGTAGTGCTACTTTTTCATACATATATATATACATATACATATACATATACATATACACACATATATATATATATATATATATATATATATATATATATATATATATATATATATATATATATATATATATATATATATATATATATATATATATATATATATATATATATATATATATATATATATATATATATATATATATATATATATATATATACACACACACACACACACTTCCAGGCACAATTTGCCTTCTTTGGACAGAGCCAGATTAGCTGTTTCTCTGTTGTTCTAGTCTTTGTACTAATGCACCGACTGCAGTTGTGTTGTCTTGTCATGTGTCTCCAAGAAATAATTTTTTTAGAGAAATTGTATTTCCCAGGCATGATTTAGATATGCACTATATGTATAGTGCAGGGGAAAGAGTTAAGGTGTGTGAGCACAGCACAAGTTGACAGCCTAATTTAGCACACATGCCAGGCCTTGCTACATTCATTAGTAATGCATTTTTTTTTTTTTACCTAATTTCTTTGAGCAGCTTGTCTTCCTCCTGTAAAGACAAATATTAACATCAAGCACAGTTCTTAAAATAATTAGCCATAACTTCTATTTCTAAAAGTTTAAATTTGAGTTAATTTCATTGGCCGCCCACTGCTGACTAAGTGCCGATGGCCTAGAAACAACCCTATTCATCAAATTATAGTTATTATAAGTTATTTACATATTGATTGATGCAAAACATATTTACCCTGGACAACCCTGGTGACTTTGGTGATGGTGGGTTGACCTTCAATTACCCTGGTAACCTTGGTGAGGGAGGGTTGACTTTCAATGACTCTGGTAACCTTGGTGAGAGAGGGCTGACTTTCAATGACTCTGGTGACCTTGGTCACCTGAGGATCTATGGAAGCAAAGGGAGCGCAGGTCTACATGTCAGCTAGTAGATTAATAGTTTGTTTGTAGGTATCATAACTAATGGAGCAGAAATCTATAATCAATAGATGTCAAGGGAAGAGTTTTAGGTTGTTTTTGTGTTATTTTTGTTTCTTATTTTCTAACAAAATGTTACGCTAAGTTTTGATCTATTATCATTTCTGACATGTACAGGAATTAGCCAGTAGCAGAAGAGAAAGTCTTTTCTTCTCTCTGATTAATGCTGCTTCAGCTGCCAAACCCTGCATGTGTGCATGTAACTGCGTGTGAGAGTGTGTATCAAGTGTCAGTGATTGATTAGTACCTGTCCTAACTCAACAGCCTGCAGCTTCCCAATTTTTTGCATGCAAGTCTTTCACTAACCAAACATAGTTTGTGAAAAGTCAAACAATAAAATCATTTGCGTTCGCTGTACCTTCCTCAACGACCCGAGTCACGATCCTCTCTGATAACAACAGGAAATATGAAGCCATTAATAACTGTCAGGAAATTCTCTTGAAAATAAAACATACAATTGAGTAAATTGTAATAATTTTCCACTTACTCAGAAATGTAAGGGGGATCTCTGTATATCTGTATCCTGGAATGTACTGTGACCAAAAGGAAAATATCAGTTATAGGAGAAAGCACGTAAAGTGTGCATGATTGACAGCAAAATAAACCAAACTCATGTTCAGAAGCATAGGCCTAATGAGCCACACAGATGATTTTCAAGCAGGTTGTTGTCTTTATATTGAATTACACTGATTATATTCTGGCTCAAATGGTACCTGCCCTTTAAAGCCTTGCAACTTTAATGACATAAGTCACTTTTTGATATGATACCTTGATTTGCATGTAAGTGATGAGCCTCCTGAATAGCATTTGGAGTTCCTGGCTTCCAACCGGTATGTCTAGAAGAAAGCACATGGCGTTAGCTGTTGATGCATTTACAGAAGGTAGGGAATGTTAGAAAGTCAATTCAGTGAAAATTGTACCTTCAGGATACAAGAAGTGGTTGACAAAGTGAACAACTCCATTTGAGGCCATTTTATCAGCTTCAGGGACTTGGACAGAATTAACTAGCATTGTGTTGTTTGCCTGAGGGAGATAGATAAACCAATTACACTCACGAAATCCACAAAATGAGAAACTTGAAGAAACCTGTATTTTAATACATGAGGAATTAATTCTCCTTTAATTATTTAGCTAACAGACAGATTTATAAAAGTTATAAAAATTTAATTTATTTATAATGATTGACGTGACCATAAAAATACATTAAATACAGATGAATACAGATAAAAATACATATTGTATAATTTCATACCAAAAAGTCTTTGCTCCAGGTATAAGGTAACTTAAAAAGAAATGCTGCACTAAATACTAACCAGTTTTACTTTGAGGTTGCTGCCCTGGAATGTCTTAATAAGGTTTGTGGCCCCAGTCTCCAAACCGCCACCAATGAAAATACTTGGAGTAAAATGATACAGAAGCATGGTTCTGAGAGCATTTTTGTCACCTGAAATAAAGAGAAGGAAAACTTAATTTTCTAGGCTAATTTATTCAAATTACGATTTTTAATGAGCCACACAAGTGCTGGAAACACAGTAGGAGAGTCTGAGCAACCTACTTTTCAATAGGTCTATATCAGTTTTGCTCAGACTCGCAAAAGCCTTATCGCTTGGGGCGAACAAAGTAAAGTCTCCTTCCCCTTTCAGCAGGTCATTCAAGCCAGCAGCATCCACCAAAGACAAAAAGATCCTGCAGTACAGAGAAGAAAAAAACAGTAACTTAGCTGTTACAGAAAACGCTAAGAGCTGACACACAGTACTGCAGCAGCAGCAGTTTATCATTCCCAAATGTGGCGTGTGCATTTAATGAAAAGATAAAGAAAGATGTGATTTGAGTATTAGACTGCATTTTAATACTACAATAATGGTTTCGCTAATGTTGCTCTGCACTTACTTGAAGCTTCCATTTTCTTTCAGAATCTGAAACAGAGTTTTTTCCGCTGGTCTTAGCAGAGTCTTTGTTAGATGGAGAGCCCCATTGCTTCCTTCTTTACTGCCCCTTATCAGACAGGAATTCTCAATGCACACAGCCTGCAGAAATAATCCACAAGTTAAACACAAGATGACATAGGTTTTGTCTCAAAGATATGAGAATGGACAGTCAAACGACAGCAGTAATCCATACAGTGTGTGCCCAGTGGCACACAGCCACAATTTTTCAACACAGTCTCAGAGAAGAGAACTCACTGTTCGATAAATGAAGACCCTGAGAAATTTTCCACCAATCGTCTCCAGCCGCTGGCCATTGTACAGCTCTGAAAGTGAAATCTTATTCTTTATGATGTGGTTCTCAAGTATAGTCTTGAGAATCCGCTGATCTATGGACATCACTTCAGCTGTGAAAGAAAGAGACTGTTAAGCATTTCCCAGAAAGATCAAACATGCCACCAGCATTAAGTATCAGTTTTAGCAACAGCAATAGCTGTGTTGTTATAATCATTGTTTTGGACACACTATCCCCCGGGGAGCAGCTACAAAAACCTGCTGTCCTTGATGTGATTTACTGCACAGTTGTATGGATGGACCAAGTATCACAGCTGCTTCATGAAGAAAGTTTTATGGTTTATGCATGGTTCCTGTTACTTTGGCTGTTCGCTGTCTTGTGCATTCCTTTTTTTCTGTGCACACCCATTAAAATGTACAGCTACCAAACTAAAATAATTTTGCCCAGGAAGCCCAGGTTCAGGAATGTTCACGCAGCAGGAATGGGTATTTGGTATTACATGGTATAAAGCATCTGCCATGTCCAAATAAATCAATTCTTTTTTTCAAAAGCTTCATATATGTATGCGTTCATCACACAAGGGGCCATAAAATGTATTACTCCTCTATTGTGGAATAGACAGGGTTCATATTTTACTACATGCTTAAAACAAAAATGTGCATGATATACTGAACAGTAGATGACTCACTGGTGAAGACGGAGTTCAGGGGAGCCAGCAAAGTGTACTCAGCATCTGATTGCATGGCACTAGAGAGACCCAGCTCTGATACCATGTCAGAAAAGGTTGAAACGGGACCATCCATTAGTTCCATCAACTCCTTAGCTTAAAGGGCAGAAGAAACCCGGCACCGTTAAAGTATGGCACAAGAGACTAATTTGTATGTCGTAGTCCAGGTATGGCTTACTCCAAAGAGAAAATGGGGCTCAAACCTGAGTTTGGTAAAAGCACTCTGTCGATAATGTGAATGACACCATTGGTGGTGACAATGTCCTTCTTGTTCACCATCTTGATGCCATTGACAGTCAAACTTAAGCCATCACAGCCAATTACAATATTGCTGCCCTCCATGGTCTCATAAGTGTTGCCAGACATGATAGCCTCAGAGCACTGGACTGAGTCCAGGAGGTGAAATTTCAGAAGAGCTAAAAAACAAAACAAAACAGAACAAAGTTTCAAATGAATGTGTGGTTTAGGTGTAGAGTCAGTTCAATGCATATGCTGTTTTATATTAAAAGCATATAATGCCCAGGGAACCTGAGGACCCTTTGGATCCTTTGGGTCCTTGAGTGAGAAGACATGTGATTTTATCACAGTTCTGTTTAACTTTGTCTGAAATGGTCCCTTTTCACATTATAGGGAAGCTGTGGGCAAATAAAAGGTTTGGACTCTTCCACTACGACCTGCTTTCTCAAAGAAGCAGCTGTTCCCTTTCAGAGTTCACACAACAACAAAGAAAGCTCATTAAAAAATGTATGGATTCTTTGTGTTTTGTTTTCAAGTAGTTCAAAGTCTATGTATATTTGAAGTATTGAACTTCAACCTAATCCTGGTACTTACACTGTACTACCGTGACCTATTCACAGTACATACTGTAGTCTAACAGAAAAAATAAAATAAAAACATTCCACAGTGTCAGAGACGTGTTGAACTGTTTGACTTTCCACCCTCAGTGTAATGCATTACTAGAGACTAGAGACTTATTTTTATGACTCTTTGACACAGCTTAGTTCTGTACAGCTTGCCAAATGTGTAAGTTCTGTTATGGCTGCATCTGTTTTGAATTGGAAGGCATTGAATATGAGGAAGAAAAAAAAACATCTTATGGATGACTTGGTCTAGCAAACATGCTTCCACGAACCACTGAACTTCTTTTCTTCCTTAAATATAAATATGCTCCTACTTTGCAGAAGTCAGTATAAACCTTTAATCTTAGATACTTACTTACTTTACTTACTTAAACCCTTACTCTTAGATACTTAGATTTTTGCTGCCTTGTACCTCACTTGTAAGTCGCTTTGGATAAAAGCGTCTGCTAAATGACTAAATGACTAAATGTAAATGTAAATGTAAATGTACTCTGTGCCTCAGTGCTTTAAAGGGTTAATTCTTGGGCATTAAGAAAAGCAACAGATCTTTAAGAATAAAAGTCAAGTTTACCATTGAGAACCTTCTTGTCACTCTGAAATCTCTCCAATGCATCGCCGCCCAGGGTGTCAAAGGCCTCATTGGTGGGAGCAAAGAGAGTGTAGTGTCCTGGCTGACCCAGCTTCTCCAACAGTCCAGCATTTTGAGCCATATCCTATAGGGGGATTTCACCAGCCGGATATTAGTTAACATCAAAATAGAGTACATTTGTAGGACACGGACAAGGTTACCTCTGTAATAAATACAAAATATTACATTTAAAACTTGAAATTTTTTGTAACAAAATCACAGATGCACTCTCTGCTTGTGTTTAACAACTGCCTATATATTCCTGCAAATTATATCTGTGGTTGCTACAGATGAAAACCCTTTTTTCTTTTTAGGGAATTGTGCACATTTACTGTTATGCTGCTAATGTGCACTGTCTCTGCTGTATGGAAAATTAAGGAAAACAAATCTGCTCCAATTGTACTTACATGCAGGGTTGTCAGGTCATCATTAACCTCAATGATATCCTGGATGGTGTTCCCAACAGAGCTGATGACGCGGTCAATGACATGCACAACTCCATTGGTTGCAACCTGGTTGCCATGGATAATCCTAGCGCAGTTCACAGTCACCACCTTTACATCACATACAGTGCACTTTATTATCAAACCACTGAAGGTGTTTTGAGTGACATTGCAAGAACAATGCTATACTCACCCCATTGGAATAATGGTTAATAAGGAGTCCAAGGTCATTGTACATGGAGGTGACTGTCATACCATTCTTTAAATCTTTGGTCAAGAAGCGTTTGTTGACCATGTGATAATGCAGAGCGTTGTACAATTCAATGTTGACATTGCTGACCAGTGCATTCCTTGTTTCCTGTGTGAGGTAAATAAGATGTTTAAGCCTCGAAGACAGAGATGTGCTGCAGTTTTTGTTTTGTTTTTTGACGCACCTCATCCAAATCCTCCCAGGCCTCGTTGCTGGGCGCAAAGAAGGTGAAGGATCCAGATCCCTCAATCTCGCCCTTCAGCTTTGACACCTCAGAGTATTTTTGTGTTGAGGTTGCTTTTACCAGACCCAACGTGTTATACACATTGTCAATCGGGGCAACTAAAAAAAATAAAAAATCATATGAGCGTTATTACATGTCAGCCTGTTTGTCTGATGATAGCAATGAGAAATCTTTGAAACATTTCAGGCCTGAAAAGTAGGACATCTGTTTACAACATGCCATGGCATCTTCTAGTTTGTTTGGTCGGCTGTCAAATACAGTGCACAGCTGCTATACAGGTGGAGAACATGGCCTCATCAAAACTTTATACACGACCTACACTGTAGAGCTTATCACACTGTACCTGCAGGACAGCCACGCATGCCCTCCAGCTTCATGTACCCTGGACAGCACTCATAAAGCACAGTCCTGCAGAGAAAAAACACAAAAGTGAGTATCAGCTCAAAATACTATTTTTAAGCAATTGTTCTTCTGTACAGTTGTGTAAAATGAAGTTGGAAGAAGCATTTTATGGGTGCCCTGTTTTGAGCTAAATCATCATTTTTTTGTTGGTCTTGTGTTACTCATTATCTCCTTCGCTACCCGAACAGTACATGTGATCCAAAAGCTTGAGCCAAAATCTCATGGAAAGGCTGCCTCAAGGATTATGCCTCCATTACACTGGTTGGTTTATATTACCATAAACTCCTCTTTGAAGTTAAACAATTAGTTTGGACTCTATTTGGTTAACCTCAGAACCATTCAGATTTTGGCCTTGGGAAAGGCCAGAAACCTGGAATTAAAGGCCAGAAACCTGGAATTAAGGTTTAGGAAATTCTGGTTAACACACGGAACATTTAAAGGTTGTGATGGTCTGTATGGAAACAGTTGAGCTAATGTGAAAAACATCATTATTCAATTGTCACCAATTTTTTTTTTTTTACAGTGTACAGACTTTTATAATCTAGATAATAATCATCGTGATTTCTGTTTTTAAATTAGATACAAATGAAAAATGTTGCTATTGGACAAACGTGTGAGAAGCAGTGACTCATCTCCAGATGAATAGTGCAGGACACCATAGCCTGAGGAGGATACTAAAATTCAAGGTGCAGCTTGTAGATATAAACATGTCTATGCCTTGCATCAGCAGGTTTGGACCTGTTGGAACTATAGTATTGTTTCTTGCTAATGGAAAGCAGAAATTTGGCGATGTTGAAGTAGCTGCTAAACAAGCCTTACATATAATTGGTTCCAGGGAGACTCCAAAAAATTTAAAAAGTGTCTTCCTAAAGAGTCATGCAAGAGTCATATTATGATGGTTCAGAGCATCAGGTAATGAACGGGACATTGATGATCTACAAAAAACAACATGTAGGTAGCAATCATCAGCAAACTGTAAGACCTGGGTCAAGAAACTTCAAGCAGAGACTTTACAGTGGCTGCTAATGTCTCAGACAGACCAATGATTTGACTCAAAGCTGGAGTTGGGGGGTGGAATGGGATGAGATCACACAAGCCCCATTGGGGCAGAGTCAGCAAAATCCTTCCTACACTGCTCTTCCACACAGAGAAGCCATGTCTGGCCTTGAAGTTGGAAACTTTTGATTTGTCAGCATAACCATGAAAGAACTGCTCCACTAAGTACCATGATAATTTTGTCAAACATCATAAATGCTGTATGCGGCTTTGTTCTGATTTAACCCATCACTAATGTGCAGTTTGGAGGTTTGGTTGTACATAGCGTTCTTAGGGACGAAGCTGTTTTGGAAGCAGAAATTTGTCATTTGTTCAAACCTTACTGGGTAAAGTAAAGTATATTAGTCAGTACAGTATGATGTTACAGATGTATGCATTTGGTTTGTTCTATAGGCAAAATTTTAAACCGGCTCTGTGCAAATGTATTCAATGACTACAAAACATGTTTTGGTTTTATGCCTTTAAACTGCTAAATTATCTATTAAACATCTGCCTCTTTTGTGGAAGAACAAGGGTAGGGTCATACTGTAGGTTTTGGATTTGGGATGGTGATATGATCACAATAACTAATGTATTTAGGAAAAGTCTAACACATCACTATTTCTTATTTGAAACACATGTGTACACTTAGCTTGCAAGTTTATATTAAGTTTGCTGTTAACCAGCTCATTAAAGTAATTTCATCTGCACATTGTAACTGGTTCTGATTCAGCTTTGAGCCAGTCAAAGATAAGATGGGAATCTTATCTTATGACTGGCTCCACACTCCCATGTCAGATGTCCACTGAAACAAACAACATTCTTTTCCAATATCACCATTTGCCAACTCACTTAGCAGTGTGTGTTTATCATCAACAACTAAGCCTATTTGGAGTGGTAAGCAAAAGGGAGCATAAAGCCATAGAGGCATAACGCAAACACAGAAGGCAAACTATGTGTGTGTGTGTGTGTGTGTGTGTGTGTGTGTGTGTGTGTGTTTGCATCTAAGAGAGAGGGAGTGAGAAAGCATGAGACATCATAAAGTAGGCATGGCATCAATCCATGTTTAAACCCAAAAGCGCTGAGAGAGTTGGAACAATGGCACAATAGCTGTCTAAAATGATTGGGTTCAATGCTTTTCCATGAATGAATATAGTCAACATTTTTTAGCCACATCATATCCTGGAATCAGTGGTTCACCACTGTGGAATCCAATGACGACGAGTTATAAAAAGTTATAAAAATCCCAACTTAAAGTTTATAGGATAAAATGAGATAGTCTTCAGTGCAAAGAGTTTAGGGATGTGTAGTGTTTTTCGTTTTAGGCAGTAGTTTAAGTCAAAGTAAGATAACAGATGTCTGTCCCTATGGAAATATTCAACTTTCCTTGTAAATCCCCAGAGAAGAAGCAGTTGAAGAAGTGCAAGCATTGAAGAGCTATGTTTTCAAAAATCTTTTACTAGCTGAATTTGTTTGTAATGTTTGTAATCTTTAAACAGGAGAATCAACATGTCCTCTTACGCTTTCTTTCCACAGATGGTCCCGAGATGCCAATTACGACATGTGCTGAAGTACTTCTTCTTCCCCCCCATCACTTGCTGGATTGCACAGACATTGGGTCTGATGAGCATTGGGAGGGAAACATGCATGAGGCATTAATCAACTGGTAAAATAAGTAAAAAAATAAATACTGGTAAAATTCTGAAATGATTAATTTCTAAATAATTATGTGACAACCAGTCCTGCTGGGAAAGACAGCAGCCTGCCAAGTGTGAATAATTATTTGGCAACTACCACTGTTTCTTTTCAGACCAGACAGGGAAATACGAACAGTGACATCTATGCCTGCTGGATTTTAAATTGGTTTGTCAGATTTGAGATAAGGATTAATACATTTTTATCAAAGAAAACAGAATATTATTGAATTTCATTTCATGATTATTGCCACAGATAAACAATAGATATCTGTGAAATTGTCACCAACTAGCAACATAATGTATTTCACATCAAAACAGAAAATGCACAGAAACTATAAAAAGCAGAAATGATAGGAAACTACTCAGTCTTAGCAATACTACAAAAATATTCCTTACACATTTAAATAACATGACATCATAAGGGTATGAAAAATACTCCAAAAAAGGACAAAAAATATTGACATGCTTACCCTTCGTTTCTTGCCCTGATGCGACTGTGGGAGACTATTTTGTCATAAGCTGAAGAGTCAGCCTTGTCAAATGTAGAAAGCACGAAGAGTGCAAAGGCAGCTACAAAAAGGAGCTTCATCCTTGATTTCTTAGCTAGCCTTTCCAGACCCAGAGTGATCGGAGCACAGCGCAGAGTGGGAGTTTATATACCACGAGTTTCACCCTTCACTCAAGGAGGATGGCAACATTTCATGCATGCATAGGCCACCCAGAACCTTACAAGGAACACATTTCTATACAGGAGGCTCAAGGCATCTTTGCATTTGTATGTATTGTTTTAAAATATGTGTTCATTAATTTGTGGAGAGTCATGTGTCATTGTGATGCATTTCTCACAAAAATATTTGGTGTTTGAAAGCATTGTAGTCTTATTTACCAGTGTTATTTAATTTAATTCAATTCCTACAAAAAGTTCCTACAGAAGTTAATTAAACTGGATTGGAAACAAATAGAACATTCAAATTCTCTACTGCAAATAGCTAAGCATGGTTTTTGGATGCTCAAAGTTTAGCACCACATTAAACATATACTCTCTGAGCAGATGGAAAACATAAGATGCACAATTACAGCTGTGTCTTTTCTGTAAAAGTGACATTTCTTTGGAGCACAAACAAAGACACATTACATAATCTGATATCTGAACAAAAGCCAGTTTAACCTTTCAGAATGCAGTTTGCTCCACCTAGTGGTGGGAGGGAGCCTAGACACGGATTCTAACAGCATCAGTATATGAATATTATCACATGATACTTTTTGTTTTAGGAGAATAAGTATTGAAGTAAATCATTATTTCAATTATGGAAGACTTTTTCATATACATTAAAAACATTTGAAGCACATTATCAAACGGAGCCACAGCTTTTTACCTGTACTGTAAAACAAACTCTTACAAAAGTCTTGCAGCGATTACCCAGACAACAACATTTGTACTTTTATGTTAACAATAGTTTCCTGGCTAGAACTTCAAACAGTCAAAAGGCACAGACATACACAATATGAAATCCCACAACAAAGTAAACTATAAAAGTAACATCTTACAGTACAAACAGCTTTTGCACATGTGTTAAACACGTTAAATTGCTCCCTAATAATCTCTTCTTAACTATTTTGTAGTTCTTGTTCTAATTAAGAACTATTTTATACTCCTTGATAATTATAATAATAATTGTTTAATAACATTAATACAATGTTAATATAGTGTAAATGACATTCAAACAAAGTGTAGATGTTGTTAAGTTTTACCAAAGGGTGTTTTTACTAATAACATACCCAAGTGGCTTCACTTACGCCATTCAATCAACCACATGTTGTCTAACCTCTAGGCTTATGTACCAGATGTTCAGTAATGTTTTCCCTACCACCTATGTCAATACTCTGTAAAAAGGGAACAAACACACAAGCCAGAACCAAATGCTCACTGATCTTATACTGGACCTTCATATGCTATTGTGTTATACTGTGCAAATTTATTTTAACCAGTAAGCCTTAAAGACACTTTTAAAGCAAGCAGCCCCATGTGAACTTGATTAGTTTAGATCTTTAGAAAAGAGCTTATGCATGAATTATCTTCCCAGACTACTCATGTCTTAAAAAATCCCAAAGCCTGGAAAACATTTACTTTACAATCCTTACATTCCAGTAAGCAGCCAATTCCCAAGATAAAGACTGTACTTACTTGTGGGAAGAAATATTAGCACCGATAAACTCACACAGATTGCCAGCAGGTTGCAGCTTCAAATTAAGGTTTGCAGTAGAATATATGTGCAAATAAAAAATAGGAGTCATTAAAGGCCAAAACCAAAACATTTCTAAACAAAATTATTCCCTCAGGAGGGATGCCAGTGTTGTTGGTTTGATTCCCACCTTCTCCTGTTACATGTGCCCATGTCCAAATGTCCTTGAGCAAGACACTGAACCCCAACTTAGTTGGTCCTAGTGAGTGCAGGCCAGCTGCAAGTAAATGCTACTACTCCTGTCAACAGTATGCCAATTTGCAATAATACTGTAAGTACCGCAGATCAGATAAACTCAGTGTTAGTGATTGCATGTTAAAGTTAGGCCTATATGTAGCCCACCTCACCACATTTCACAGGTTTTAAACAGTGAAATACATGTTCACTTGGTGCATAGTCTATACAGTTGATGGCATTGTCTACACATAATTTGGGCCATAACGCTGCACTAAGCGTACACGTCACTAGAGGGCGCTTGATGCCTGAGAAGTAGGACAACCTTTAATACAGGAGCTTCAAAACAGGAGCAATTCATTTATACCATGCAATATACCAATGTTTGAGGCAGTTTACCTTTTCTGCAGAGCAGTAATGTATCAACTTAGCATTTATTGTGCAAATACGTGAGTGCAAGACAGCATTGAGTCATGCCTATCCTCGGACAGGTCGCAAATTCAAAAGAAAATTTTCTCGGAGAGAGGATGTCGATGTAAACTGTGCATCGAGCGGACCTTGTTAATGGGGTCCCTGTATAAACAGCAGGAGAGAGGGCAATAAACTATTTACTGAGATTTTTTTCTCCAGTAAACACTGTCAGAGAACACAGGAGTAAAGTGAATCCAGATGACTAATGAAAAGCTGAATTTTTTTTCTTATCTACTTTGTTCCATCTACTCGTTGAGTTATGTTAATTTCTACTGTCCTGTCCTGACGTTAAGTTTCAAGAGAAACAAACAAAAGAAATGATAACAAGTACATCATACTAAAAGGGAGACCTATAAGGAAACACTTTCAAAATTAGCATTCACTTTTATTTAATCACAGAGTAATTTTATTACATATGACAAGTTACTAAACTGCACAGAGTTAGCACATTGCCAGGGCATCCTTATGCATTTAATGTTGCAAGGAAGCTGAGGAGACTGAGGGATAGATTTAAATTAGATTTTCTCTTCTGCTCTAAAAACAAATGTAGGAGTGAAACATTCCCTTTCCCCTTAGAAGCAGATTGGAAGAGATAACGGTGCAGTAGAAGGAGTTGTTCCTAATTTCAGAATTAATTAGGTGCTAAAACCTTCCTCACACATCAAATAAACTTGCTTTTTTCAGTGTTCATTTTCTTGACAATTGCATCCTGTATAGTTAAATTTAACTAAAATTACTGTCAACATCCAAGGAGTAATAATTTTACTATAGACAGAGATTTAAAATACAGCAGTTTTGTAAATATTTTGCAGTAAGTTAGTTCTAGGTAGAAGAGTAGAGAATAGGCAACAGGGTGCTAGGCATCTTTGGAATTAACACAAATTAATGACTTGTTTCACAATTCCCTGAGCGTATCTTTACTATAAGTGAGTGGTAAATGCATGTAATATAATGTGAAATAACATAACATTATTATACTAATATATACTGTGTGTGTCAGAATCTGGCAGTTATTTATTTATACATTTTAACTGCTTTACTCTTTACCATGAGAGATATACTTTTAAACTAATAAATCAAAATTATAAAATGTCATCTAAAAATGTTACTCCATCGTGAACATCTCTCAGTTACACATTAATTTTTATATTTTTTTGGCCCATTTTTGACTTCCTTAATCTCCTGAATGGTTTTCTCATTTTCATTTAAGGCTTCCTCAATTACTTTCTCAGACTGAAATGGTTCTTGGATTTGTCCACCAGATCCCAGTGTATCTTCCTCTGACAACGAACATATTTCATCACATTTCTGAGAGGGAAGTCTCGTCTGTTTCGGGAGGGACCCAGCATCTGAGACCTCCCTCGATAGCTTGTTCTGAGTGTGTTCTGTACCTGATGGAACAACTAAACCATTGGCTACGGCCAGCTGGTTAGAGCAAACAGAGCTGTTGGTGTTGGCAGCTCCGCTTTGCAGGGTGGTGGTTTTCACATCAAACACATACAGCTTCTTCTCAGGATCATCAATTAGGATTTTAGGAGAATATTTGAAAGAGTTTCCTGGGTAAGCCAAGGTGGAGCTTCCCACTTTACCAACTACCACACCAGGAGATTTAGCCTTCATCATTCCCAGGACTTCAAAGCGGAAGCTGGAGATATCCTGCTTTAGCTCCTATTAATTGAGAACCAGAAACAGCAGTTATTACTTTAAAAAAAAAAAAAGGAAAAAAAAGAAAGAAATAGATGCACGTTACTGTACCTTGAAATTCTCTTCGGTTAACCCTTCCTCTGTTTTGGCATCTCTTATCATTGCAGCCACATACCGCTTCACAAGGTTCCTCAAAACCTCCTAAAATATACACTATTTTCAAATTACTTCTGTTTTGATGTTTTAATGAAATAAGACTTAATGTATATATCTGATTTATTCCAAATTGATCATGACGATGGATCAAAAACAAAACATTTCTGTACATTATGGAAAAAAATAAGAGAACAACCTGATATTCATGGTTTAATCGTACATTTTCAGCTGCACGTCTCTAGAATAAAAATGAAAAATAAGATCCATTAACACTACCACATAATCAATTTCTGAAGAGAACAGCTCATTTAATTTAACTCCTAAATATTTGGGGCCACCTGCTTTAAGGCTGCAACTGAGAATGCAATGCAGTGGAGGCAACATACATCAGAGCAAATCACTGGAAAGTCCTTACCCCCAAGGTTTCAAAGGTTTCCAGCCTTTTTGTGGTTGGTCTCCTAAACAAATATGTGTTTATCCATCCAATCAGATAATAAACTGACTTTGGACTGGGTATTATATTGAATGGAGATGGCAAAGTCCCACCTTCTTCAAAATAGCTCATCCACAGCTTTGTTCTTGCAAATTTCCACTCTATATCTGCATGATCCTGAAAAGAAAAACAAAAAGCCATTTGTTAAAACCTTTTTTTTAAAGGAATACAAGATACATTACTGCGGTAAAATTATAAATTAGCTTAGACACTCACAGCAATATGCTGGTAGGAGTTATTCATCATGGCAATTAGCATGTTCAGAAGCACTACCAGGGAGATCACATTGTACGTGCCAAACATGGTAGTGCCCACAAACTCAGTAAATTCATGTTTTGGCCCCACATTGGTCACATAGAGGGAAATCAGGCCAAATATTGACCAAAATAATGACTGCAGTGTCTCAAATAGCCTGAAAAGCAAACAACCATATATCACATTATGCACTGCTGAAAAGCAAACAAATTAATCATTACCAAAGGAGATTTGTCAGGGACTATTTATTTTTAAGGACTTGCGTTGAGAAAGCGTTGTTTTGCAGATTGCAGCGAATACCCTTGCAATTATTGCCTTCATCTGTGTCATAATAAAAGTAAAGCTGGTTGAGGCCATTGGCAAAGGCTAACAGCACAAGACAGTAGATGAAGAGGAACTTGAGGATGTCCAGGAGCATGCGGCCTAGTGAGATTTGTAAGGGTCCCAAATGGGAGTTGGCAGTGAAAAGGCAGATGAGGCGCAAGGAGCTGAAGATGTTGGCAATAGCAAACAATGCTTCTGCCACCAAAGTTGGATGCCACATTTCCCAGTTGCTTCGAGGTTTTTCCCCACTGTACTGTAAAATAAAAATTAAGGAGAAAGGTACGTAAATACCTGGAGCACCATCTTACAGATAGCCAATATAATGCAAAACCAAATTCAGTGTGAGCTGCAATAAGGTTGTATTATAACATAATAGATGGTTTTCTAGAACATGTTCTTCTAACATTTCTACTTACAGTAAATTTTATAGACCAAAGCAGCATTAAAACATTGTGTCAATATTTACAAATAAATTTAATTAATAGCTGCAATCGGTGAAAATTTCTTTTCTCTCATACTTTCCACTGTAAAAAATGGATTACCTTTACATATGCAACAATTTTCAGAGAAATGGTTGCAAGATATAGGGAGTTCATTATGAAGTCCATTAAGTTCCACCAGTCATCGATGTAGTCTTCAAACCCACTGTCCCACATCTGTTTGATTTCAGTCCATATAAAGCCTTGAAGAGTTGAACAAATAACAGAGGACATGAGTCATAGTTATAGTCAGCACCTCTTTTTTGACTTTGTCTAAATCTGATGGACTAAATAATAACATGAGAATGGATGTTTTGTGTGGTCATTGTTACCAAGCACCCAGGGTAGGATCATCCATTCCACAGCAGTAGGTGCTGGGCCCTGAATTTTCGGGCTGGTAGACGCTATATGCTGCGAGGCCAAGAAGAGCAGGAAAAGGAAGGTCAGGTAGGAAGAAGTGTGACAGATGAACTTGATGAATGGCTTACGGATGAATAAACCGTAGCGGCTCTTTGGAGAGATTAGGTACAAGATGGAGAACAGTGGAAAGAGGAGGCCAATGAAGATGCAGGTGATGAGCTTTCCTGCCCAGTGACGCCTCCTCCAGCCTGGGAACTCATCGTACCACCGAGACGCCAGCAGCTGCTGACAGTTGGGCTGAGCAACAAACTGAGAGAAAGAGAGTAACAAAGAAAGATGAAAGATAAAATTCAGCTCTTTTATGCCTTTTTTTTTTATAATGTTTTGTTTTTAATACATACTTAAACATCATTCACCCCATGGTACAAAAAAGAGAGACCAAAGATTCAAGTCGATAAACGTATTTAGTTTTTTTCTGATCACTTGCTAAAAAGTCACTGGCAAAACTGTTTCCTACATTTTCTTTGTCTTGTGAGATTTGATATAATCATAAGCTGGACATCTGCAGATGGTGATGGAAGTTAATTTCAGTTTAACCAAATTATGGTCAAATGGATCCACATTATGGTATAACGTAGCATTAAATTATGGGGGATGAGCTCATCTGTCAGCATAGAACTAGACATCTTTAAAGTGTGTCTGTCCTTGTGAGACATTGACTTGCCGTGACATGACTGGAGGCACAAGAGGGCATCTGGTGAGACCAGGTTTTGTCTGAGGACATTTTTGGAAGGTGAAAATCGCCTCAGTGACATGTCACACCACTATGCTGTTAAACAACAAATATTAATCATATCCTAAGCTACATTCCAACTCATGATACTGTTCCTATTTAGTGCTGATTAATTAAGCTAGTAATAGCAAATATACATGTAATATATTTAAATTGTCACTAATAGAAAATGTCATATTACTTAACATGCTTAATTTTGGATAAACATCAAAGAACAGAAAAAGTGTTCTTGTCCCATGGCATTAACTATAAACAAGCATTTGTAATTCCACTTGATTAGACAAATGATGAATTATAATATTCAATAACCGAGTTCTGACCAGCAAATAAAGACAAATTGTCTTTAGGGAAGAATTTGTGTGTGTTTAACCTACCAGTACTGTGCATGCAGTTTTCTTTTTCTTTTTTAATCACATCCATCCAAAGAAACCTTTAAGCAGTATTTGAATATGGGCGAGCAGAATAAATGCAGAAACTAGCAGGAGAACAGAACAAAGCATCCTTCTCAAGTACATCAAAGGATGATTTTGCCACTAGTAGTGTGGGCATTCAGTAAGTGCTGGTGGTCTATGCAGTACATTAAATCATTGTGAGGCCTTTTCTTTGGAGAGGTCCAAAATGGCAACCTTCCAGAACAGCCCGGCTTAAGGATGTGTGTTATTTGTCTAGTCATTCACATTAATGGACTAATGGCCAATGGCATTCCATGCACTGTATACACAGCATTGCACATTAGCTGCATAAAACAATTGTTCACTTGCCACTGTGCAGCTAGCAGTACTTACTATTTGCAACTTTGCTTAAATCATTTGATAAAAAAACTATCCGGCTGTAGTTATGTGCTCGGGGGAACCTGTAAGATTTGAAATTGCTTTCGATTTTGCATTAAACTTTTCAATGCCTGGAATGAAAACTAGAAACAATCAAAAATGTATTAATTTCAAATGTTTTCATACATCATAATTCTTAACCTGCAACTATCAAGACTCCAAGTCACATCTAAATTCTGACTTGTTTGACAGTTTAAAAATGGCCATTTGTGACTAATTTCTCTAGACCGGTGTGGTAAATTAAAGAGGGCCAAGAAAAGACATCCCCCATCCCATCACATAACCCCACCCGCCTTTGCCATCACCACAGCACACGTGCTCTGCATCAAACGTTTTAAATACTTTAGTCAGGACAGATTTTGCAGAAACTTAATGTGTAAATACTCTTCAACAGTATTCAAACCCACTGTCTTCAAGTGACCACATATTGAATATTCTTATAATTTTAATTGTTTTTTAATTTTTCTTACAAAAAAAAATAAAAATTAAGGAGAAATAACAAAACACATCAATAATAAATGTTATTATTATCATAAGTAGCAGTATTTTAGATAGTAAATGTTTAAAAAGGTCTAAAACATTGACGATAAACAAGAGCCACTGATATGTAGGTCCTGCAATAAAACCTTTTGCCATGGAGACCAATAGTGGCACATGATGATGCTGACAGTCTCTGATCTTTCATCTCACATTCTTTACTGTCTCATCAAAGTCAAACAGACAACACAAAACACTGTAGAGTCATACACAAGTATTACACGATGTCAAACATTACTATTACTACAGTGCTTTTGCATTTGTCACCTCCTGTTGTATTCAACAAACATTGTTGTAAAGCACTGTAAATGTATGATTATAATATACCTTTGTTCATCTCACTGTCTAATCACAGTGTGTACATTTATTATTAGCTCTATTTCCACAGAAATCCGTCATTATATCCAAAGCATACATACTCCAAATAAGACTTTAAAAGACAGTAAAAGGTTCCCTCCCTAATTAAAATATTATGAGTTTGTATTTCAGGGAAATGGCCATCACTTATGCCATCATTAGACCCAATTATCCAATCGTCATGGGGCTATCTACTGTAATGCATTGCTGAGAGCCAGCTCGACAATTACATGTTCTAAACTCCCAAAGGACATCTCCACCCATCTCGGGCCATTTGCAGCTCTTCTCAGCACTGTTCTTTTTAACTACTCCATGTCATTACTTATGTTATACGTATTTCTTGTGATACTATGATTGTCATTTTATTGTATGGTGCAAAACTCTGTCAGATTTCAGGTGTAATAGAACTACCAAGATAAATTCCTTGAATCTACTTAGTAGTGTTGTTGTGCCACTGTAGGCCACACGAAAGATGTGACAAAGATCTTACCTCCTTTTGGCAATATTTTATAGCGAGCTTCAGTCGCGCTAGATCATTGCTATTCTCATCCAGCAGAGGATTGAGGTCATCGCGGTAGTTGAGAATTATTTCCAACTCTTTTGAGCTTCGTGTCTGGTCCAAAAGATCCTTTGCAAATTGTTTGCACACATGGGACAGCTCCTCATATTCGGACTTGAACTCATTCTCCACTGTGCTGAGCTCCTCCAGCTCCCAGCTGAGCTGAAAAGCTGTGAGAAAGGGATCTTCGCTAGAGAGGGCGATCAGAGACGGGCTGGCAAGGGCCTTGTAGATGTTTAGGCGAGAGCGCGAGTGGCGCAGACCATCCACGTCTAAACTGGACACACATTCCACGCAGTTGCAACGTACAGCATGTGGCTGAGGTATGGAGACACCTCGCTGCACAAGCAGTTTGATGATCTCATAGTTGTTGGTGTGGGCTGCAAGGATGATTGGAGTGATGTCTGGGGTGAAGCCTGAAAATTGTTTGTCCAGCAGAATTGGCGGGATCTTTTCAAGAGAGAAATACCCAAATTCATAAACATAAATAACAGAATACATTTACAATATGCCATTGTTTTACCAAATACTTTACAAAGAGAACTTTTAAAACCCCTTACAGGAACTGACACAACCGGTTTGAATGAGTCTAATTTCCTCTCTTGGGTCTCTGACAATCTTGCCTAACAGCTAGCACACAGCTAATGGGTTGTGGTTCAGCTGACCTCAAAATATCTTCCTGTTTGGCGGCAACTATACTTGTTTTCTCCACAGAATATACCAAGTCCATTATAGGGAGACCCAGCAGCGAGGAAGAAAAAATTACAATGATGTCAAAAAGTTGAACTCAGCTGGGGCCTTTTTAAAACTGTAGAAGCTTTGGCGAAAAAGACCCACACAAAGAATCAAAGAATATCAGTGCTGCCGCTTATGATTGGTACATAAAATGGATTTCCAAAACAAACACAGCCATGCCTCAAACAAAGAGACAAATGTTATGTTATGATTTTGATTTGCAGCAAAAAACGAAATGAGTGAAAACCTTTAATTACTAAAGCCAAGTACACCTAAATATTGTTCCGTCTCAGCCGCTCCAGTGGGTGCTAGTGTCCATGACAAACAATCTATACTTATCTGAACTTCCTATTATTTTTAGTAAACGTGCCACACACTGTACTTTTGCCCACTGACTGAATTGTATTTGTAGACATGGAAGGTACACAGGCCGTAAATGAAGCATGTAGTTGAAAGCAAAAGTGACATAGAGGAAACTTCTGCTAAAACTTAACCAAATGCAAAAGCAAAGAGGCTCAGAAAAAAGTCTTCTGAGAATCAATTTAGACAGAGAAAAATGTGAAAGTGTTTGTAAGTACAAACATTGTCAGAAAAACATCTTTGAGAATACAAACTGGATGTTATCATGGCACGTGGATTGTACCTGTTTTTCCCCACGTGGCTTCTTGTGGTTGAGCAGCAGCTCCACAGCCCCCACTACTTCTTTCCGGATGGCATGAAGCAGGGCATCACCTACATAAACATTATAGCTGAGCAGCAACTCAATGATTTCCAGGTTCTCGTTTTCAATGGCAATGAGCAGGGCTGTGCGTCCCAGCGGGTCTATGCAGTTTATGTTGATCCTGAAGTAGATCTCAGCCTCCTCCAGGGCTTGTTTAACACTGGCATAGTCCCCTTTCTCAACAGCCCCCAGGTAGGCCCTCTCTATGGCGGAGAGCTCAGATTCGGCGCGCACGATCCGCAGAGGGATGCGATCCCTGTATGTGGAGTTGTCCGTTTTCCGGTAATAGAGCTGGGACATTGCTGCTACAGTGTCAACAGAGAATGATTGAGAAATCAAAGGAGGAGAGAAACAAATATGAGAAGAGATTTCTGTTTTAGCTTTTATGCCTCAACTGTATTTACTGGTTTTCCGATTATGAACAATTAAGAGATTTAATTAATAATTAAAAGATAAAGATATTGCTTAAATAGGTAAATACACAAATTAAAATATGCATAATCTGACACATGGTTAAATGTGTTTTTCGAAGGCAAAGAAAACAAGCAGTCCACGTCAGATGATTAAAAGAGACATTTTTCCACCCAGAGCCAATCTACGGCCGAAATAATCATGCTTTACAGAAAAATAGAAGTTTACCGTGCTCCTGTTGCTTTCCAGCTCCAGTGATCTACTCCAGGGAGAAGCAGACGGCTGCGGCTGTCAGAAAAGTAACTCGTCGATCCTCATCTTATGACACTTAATGGCATGGCATCCAACCCCCCACCCCTTCCCCTCTCTGGTCTGTAGGGGCATTTGAAGGACATAGTATTGATCTGGACATTTCTCTGCAACATACACGCTTCGGAACGGGGCGGTGGGGGTGGGGTGGAGTGGGGGGGCTTTATGATACTGAATGTAATAGTCGTGGAAACTGTGCACAAAGTGGGCGCTCATAACTCCTCAGGAGACAACGCGTCTTCCATCACCGCGCTCCTTTACTGTCTGACTGCAAAACCAGGAGTTGCCTCAGAACTCGTGAGGTACCTGCTACCTGGTTTCTTTTCCCGCACATAAGCGGAGCACCGCTTGTTTTTCTACAACGGTAATAGCCCCACTTTTTGATTATTCTTCTCAGGACAAAGAAGTGAAATTGCTAAAACTAAGTTTTAATGGTATAATTCATTTATGCATGCTGATTTCACTATTATATTTCCTTAATGGTGCCTGATCAAAAAACAAAAATCACTCTGGAGTGCAGCATTACCATTCTTACTGTTTGTTTCAGGGGTTGGAAAATTACTAATCCAAGAACATATGAATATTATATTTATCCTGTCATTTCTAGAAATGCATGTTTGTATGATCTAATGTGTGGTAAATGGCGATATTCCTAACATACTGTACATGGTAAGACAAAAGATTTTTAGGATACTTTGGGGATACATGCTACAGTTTTGGTTATTTTCATATTCCATTTTGCCCACTATGGTTAAATAACCTCCAAAAGATAAAGATTTTAGTTTTGCTTCTTCTGTATTCTGTAGAGAGTTGAGGAGTAGAAGTAATATAAGCTCATCCTTAAACAACACTGCTTAAGTGAATCAGATGTTTACTGCAACCACCCACTGATCAAAGTAAGATAAGGTAATCAGATGTCTCTGGCACTGATTTTTTCTTGTATACTGAACAGTACTTGACAATAAAACATCCTGTTTGTCTGTCCTCCGTTGGTTTTAACCTACATCTACTTGTTGAACAATTCTCTCATTGGTAAGAAAATGGAAAAAACAAATCAATCTAAGAAGGACAAAGACAAGGATGTAAATAAAACTGTAAGAGATACAAATATAACACCTGAAGAAACACAACACAATATATGCACTTTCCACATTTCATTGCATTTCTGCAAAATAAATTGACTTGCACACATTCATGGACAGTAATCCTGATAAATCAGGTTAAAGTTAAACTTCAGCAATGGAAAGTACTGTTGTTTATATTGTTGAGCTGATCAATATCTCTTGACTGAAAACTTGTTGCACACAGGAGAAACAACACTTTGAAGATATGTGTGAGGGTGATGGATCTTAGGTATCCAGAGTTCAATTCTCCGAGAGCTCAGGGCTAAAACTATTCAGATGTTTGTAGGTTTGGGTCTTGAAAGACCTGCATTGACTTTCAGAGGGGAGCAGAGCAACAAGGTACTGGTGGTGGGATGAGACAATTAGATACTACAGAGTGTTTCCTTGACATCACTCTGAACAGAGTGCATGGCGATTGGTAGTTTGTTGTGGTGTCATCAAAGTCACTGCCTCATCCATCTCTAAGTGAGCTAAGTAATGATTTAGCTGCTCAGCCAGCGAGTCACTGCAGCTGTTGTTGTAGTTGTGATGTGCTGGATACCTTGTCATTGTTCTCCATCTTCTGCTAATGGGCTATACATTTTACTAATTGGCAGCCTAAGTGCGGCTAAAGTGGCGAGCATGCATAGAACAAATTCAAAGTGAGTCAAAACAGCTGTTAATACGACTGGGCTAAGTATTTAATGTATAACCTAATATTCATATTTTCCATGGCATTTTCCTTATAAGGAAGGTAAACTGGAGTCTGAAACAATGAGAGTGTCAAGGTAAGCAAAGGGGAAAGGTGTATTAATGTCTATTAGCTTTGTTCTTAGCAACTCCTCTTAACAACAGATCACACTAATTCTAAAAAAAAGATAACTGTAATGATATATATAGAACTACAAACTCAGTCTAATTAAAAACAATGCTTGTGTATAATGGAATCACAAAATAATGTGGTATAGCAAGTAGATTCAAGTAAGAGTACTTCAAGAAGATGACAACAACGGTTCATGCAGTTCATGTCCAAGTCTAAACCATGTCACAAAAATGGCTGTTGGAAACCAGAAGAAGCACATAAACATCAATGTAGAGTAAACTGTTTATTTTTTTTTCATTCTCCGCATGTTGATTTGTTTTTACACCAGATGTCCTTCCTGACACAACCCTCCTGAATTTCTGTCAGGCTTGGACTGGCAATGCAAATGGGCTGTTAGGGGTTCAGTGTCTATCCCACTTGAATGCATAACTGGAACCAAGGATTGAACCACTGACCATGTGGTCCGTGGACAACTGCCTTTACCAACTGAGCTAGTAAAGAATGACGACACAAAAACACTGTGAGACCCCAGAATCACAAAAAATTTAACATACAAACTAAAACATGCATGTGCAGCAATTGCCCTTTCCACACAAAATGCACAGAATTTGAATTTTGTTGGTTTTCTTAAGAATCCAGCATCGTTGATAAATGATCACTGGAGTCCCAAGGTAGTTCTGAAGTACACAATGAACAGACATTGGGTGACCTACAGTACAGTTAGAGAGGTGACCTTTTAACCAGAAGGTGACTGGCTGGCAATCCACTGGCTGCCAGAGTAGGATTGGAGGTGAAAAATTATCGCCACTATGATCCCTCAACCCGTCTCCTCTGGTTTCCACAGGGCAGCCTGGTTGTTTGGGGCAGCTTACTGTACAGATGTGTGAATGTTCTCCTTTTATTCTTGAAAATGAGAGCAACCCTGACTAAAAAATCTTTTTTAAAAAGATTGTTATGGTTTATTTTTTGTTATGGTCTCAATAAAATAGCACCATAGTAAACAGCTAAGAAAAAGTGTCATTTCTTATTATTAAAAGACCAGCCTGGCAGTTTTGAATAATGAAAAGTGAAATACCAAAGACAGGTTTTACTAAAATTACCTTGTCAACTAACACCTTTACATTTAATAAAATAAGACAATGTTGGATTTGTTCATTTTTTTAAATGCAGCCTGATTACATATGGATCCTTTCGTATTGTTTGGACATCTTGAGATCTGTTCTGAGGTGAATAGTTACTGTCACTGTAAAACGATTTTATTGTAAGGATTAATACTGTGTGCTTGAATGTGCGTCATGTTGCATGAATCACAAGTTCACATTTAACATTTACTACTTTTGCAAGTAGTCATGGTAATTAGCACGTATTGAAATGTGTGTGTTTTTGTGTGATTTTTGGCAGATACATGTGCTAATATATGTGTGTGAGAGGACACTGCATGATTAGATCCATTTCCCTCCCTCCGAACAAACAGGATTTCGCACTTACAGGACTTGTGGTCATTATTATTATCACTGTAGCTATAATCACATCACACTAATTGCCTGGCATCTGCACGGCAATCTGGTATGTTGTGCATTGACCAATAGAATTATACTAGCACCAACTCATTCAGTACTGTACGGGGAGAATATGTTATGGACAGTCACAATTTTTAATTAGACTTTTATGTATGCATTATCAGCCCTATTACAATAAAAGCTGTATTATGGGATGTCATGCTGTTATGCAAAAGGACTAAATGACTCTAATTAGGTCAAAATGCTTTACACAGGATTGCTTAAAACCCAACTCACAATAGGTAAAGTGCACTTTCAAAAAGATACTTTCAAAATGGCATCAAAATATTTTCAACTAAACAACAGACAGAAGTAAAACCCTATTGGGAAGGTTTATGGAAGATATGTGAAACTGTAAATGTGATAATGTTCCATACAAACCTAATAAATTAAAGTAAATAAAAGCAAAGCACCAGAGGAAACTAGTTGACTGCCATCAGCTTCAGAAGTGTCAGTACAATACAGACTTGTCAGTCAGGTGAGTTACATCTGTCACAGCTCAGTTTGTCTTGTGTTTTTTTTTTCAAGCTCCTTCCCGGCTGTTCCTTCACACATACACAAACTTGGCCCACTGTTCCTCATCAGATTGTCAAACTGTTATCCAACCAGCTTGTTTTCTTGTTACCTGTCACTTTTTCTTGTATATATAGATGTGTGTTTACTGGGCAGGCGGATCACCTGAGGACTTCGTTTCTTTGGCCATCGAATCTACCAGAATTGTTTTCTGGATTCATTTTTGGACTTCTCTGTACTCCCCCTTGGTACTGGACTTCTCCCAGATTATTTATCACCCTGCTTGTTGATACTTCTGCGTGGTCCTCAGCCACTGAACCCTCCAATCCTGTCTGTTTTATTAAAATTCACCTGTACTGCACCCACCAGGTCTGTCTGCATGAGTCTGCATCTGGGGCCCCTTTCTGCCTGAGAAACGTTTTGTGACAGAATCTTGTTAACAACCTGACTCCAAACTGCAGACTCCTAAAATGATTGATTTTGGTTACATCTCTTCCCAAACTTCCAGTACAATAAATCATTTTTGTTATTGGTTTAGATATGAGAAAGCCCCTAGTAAAGGCAATCTTGTTCATTGAAATGGGTAAACAATAAATAGAAATAACAAAGCAAAATGTTAAATATTTTGCAAAGTACAAAACAGTGGCTTAAGAAGAGCTCATCATCTACAAAACATTCTCCATCAAACCACAATGTAAATATATAAATAATACAAATTATTGTAGTGACTAAGCTAATTCAATATGATACAATCTGGACTTATGCAATTGTACCAAATATCAAATTGATCAAAACGTTCCCGAGTGGCATTTTAAAAGATCTATTACACTATCACCAGATGTACTGTACCCCAGAGAGCACAGCTGCGGCAGCTGTTTGCAGTGTTTTGGCTTAAGGACCTTTCAGCAAAATATTTTTCTATTTATTCCCACTGAAATGTAATGACGCCTATATGGCCACCTTCCCAATACTTTTTTATCTTTAGGTGAATGAATTTCCTGGTGGAATTGCCTGCCAAACACTGTCTTATCAATTTAAGTTAAGGTCACCTTCTATGATCAGCTCAGGTACTTTCTTTTCTTTTCTTTTGCAGGGGAAGTTGTTGATAGACAGAGCTGACACCAGACTGCAGAATGTGACCTCTGTTGCAACATATTTCCCATTCCTCGCCCAGACAAACTGTAATAAAACAAATATAATTATATTTGATATTTTTGTACCTTTTATAAAGGGCAAAGCATGATTTGCCATTAGCCTTAGCTTGTTTAGTAAATCTGCAGACAGAACCACAATCTCTGAACCAAATGCAAAATGAAAAGCTTTCACCATTGTCAAAATACCAGACTCTGGACATAGATGTCTTTTCACTCCCACAAACACAACCGCAAACAAAGTCAACTGCCTGTTTGAATTTTTAATATTCAATATATAAATGACTAATTTAATTTCTGAACTACCAAGCCACTAGAGGCCAGAGTTTTCCTTCTCCATCAAAATCTGGATAAGACTCATCTGGTACACAGATTTATAAGGCCATCTGCCTCCTAATGGCATTGTATATTATTGTCTATGTCTTATCCCTCTTTGGTGGCAAGTCCCCTCTTTGGACATACGTTTCCTTATTAGGGAAAAAGAAAAATCTAGTGAATTAGAGTGTAGCTGTTGGAGAACAAGGTTTAAGATCTATTGTAAATGAAAATCCCTGTCAAATATTTGTTGATGATGTTTGTTATTGCCAAAGACACATCTGACCCAGTTGCTGGCATGTTGATTACTGCTTTCACATTTCTTAAGCATGCAATGACTCTCACTTTCTTGTGCCAACACTTGGGGTTTATGTCTTTAATATGCATTTAATAAATAATGAACACTGCATTGCACAGTATGTGAATTCTCAGTTGTAAACTTTCGATCGGGTTTCTGGTGTAGCAGCTGCAAGCGGTTACTAAAGAGATTCACAGAACTCGGGATTTATTGGGGAATGTTTATGCTATGCAAGATATCACTTTTATTACTAGGCAATGCTGGCACCAAATGATCTTCCTGTCAGTTGAGATGAAATGTATTTACATCATTAAGTCAAAGAATAGTCTGAGTACCACAATTTACATTCAAACCTTTACATTTCAAAATGAAGTTGCAATCCCCCTGATCACGATAGTGCTAATTAAATCAGTCTATTCATTAGTTTTAACCCAGCAGAATGCAGTCTATTTAAAATACATTACAAATCATTTACACACAAACAACTATAGATGTAAAGTATTTTTAAAAACCAATTCTGTGCTTATACATGGCTGGTTTGGCTACACGGGAGGTTGTCAGGCGTCGCTGTGCACATGAGTGTACAACTCATTTGGCATTGCAGTCCAGCTCTCTGTCAATTAGATGGAGCATGTACTGGCCAGGTTTCGACCCCGCTTCTAAAAATGAACACTGATGCAATAGTCAATCTGGCAGCAGAAATTCCAAATCATCATCAAGGCCTTGAACTGATTAGGCATAGAATACTGTCAGCAGTGAGACAACACATATACAATATGTACTGTAGCCTGATTGAGAAGTTGAAACCAAGCTGCACACATATAATATATATATATATATATATATACACACACACACACACACACACACACACACACACAATGCAAAACTCGTATAGTGTGCACTAGATGTAGAGTATAATAGAGTATAATGTGATGTTGCCATCTTCTGGCAGTGGCACTGAAGTATATGTAACAAGATATACACTATTTATACTCTTTATAGGGTCTTGTATATTCAAACTACATGTTTAAAAAGCTTTGCTTCTGTAAACCTAAAAAAACTTGACGTTTCTTGTCATACAAATAAATGCAGTTTAGACATGATTCGGATAGTCTCCAAGCACTGCAGGGAATTTGTTATCTGTGTTTGCTACCTGTAGAGAGGTAATGAAGCAGGGAGGTTATAGGTTCTGTTTATGTCTGTCTGCAGGGGTATTTACTAAATTCAATGAGATCAGCAACACCCCATCACCTGACAAACAAGAGCAAGAGTCTGTCAGTTTGTGTGCTGGTGCTTATTAGAGCTGTCAGCAGGGGTGAGAGAGAGAGAGAGAGAGAGAGAGAGTGTGTGTATTGTGTAGTCCTTGTGCATGTGCAGTTCTGGGGGTTACAAGGGTGAAAAATCACCCTTAGGTCTCATAGCTAAAACTCACATCTATTAGGAAGCATAAAAAACACCTTGTTACAAGAGTTAATGCAGACAGACAGACAGAACATATGACAGCTGACTTTGGCGACTTTGGGTTAATGGAAAGATTAAATCAATTACTGCTTGGAAGAAGGACTTCAAAATATTTGAACAATAGGGAGATGCTGTCACTGTTTGGCAATAAATGTCATAATGTCAGCGTAAAGCCAACAAAAAAACATGGTTCATTTTCTATAAAATAAATCTTGATAATAAAATAACAATGCTAACAGTGAAACGCAGTCCAAGAGAAAACATTATTGTCCCCACATGTGCAGTGTGTGCAGCTTTTTCACGAGCATCTAGTGAGCCCACTCTGTTTCATCTAGATCATATTGTTGCTGACATAGTCCCCAACTTTAGATTAAGAAGAGTAGAAAGAGAATGTATTCAGCTCAGCAGAAACTGGAACCTCAAAAACGTTGCGAGGGTTAACACAGTAAACCAGGGCACAAAAGATTCATGCTTAAATTTTATGGAAATGCTTGGCGGTTTTAATCATTGTTTTGTTTTAATTTTACTATTTTTGTTTTTCGCGACACACATGGATTTGAAATAAATGTCCTTAAGTACAAAAGGTCATACACAGTGTATTTCTAATAATCATGTCTGAAATCTCATAATCAATTATTTTTTTCTGTTGATGATGTGACAATGTGTTGGATGTCACACAGTGACTCTCACCAGGTCTCTTTTCTTTTGCACAGTGTGAATGAGTTCTGCCCATAGGGTGGGAAAACATGTTAAGTGCCTCTCAGCTTTAAAACTCATCAGGAAAAGGAAGGCCTGCAGGGTATCTGGCAGCAATCCGATTAAAAGATGTAACCTTTGGCCCGTAGGTGGCCACACCTCCACAGGTAGCCTGCAATTTGGATTTTTTAATAACATATAAAAGTCGGAAGTCAACGACACAGTTTCCAGTTACGGATGAATGGTTAGATGTCCGCTTGTGTCCTTAACTGCCACCTTATCAGTCAGTTCACTTAGAGGATAATGAAAGCAGTTTTGATAGTGTCCTGGTGCCCTTACAATTGCCTTAGTGCTGTTAAAGGCTTAGAGCACAGCATTAGACATCAAACTATATCAAAATCTTTCTGTAACATGGTGTGCTTACATGAGTGCTACAACATCAAGAAATTAATTGGTCTCACGGACAGAAACCTTGGTGTGGTACTAGCACAGAGCGATTGTGTGTTGCAGCACTTGTTCACGGGTTGTTGCAGACACTGCAACATAAAATGATGTATTTATCAAGATTAACTTAAGCAGTTTTATAGCACTTTTTCATCTGATTCACATTGTAATAATATGAATTGTAGAATTAAGGTAAATTCTTCCTATGTCTGTTAGACTGCTGTTTTAACAAATATTATCAAATGCACCTAAGATACACAATTACATAGAAATGGAGAAGAACTGATCCTAAGCTCAGTGCATGTGACTACTGCAGATAGACAGGATGGAGTTTTAAGTAAAAGGTAGTGATATAATTTGACATAAAAGCCAGATTCTTGTCCTTTAACACATAATCTCAATGTAAAACTAAACACAAAACTTAAAAACGGACCCTGTCGCCATGTCACAAGTTTTCCTTCCTTGAACCACTTTTAGTACAGTGGGTCCTGATCACTGCAGACCAAGTCATCGCAATTTGGTCCTCGTTGAAGTTGCTCAAATCATTACACTTTCTCATGTTTTGTGCTCCTAACACATTAATACTAGAAATAAAATGTTCACTTGTTCCATAATATAATCAACCCACTTCCACGTGATATTGAAACAAGATAATCACCTCCTCTTAGTGGTTAGAATGTTATGGTTGATTGGTGTATATATTATTATGAGCTATGCATTAATTACGTCTGTCCATTTTTTGTGATTTTATAATTTTGTGCATAAACCTAGAAAGATTGTAGTTCTGCATTTTGTAACCTTCGTAACAACAGTCTGGCAAACCATAGCACATGACAAGAACCTACTGAAACTTCTCAGTTGATTTGAATGTTGTATAGCATAATAACAACCTACTGAACCTACTTTGAGTTGGAGAGTCACCTACTAAACCATAATTATACACACACATTAAACAGTTCGAGTCTTTCCCAATAGAATAATTCCCTAGCCACTAACATCAAAACTAAACTGCTTACTCCAACCCTGGCTGTAAGCCTAACCTAAACCTAATTGTATAGCTTTCATCATTAACCTAAGTCTTAGCCATTAAGCAGGATTTTGAAGTTGTGACGATTGGCAAAATGTATTCACTCCCCAAAAATGATCTCGCTCTTTTAGGAAAATAGTGCTTCTGGTCCTCAGTAGATAGAAAGTATAAGAACACACACACAGACACACATACATACACACAGATGCTTCCCCATTCTTAGGACTTGCTGTTTGATTATCTGTGTCCCCACTGCTTTCTGGAAGGCACTTAGCAATTAATCTATTTGTTAAAAGCCCGCCGTAAATAAACCTAACTTGACTTGTTCTGTAAGCAGTATGATTGTTCTGGCCATAAGTTATAGTGTTAATACGTGGGTCCACACACACCTGGGGAATAAAAAATATGATTAAGGTTGACTGGTTTTGCTCCCTTTTTAGGTCTGTTGTATCCCAAGAGTAACATAAGGTGGGGAAGATGGATTGTGCACTGCTCTTCCATAGGTTACACAGTTTACTTTTGTAGAGGTTGGACTTCAAAGCCACCATTCCAGCTTCAACCATCAAAAGATTTGTCCCTGACAGAGACGTAATGAACTAAAATAGCCTTAACGAGATCAGTGAGGCTGGGGCTGTATTGTCTTTGGGGAATAACCACCAACAAAAATAGTCCTGTTAAGTCCAAACGATTGTTTGAATGGATTCACTTTGGCAACAGTGAGGCAAACAACGGGGATGCATCAAAGGAGACAATTATCAAGAGCATTTCTAACGAGATAGGGACACTGGTCAAACAGACTGGCCAAAAAGTTATAAGAATTCTAACAACTAGATTGATTTTTTTTGTAGTTTTGCAGTACGGAGGAAATTAATTTGAATCAATTTGAGATACTATCTAAATTCACTTATTATCCATAAACTGTCTGGTTTTAAAAATTCTATTCACTTCATTATTTTAACAAAGACCCCTCGTAGGGCTATCCAACCACAGTTTCAAGGTGCTGTAATCACCAATAACGCTGAAATATGAGACAATTGTACAGAGCAATGAAAATGAAAATTGCTGCACATGTTTGGACACTAAACACAACAATGATTCTTAAAAGTTTGTATGTTTGCATATTTAAGCTAAGACTGATCACGCAGATGGTTCATACTGCAGCAGCTCATTATCCTTGTATCAGATTGACTTGATAATGTTACTTCTCAGTGCTCACGGCGTGTTACATGATATATATCTCTGTTAACACGGTTACAAAAACAATGGTGTCACTGACAGTGTGGAATGTAAGCCTTCCAGTGTTTGGCCTGTCAGTGTGTGTGTAGTGATGACAAGGCAGGGGATTCGGCTGACAGGAAACCAAATGTTCGTTCGCCTGTAAACAACTCATAAATCTGGATATTTTTAGATTATAGATGCACCTAATGTAAATGTTTTTATTGTTTGTATTGTCTTTTAGGCAGTAGGTACCTTCAAATTGCTGGAAGAAGCATATTTACTGTAGCTGACACCAGTGTCATCGCAAAGCAAAACAAACTAGCTGCTGGTTTCTGGCTGCTAACGGTAACAAAGAAAAACTGGATATGCTCCTCAGCAAACAGCTATGAATATTTTGTTGTTGTTCTGTTTAGCAGTGAGAAAACTTTAAATTAATGAGCAACATAAAATCATCTTTCATTATTCTGGTAAACATTCATAAATGGGATACAGAAGTGAGCTGAGCTGCAATATTTCAGCTAATCTCCACCTGCACCATCTGTATCTTTCCCCACAATAAATCACCTGCACATCAGGATAGGGATCTGCACTTCCTTTATGGACCGACAGTTCTATCTTCTAAGAGCGGTTGGTCATTTACAATAAATTTGATATAAATATGATATGACAGAATATAATCAAACTTCCCCTCAACTCAAAAATAAGGCTGAAGCTTTGGGTATGATCCAATTCCCTCTCTGCCATTGCTGCTGTCAGAAAGTTCCATTCATCTTCTTTTTCATTTTCTCTTGTAACTAGGAGCTGTCAAGGCCTTGGGGCTTTGCCTTGCACTTTGCTTGGCTATATTTATAATTGGACCCTGTCAACAGTGTCCAGTCTAACTCAAATGCATGCTTTATTATGGCAGCTACTGTGTACTGATTTCAACACATGCCAGCTGTGAGACACTTTGTATGTCATGTATCTTTTTTTGAATGCGCAACTATAAGTAGGTGCAAACACAATTGCACCCACGAGCTTACGGATGGAATGAAAATCATCTAAAAAGGATCAGAGGGGACTGAGTATAGCTGAAGTCAAATTCTTCCAGTCAAAATAAAGCTCAAGGGACACCACATGCTGACAGGGGAGCATCCCTAGGTAGGTGAGTGCATCTAATATATACAAAGACTGTGGGGTGAATCAAACATAGGGAGCAGCTGTGTCTGCAGCTATGTATAATGAATACCACAGTTGTGTTAGAGAGATCTGATTTTTTCTCCAATTTACTGACACAAAAATGAATGTGAGAATAGCACAAAAAACATGGTAATGAGACAATACAAGATCTTCGCTTCGTCTCTCAATGTTTACATTTCCCCATGGACAAATACCTTAACATATTCCAAATGATACAGTATGTGTTTCTAATCTTGATGTGTAGCACTACTCTTTGTTAATATAATTCATTTTACCTGCCCCGCTGTGCTGCACAATGCCTGTGTGGGTGTCTTTTTAATGAACACAGGTTTTCCAGATGAATGGCGCTGAGAGCGGCCAGATCATGACTGGGCTTGTCAGGAGTCAGAGGAGAAGCAATGTTGTGGGGAAGCATCTGACACCCGTAGGACCTGTGTGATGAGAGAGTGGCATAGCAGGAAATGGAACAGTGTCACTGCATTTACTCCAATAAATACAACTCTTGACTTATGCTTAAGACTGGCAGTGTGGGCTATTTTTTAGGGGTGGGATGTTTTGTGGGGAGATGCTATATTTTGGCAATATGCACTGGCAGCATGGCAGTGGACACAGTCAAAGTCTTGCACTGCTTCCTTGCCATCAGCTCTGGTGTCTGTACAAGTGCCTCGCATTAAGAAGGGAATTACGGGGACAACTTGCAGCACAGAACATTGGGAGACTGC
Organism: Channa argus; assembly: GCF_033026475.1. Classification (NCBI taxonomy): domain Eukaryota; kingdom Metazoa; phylum Chordata; class Actinopteri; order Anabantiformes; family Channidae; genus Channa; species Channa argus. The sequence goes on from NC_090202.1 coordinate 23,155,919, forward strand.
TACACAAAACCTGCTATTTGACTCAAGAATCTCATGACAAACTTAACAGCAGTATAATAAGTGCGTGTGCAACGGGGGGGAACCACAAGAGGGAGACAAAGCTTGTCAACATTCAGCTTGGTAGTCAATGCATTTTACACAGCTGCACTTCTGTCTGCTTTACCTCATTGTCATAAGTTATAGTTATGAATTGGCAACAAGATTGAAAGTGAATAGCTTCGATAAGAGAACAGGAGCAGGGTCGATATCCTGATTATATGATGGACAGATTTAGATGTGTACTTAACTATTTCGACCATCCACTGACAGCACCTTATTAACTTCTTTCTATTTTCTATAACCTGCTGAAATCCAACCCATGGGTGCAACCAGCGCGGGACCGCTTTGTCTGCCCAAAATGACACAGGCCATGCCCATTTAAATCCTGACAAAGTCCTTCCAGCGGAGATATTAGCCAATCGACTGAGAGGAGGGCGTAACTCTCTCTACTCCAGCAAGGCAGGAGTATGAAGTTTAGGTTATCAGTGTACAGCTGCCGCGAGAGAATGGTGCACCTCGGTGCCCATAGGTGCGTAATATTATCCAACTTTAACCGTCGTTCTTAGTTTCCAAGGGTGTGTGCGCAAAGTTCACCGCGTCTCCTTTGCGATTCCACACTACAAATGGCTTGGATCGTTTCCCCGCATCTGCACGAGAGTGGCGCCGCTTTGTTTCTGCTTGCGGTCATTCTGACAGGTGATGCAGTTGCGCAGGTTTTTGACAGCTACGGACTATCATATGCCTTGAGGTCTGAGCTGTCAGAGGACACGATATTGGTTGCCAACAATGGGATACGCGTGCCTTTCGGGAGATCCGTCTTCCTTGATCCCATCAACAATTTGGTTACACAAGTTCTGCCCGGTGATCGATGCAGCATAACAGTCCTGGATAATGACCCCCTGTCTCAAAGGCCTGGACACCTATCACCGAAAAAGTTTCCGTGTGAATTTGGCCCCAACGACGTGAAGTATTCTCACTTTGGCTCTAGGAGTCCTCCGAGGGATAGAGTGAGATTACAACTCAGGTATGACACGCAATCGGATACTATTATAATACCGTTCATGATGGAAGTGGAAGTCGTTTTCACACAGCTGGAAGTGCTGACCAAAAATATGCCACTCACGGTAGAGAAACTGTTGGGCACAAGCAACCCCATTGATAGAAAAATCTTGGAGTTCACCTACGACAGAAGTGCACAACAATGCAAAATCGCCTCTCTTTCTAGTAACAACGTGCTGCCCAGGTACGGAAAACTTGTGGACGAGGACAGCCTGGGGACAACGGTGGACTGCGATGATTTTATTAAAATGAACATCCGATATCGGCATACTTTTGCTTTGAAGTCACCAAACAGAGATTACATCCCAATGCTTGTGGAGTTACATGATAAGGAGGGCAATTTGCTTAAGCAGGAATTTTTCCAAATTTTGGTCAGGCTTAAAGAGGGAGAGGAGAACACAGCTCCTAAACCCAGCTTTGTTGCAATGATGATGATGGAAGTAGATCAGTTTGTAATGACTGCCATAACTATCGATATGCTGGCAGCAGAGGATGGTGAGTCTAATCCTGACGAATTAATTTTCAACATCACATCTCCCCTGTCCTTTGAGGAGGGCTACATTGTGAGCACAGATGATAGGAATTTACCAATAACCTCATTCTACCAAGGAGACCTCAAAGACTTAAAAATTGCCTACAAACCACCTGCCGTGGATTCGGAAACTGAGCGGATTTTTCAGATTGAGTTTGAGGTTGTGGACACAGAGGGAGCCTTGTCAGACCCTTTTGCTTTCATGATTGTTGTCAAGCCTATGAACACATTGGCCCCTGTGGTGACTAGGAATACTGGCCAGTTACTGTATGAGGGTCAGTCCAGGCCCCTCTCCAGTTCACAGAATCTGGAAATCAGTGATGAGGACAATTTAGACAAAGTCAAGATCACTGTTATTAATGGGTTGAGGCATGGAGAATTAACTGTGCTGGGCTCAAGGAGGAAGTTTTTCACCCCGGCTGACCTCAACGCTGGAGTGGTCATTTATCAACATGATGGAAGTGACACATACAGCGATAATATTATTTTCAGAATGACAGACGGCGCAAATGAAGTGGAGTTTCTGTTTCCCATCACTGTTGTGCCAACTGATGATGAGCCTCCCATAATCAATGCCAATACTGGTTTAGTTTTATTCAAAAACCAAATGATGCCAATCTCCTCGCTTATGCTCAGTGCAGCAGACATTGACTCAGAAGATTCTACAATAAAATTCACAATACAGCCTCCCTTTTCCACTGTTGGCCAGGTGCTGCTGCGACAGTCTGAGGCCCCAGAGGACCCATCAACCTGGAAGTTTAATACAGATGATGAAATGTATGAGAAAATAGTGGCTGAATGGCTGCAGCAGGATATTGTTGATGGTAAACTGTTTTACAAGCACATTGGACCTCATAGCACCAGCACAGTCATGGATCAGTTTGTGTTTAGAGTCCACGATGACAATGACCCACCAAACCAATCAGGTGAGAGCTCGTTCATTATTAAAATTCTCCCTGTCGATGACCTCCCACCTGAATTGTACCCTGGCACCACTCTGCAAATGACTGTGCACGAGTATCAGCTTACTTACTTCCGAAAAAAATTCCTCCGTTACACTGACCTCGACTCAGAGGATCGGGATCTCAAATACACAATCATCCAGCCACCGACGGACACAGATGAGAATAACCCTGTGGTATTAGGAACGCTGGTGTTAACTGAAAAGCCAAACACTGAAGTCACAACTTTCACTCAGGCACAAATTAACCACCATAAAATAGCTTACAAACCACCCGATCTTGAGCTTGGGATTACAACTCATGCTTTGCAATTGAGGTATACTGTGGAGGATGTTTCTGGAAATAGTGTGGAAGGAGTTTTTTCTATTTTGTTAAAGCCTGTGGACAACAAGCCACCTCAGATAACCAACTCTGGGTTTACTGTGCTCGAACGTGGCACACATGTCATTACAAGTGCTGAGCTGTACACCTCAGACGCAGACACAGACAGCACACAGATAGGTTTCACTCTTACTCGGCCACCACTGCACGGCCAGATCCAGTTTACATTTACTGCCATGAGAGAGGGAGCCACTTTCCACCTCGAGGATATAGAAAATGGCAGAGTTTCATACATCAATAATGGAGATGAATCGACGTTTGATTCAATACAAATAGACGTCAGTGATGGGATCCATGTTGTCCCAATTACTATAAAGATTAATGTGAAGCTAGTTGATGATGAGACTCCAACTATCAGTCTCCCAGCTGGCACAATCGGCTCCTACATAGATGTACTGGAAAATGGAGCCACAGAAATCACGAGTAATGTCATACAGGGGAGAGATGAGGACACAGATGACCTCCGTTTGACCTTCATTGTAGAGGACCCGCCATCATTAGGTGAAATCCTAGTGAAAGGTGTCCCATCTGCTACATTCACCCAAGCTGACATCATTAATGGCCTTGTGGTCTATGCTCATACCAGTGGGGAGATAGGCTTGACCACAAAAGAGGACTTTTTCAATCTCACTCTGACAGACATGTCTGATGAGTGGACTGTTGGAGGAAATAAGATCACAGGTGTCAGAGTGCATGTAACTATTCTTCCCCTGGACAGCCAGGCCCCAGAGATCTTTGTGGGACCACAATTCACTGTTGTCGAGGGAGAGAAGAATGTAATTCAAATTCTTCATATAAGTGCTGACGATGTTGACACCCCCAAAGATGACCTGCTTTGTACAATCATTGTACAGCCAACGTCAGGGTATATGGAAAATATCTCCCCAGCCCCAGGCTCAGAGAAATCCAGGTCCGGGACGGCTATTAGTGCTTTCACAATCAAGGACATCAGACAGAATCACATTTACTATGTTCAAAGCATTCACAAAGAAGTCGAGCCAGTGGAGGACAGGTTTACGTTCAGATGCTCTGATGGCATCAATTTCTCTGAAAGGCACTTTTTCCCTATCTCCATAATCCCCTCTAATGATGAAAAGCCTGAGATTTACATGAGAGAGTTTGTAGTTATGGAGGGCATGAACATAGTCATCGACACTCCTATTCTGAATGGTGCTGATGCAGATCTCCCCTCTGATCAGCTCACATTCATTATCGCCAGACCCCCCAAGCATGGATTTATTCTCAATCAGCTCTCTACTGGCACTGTCCCTGTCTCTAACTTCACCTTGGATCAGATCAGGGAGGCCTCCAGCATTGTGTATGAGCATGATGACTCAGAGACTAAAGAGGACAGCTTTGATATTATTCTCACAGATGGAAAGTTCAGTGTAGAGAAAACAGTAATAGTTATGATTATCCCCGTGGACGATGAAACCCCGAGGATGGCGATCAATGATGGCCTTGAAATTGAGATAGGTGATGTGAAAATCATAAACAGCAATGTTTTAAAAGCTACTGATCTGGACTCTGAGGATAGCCTGCTAACTTACATTATTCGCCATGGACCCGGTCAAGGGTATTTACAAAGAACAACACTTTCTGGAACATTAGAAAATATCACAGTTGGAATGAACTTTACACAGAACGAAGTGGATCAGGGTTTGATTGTGTACATCCATAATGGGCAAGAGGGCATTCGCGACCTCATCAAATTTGATGTTACAGATGGCATCAACCCTTTGATTGACAGATACTTCTATGTTACAGTGGGTGGCATTGACATGGTTTTCCCAGATGTGGTCAGTAAAGGTGTATCCCTTAAAGAGGGCGGCAGGGTTACACTGACAACAGACCTTCTCAGTACTAGTGACCTTAACAGCCCAGATGAACAGTTGGTTTTCACAATCACCCGAGCTCCAATGAGAGGACACCTGGAGTGCACAGACACACCTGGGGTGCCCATCTCATCCTTCACACAACTCCAGATGGCTGGCAACAAAATCTACTACATCCACACTGCTGATGATGAAGTGAAAATGGATAGCTTCGAATTTGAAGTCACTGATGGCTACAACCCTGTGTTCCGCACTTTCCGCATATCCATCACTGATGTGGACAATAAAAAGCCTGTGGTGACAGTACATGGCCTCGTGGTCACCGAAGGAGAGAACAAACTCATCACTCCATTTGAGCTAACGGTGGAGGACAGAGACACAGCTGACCGCCTCTTAAAGTTCACAATTACTCAAATCCCAGTTCATGGTCGCCTGCTCTTCAACAACAGCCGACCTGTCACTTCCTTCACAAAGCAGGACCTGAATGAGAACATGATCAGCTACAAGCATGATGGCACAGAGAGTGCAGAGGACAGCTTCTCTTTTACAGTCACTGATGGCACTCACACAGACTTCTACATCTTCCCTGACACAGTGTTTGAGACTCGAAAGCCCCAAATAATGAAGATTACTGTCCTCCCAGTGGATAATGGCATACCACAGATTTTGATGAACAAAGGTGCCCCAACTTTGCGGGTACTGGCGTCTGGTCATCTTGGTTTTGTGATCACTAGTAAGAGCTTAAAAGCAGAAGACAGAGACAGCATTCAGGATTCTGTAACATTTAGGATTACTGTTGGCCCACAACATGGCTACCTGATCAATCTTGGCAAAGGAAATGCCTCTATCTCCACCTTCACACAAGGTAAGAGAGCTGAATTTCAAACTCCTTTGAAGTCCTGAGACATTCTGTTACATTTGTAATATACTGTTGAGACTTACATTGAGGGGATTTGAACTCTCCGATGTATTTAAGCCTAGTCATGAATTCATTTTACATTTACTCACTTTGCTGTGCTCACGTCTGATGCTTGAAAAATGCTGAGTTCAAACATAAGGGTTTTTGTTTTCACTCAAGAGACTGCCTATTTGCAGAGATGAATTATGCCAGTGCCTCCGGCTGACCAGCTCTCACTAGAGTAGTGGATTTTTCAAACAGTGCCAGACGGTCTTTCACGTTAGAAAATATCTGATGACGGTTTGTACATAACTACAGTAATATTTTCCAACTGAAGACAAGGGCATTACAGACATAATGATAAATCATGTACAATAACATGCAAACATCAAAGTTGGGGGGGCGCAGTAGGCTCACAGCAAACCAGTGGCTTTACATGCACAGCTAAAAGATGTTACATTTCAAACAGACCAGAGGGATTTCTTCGTTAACGGTAACGATCAGGGTAGCAGCACCAGTGTATAATAAGTATGTATGTACGGAGTCACTATGAGACACTTCCCCCAAGAGACATTTTCAATATTTCAAGAGTTCTCACAAGAGTAAACAGACAGTAAATAAAGACACTATCTCATGGGCATTGCAAAACTGTGGCTTTGCATTTTTATGCATCAGTCCCTTTGAAGGGAAATGTTTTGACATCAAATATTGAAGAGAGACAATCTTCCAGATCCAGTGCTATAAAGAATGTTGTCCTGCACCATACTTTCAGGATGGCAGACTGCTGTGATGGAGCCCCAGGGGTCAAGCTATTCTTTATATTCACTGCCATTCAAGTGTCTAATACATACAGAACTTGTTAGCAGACAGTTTCTGCTTTCAAACTCCACGCAAAGCTCTGGATCGTTGCATTTTCATCTCAGAGCCTCAGCCTGCTTCCCAAAGCAGGACATAGTAAATATATAGTGTTTATTGACATTGTCTTGTTAAAAACAGATTAGACATTTTTTTTCTATCTTTCCAGCTTCATTTAAGCCAATTACTGTCACTGATGTAGAATATCATGGATATTTACACAAATATATCTCTTTTTCAGCTGAAATTGATGAAATGAACATCTGCTATGTTCTGAGACACGGTAACAATGCTACAAATGACATCTTCTCTTTCTCCATTGAGGACAAAGGTAAGTTTTAGAAATTTAAAACTTTCTTTCCTGAAGTTATCCTCTGTCACGGGCACGTGTGACATGAGCCTCTGTTGTGCTAAGTTTTGAGTCTGAAAGATTAGACTTTGTCGCATTTTCTCAATTTGAATTTCAAAAAATTGCATTATATGCATGTTTTTTAATTTAGCAGAAATACTAAGCAAATGCAATCCACAAATGATTTCCAGAATTTATATTTTCAGAATTAGTTTTTCTTTAACTCAGCAAGAAAAAATAGGCAGTTATGAATAGGCACTATTTATCAATTATTTATTATTTTTATTATATGTTATGTGTATGTGTCCATTAACTGTAGGTATTTATTAAGGCACAGTGAATGAATTGAGGCAGCCATGCTGGTGTTGCTGATTAGCAGAAACAGCCTGACAGTGTGTCCTTTCTGCTACCCTTCAGCAGTGACGAGTGAACACAAAGGCACTCACTAATAGGGGCCCTCTTTTCCCGCAACCACCTCAGCCCCCGTACACATTTTCTCATATCTTGACTTGGGACTAATCTCCGGGCTTCAGTTGAATAATAGACAGGTTAACATCACTGCCAACAGGTAGATGGGGTGCTAATGAGTGAAGACTAAAATGCAGGGGACAACTGCTTATCGGGAGGAGTTGATATTGAATGGCAGCTGCTGGCAAGTGTTCAGCGTGTGCAGCGCTGCCTCGTTGTTGAATGAGGTTCAGTCAATCCCTTTATTCTTGCCTCAATTGGGGTATTTGTGATGGATTTTTCTGGGCATTTCTCTGAGCCCACCATCATTCTTCTTTCTCTTTCTAGCTTGTTTGATATGTGATGACACTTTTGTATCCCAAAATGGTAGTTTATCTTCTCCAACCGGCAATTAAATTCATTTTTTTCTGCATACAATTGATGCAATACAATCATTCATTGTTTTACATTACTTTTGGATTTGATTAGAGGATTCTGTTATGTGCTCGAAGACAACAAAACTTTAAATTGCAGTGGCCAGACACATTTCGTGTCTCTAAAAGGTCCTTCTTTGAGATCGGAATTGTGCTTTATAGTGGCACCTAAATGGCTTCACAAATTGATGAAGAGTCTTGCTGGATGAACCATCCATAAGGGCTCGACACATACTGCACTGCAGCTTGTGAGGCAGTCAGTGAGCATTTTTTTTATTAAGATTTAAGCTGTGCTGGTGGCTGCCCTAAATCCCTAGACAGAGGCTCCAGCTCTTTGAACAGTTGTGTTGGGGAGGAGCTGAATGGTGTACACTGCCACAGCTGCACTCTGTCATGTTCAGCAGTGGAAAACATTCTCCTCCTCACTTCAAGTTCATTGGGAAATTTACCAACTGCACTTAGCCATTTTTAGGGTGAAAAGTGAAAAGTTACTTTGTGTTTCGCAGCTGTTCGGTAGGATTCCAGGAGCTTGTGCTAACAGCTGTGCTGAAGTGTGAATGTGCGGGCCGCTTTAAGTATATGCAAGCGCTGCAAGTAGCTGTTGACTGTTGATGAATATGCAAAAATAAAGTTGTGCACAGGTGTATTTTAGGGTACTAGTAATTGTTCTTATAAGTACAGTATGCAATGGCATTAGATAAACTGAATCCACTTGTATAGCTTTGCGATATTAATTTTTTTAAAGAACTAATAACTTTGTATTTGGATGTAAAAAAGCAGTTGTCTTTTTAAACAGAATAGCTTTTTGCTTGATATATCATTTTTTCAATTTTTTAATTTTTATTCCCCTAATCATTTGGTAGTAGTTGTAGGTCTTTGTCGTTTGCTGCTGCTCCAAGTTCACAGGTATCACTGCACACTATAACCGATTGTTAAAGGATTGCTGCCGGCTTTATTGTTAATCCAAAAATAAAATGACTTACGCCCTGCGCCCATTACAGGGACGGACACTAATTTAGTCTTGGCACGTATTTTTACAAAAGGAAAGTGAGGTGAACGTTTCAAGCCGTTCATTAGGCTCTATCCAAATATTTAATGGTCGTTTGACATCTGACCACAAGGTTGTTTTAGTTGAACCTGAGAACATAGATTTTCTGAGAGATGAAAGGGTATAGAGAGTCTTAAATTGAGCTGCCAGGGCTGAGTTCCTCTTGGTAGCTGCCTAATGTGTCATTTTGTGTCCAATGGCCGACTCTAGGTCTATAGTTGACCCAACCTAATTTTGTCAATCGTTGGGTACAGTTGTATTGAGAGACTGTTGGTTGCAATAAAGACATTTGCTTTAAGTGGGCAAATGTTCTGTTACGATGACAAACTCCTATTAAATTGTGCCGGATACATTATGTGTATGCAATTTGGACTTGAGGAGAAATTGCTGTTTCATTCACTTATCTTGGCTGCATAAAGACACCAGATGGCCTTTTTGCCACAAATAACAACATGGCAATTAGGCCACATCCCAAAATGCTTATCAGTCTGTGGGACAATAAAAGAAGGATTCTTTATGTGTGACTAAAACACAGCTACATTTAGTTTCTGTGGCAGACAAGACATAATAATATTACACTCATAATTAAACTGCTTATTCTTTGTAATAGCCTCTAATTTTATAATTATCATGGGTAATTTTTGGACTTATGCATCAGTGTGTCCCCTATCTGCAGTTTCTTTTTCATTTCAGAAAGCTGCCACCATGTGTTTTTACAGCTGTATCTAAAATGCTTTAGCCAAAAAGCAGATGACAGAGCTAATTTTTTCAGAGCTGCTTGTGTGTCTCTATTTATCAACTTGTCAATGCTTTGAATGAATAATTACAGAAGACTGAAATTACACAATAATATGCGGGTGACTGTTTTGGAGAAACATCACACCTAGAGAGCAAGTCACAAACAGAGGTGAATCAACCAGAAACCTCTTTAATTACTAAGAAAGTGTCTTCTTTAGAACATTAGAACAAGATGCTATCTGGGTATTTTTTCTGTGTGAGTGTGTGTGCGTCTGTGTGTGTGCGTGTGTGTGAGTTAATTGCTGTGATTTAACTCCAGCCCTCCCCTTGTTTCCTGAGGATGTGGTTGCATTCAGGTGAGTTTACCTGAGCACACACAAGACTTGGTATTCCCAGGCATTTGCTTGTGGAGCTGAATCCCTTTTTGCATCAAACAAAATAAAATAGTTTTGAAATATTTCATTTTCTGTAATTTAAGCAAAATTAAAGCCTCTGTGTGTCTCGTTTTAATTTTTGTACAGAACTTATGAAACTGTTTGATAAGACTGTGTTTTGACAAATCTGACTTTCTCAGAAAATAGCAGGAGCTCTGAGAGCCAGTGGTGCTATACTGCTGTGACATCTCTATTTTCACAGAAGCAGAAAACGGTTTATGCAAAATCCGTCTGGAAAATGTGCTCTTGGCCCCAAAATCCCAGCAGTGGACCGAGGCTGTTGCTTTCAGCCCTTCTGTATGATAAGCTTGGCTACAGCTATATTGTCACAACTCTCTCCAGCTGAGCCTGGGTTTCACCATTGCGTTGTAATACAAGGTTTGCCTCCATTCTATATGCTTTTATGCAGAAACAATTTTCAATGTGAGACAAAGTGCTCTGAGAAAATAGGACCTGTCATCATATTTCTGGCAACAAATACAATCATAAAGGCACACGGTGGCAGCTTTCTAAAAAGAAAAAGAAACGAAATGTGATAAAGACACAATATGTTCAAAAACTACCCATAATTATAAAAATCATTGAAAAAATCATGTGCAGTATAATTTTGAATTCAGTAATTATTCTGAAGTCTTGTCTGCCACAAAGTTAAAAGTACCCCTGTTTCAGTCACACATTTAAAAATCCTACTTTTATTGTCCCACAGACTAATTAAAAATAATAAGCATTTCCCAATGTGGCCTAGTTTCCATGTTGTTATTCGTGGCAAAAAATCTATCTGCTGTGTTGAAGAACAGAAACAGAAACTTCACTTCAAATCAAATTTTTCACACAAAGCGCACAAACCTTTTCAATTACTTAGGAGAAGATGGTATCTGGATGTATGTATATCTCTATGTGTGTGCGTGTGTGTGTGTGTCTGGGTGTGTGTGCTGAAGGGTGGGCTGCTGCTGTCATTCCAAGTCAGTTAATTGCTGTGTTTCAACTCCAGCCCTCCCCTTGTCTCCTGAGGATTCAGGTGCATTCAGGTGAGCTTACCTGAGCAAACAAGAGCCCTGGCATTCCCAGTCAGTTGTTTGTGGAACTGAATCCCTTTCTGCCTCCAGCTAGTCAGTCAGCATCAGTGATGTTTCAGCTGACAGACATGCTGCTGTGGCCTTTTCATTCCAGGCACTCACTATCGCCCGAGTTTTTTTTCTTCCACTGAACCACAAAGAAGCAGCAAGAGATCACTGATAGTTTGGTACATAAAAATGTGCCACTGCTGAAGGTCAGATTCCACAGCTACAGTATGTCCAGTGTTTTATAGTTTTTTCAATTGAATACTGGGACCTGTTTATTATGTATAGCACAGAGTATCTAAACGAATAATTCACATTTGTAGCAGAATTGAGCAACAAAGTACAACATATAATTCCATTTCTTACATGGCAGCGCCTGAAACAGAGAGTAACTTTCCAGGGTCCGGTTCATGTCTGTGATGCCTACTGCGACGAGTGTTTTTTCTTTTTGATTCTTGTAACAAGGTAACTTCAAAGCACAGTGAGAACCTTGACCTAATAAATCTTGGAAGATCATCTGCATCTTCCAAGTTATTGGTGTGCAATCGCTTGTGACACTGAGTGCATACTTGAATCCATCTCCATGGTCTCCTCTCCTGTCTAATCCCAGGTTAGGAGGGATTATCTTCCTCCCCATGGCATCCGAGGGGAAAACAAAAGTAAGAGAGAACATGCACTCACATGTAGTAGGAGGGTGGTGTAGAATTTGTGACTATAATATTCCAGTCACAGCAAAGGTGTTGACTCTGCATTTTCCCTGTGTTTCTATCCTGTTATTAATAAAATTGTCTCCCTGATACTTTTCTAGGGGGGTAAAACATTCCTTTGTCCTTGGGACCAGGAGTATGAATCATATGCGTGAAAGTATGCTCTAAGCTTTGGCAAATTACAAAGCTAGTCCAGTTGTTGTGTTTTAAACAGATTTTACAGCGTTTGATTTTTCTTACATTCCATCTGTGCTGTAGCTAATAAAATATTAGGCAGTCATTTTATTGCTATGGAAACGTGTTGTGTGATAACACTCCTGAGAGTTGATTACAGAGCTATTCCTGGGCAACAGCTGCTTTACTTTGGGGATGAAAAAACTGAATTACAGAGAGGATTTAGGCTAATCGTTTTAGATGGAGAGTGATTTCTGTGGTTCACTGGTCCCTTATGTCCTCAGTCAGTAACTTTTAGTTATAATTTTCCCACCGGTCGGCATTGCAGATACTGCATATTTGCACTGTTTGTTGCCCAACATGATGGCAGCTTGGTAATAACCATTATTTAACATTTTGTTGAAAACAAAAAAACTTTTGTTAAACATGTGTGTGAACAGCAGAGATGACCAAAGTAAAAGCAGCTATCTAGATAGTACTCCAGTGATTTATCGAAAAGGCCGTGTTTAGTAAGACAAATTATTCCGTCTTAGATTGATCTGCTTTGAAGTTAAACGGTTTAACAGTAGAAGGAAGTGATTGTATATCACATAGAATTTGGCTGAAACATGTGCCCTATAGTTTTGCCTTTGATAGCTAGAAGGGAAAACCTGTGTGGTGTTTTTTCCCCTTTGTCTTAATATGCTGCCAAAGTAAGTGTGTAGAGCTAAGGTTAACTAAGCAAAGGCAAATCCCAAAAGTATTGAAACCCCAGGCCCAGACTTGTTTCCTGATGATGATGATATGTGTCGTCATACCTGCCTCAGGATACAACTCTAGCAGAAGTGAGGATTTTCAAGCACAAACTTTGTAGAAAATCCTTTTTTTTTTTGAAAAAAAGTTTGAAGGCTGACATTTGTGTTGTCAGTTTTGAGGTCAGTCAGGTGTCCTAACAACTCCTGAAGATATGATGAATACATGTATGAAATACATATCATTCTAACAAATAGAAAAAGGGAAAGATAAAAAAATGTATAAATAAGAATGGAAAAACCGTTTTTTGAATCTTTTCACATTTATAATGTAAAAAAAAAAATTGAATTTCAGAATTCGATGTTGTACTTTTGACGATACCATATCAAAATTTGATGAGACTGTGCTTTGACATGTTTGACTTTCGCAGAAAACAGCAGGAACAGTTTCTGCTGTGACATCTCTCTTTTCACAGTAGCTGAACTTGTGTTCAATTTTGCAAAATGACTCTGGATAATGTGTTTTAGGGCCCTGAGTCCCAGCAGTGGGCAAGAGCTGTTCCTTTTAGTCCTGCTGCATGATAAGCCTCTGACAGCTGGACTCGGGCTGTAGTGACACAACTCTTTCCAGCTGAGCTTGGGTTTCAGGAAATTAGCCTGATGCAGTGTCCACCTCGTTTGCACACACTTTTCATGCACATTTTCTCAAAAGCCACCCACAATATATCCATTTTTGGGGCCAGCTGCCTGATCACATAATCAAAGATAAAGCTGGCACTGCTAAAACGTTCCATTAAGATGCTTGGCTATAACCACAGTTTAACTGATGCTTTGTCTTTGATTTCAAGCTGTTGTCTCCTTTGATTAAAGCTGTGCTGTAGTACTAGAAAAAAAAACGTCTTTCATTTTGATATCATCAGCATATTGGTATGCCAAGAAAAAATATACAGTAGAAGCGAATAAAAAATGTGGAAAGCAAACTCTCTTGAGAAGGTTTTGATTTTATCCAAACATGCTAGGAGTGTGTCTTGAGAGTAACAGGGCTGTTATAAAAGTGCTGACGAAACCCTTTGGGGATTCTTTGTGTGGATAAACCTCCCTCTCACTGTCACATTCACCACCACATCCATAAGTGGAGCCTGATAGGCAGGATATGAGAAGTCATCTTGCTGAGAAATGGGAGGGAAGAGCAGTCAGAGGAGATGAAAGCTGGGAGCATTTTGTTGGTCCTAGTATTGATGGGAGCAAGGCATCAAGCTGCTTCCTGTCGCCCGTAGCAGTGTATGAATGTGCTGATGTGTAGCTCACTTTCTAAACACCACCTGTGTTGACAAGTGGTGAGGGCTCAAATATAGTACATGAGCCTTTAATGTATGCTGCCTCTTCTAGATATGATTATACATTGTTTTGATATTTTCTGTAGACTTGATTAAAAGTAAGAGGAAACTGTGGTTCTGCCTAGTGTGTGAAATATGTATCCAGCTTCTCTGCATTTCTTAAAACATAATTTTTTTAAGTCAGGGAAAAGTGTTTTACTTTGTGTATCCCTTAACCATGTACAGTAAATCTACAAAAGCCTCTGAGAAAAACATGGTTTCTGGTTGCAGCCACTGAAAGATCAAGTGGCTAGTAATGCAAGTGAAAGCAAGTCATGTTTTCTGTTAAAATGTAGTCGGTGCCATGTAAATCAATAGTTAACTGCTGTCTTTTTATAGAGTTGTAGGCAGAAAATATCTGTGACAGATTGTGCTTTTTAGCTGTTCCAGTTTCAATCAGCACACTACTCTTGATTTTTAATTACCATTTCCAAGTATTTTATGCTTCCAAGAAGGGTATTCGATGTATGTGTGAGTTCTTACAGTCATTTGCTTTCTTTTCAAGATATATACATTTCTTCTTTTTCCATTCAATTCAATTCAATTCAATTCAACTTTATTTATATAGCGCCAATTCACAGCAAAGTCATCTCAAGGCACTTTACATAATAAAATACAAACTATATATTTATGTAGAGTCAACCCAACAAATCCCCCTTGAACAAGCCCTAGGCAACATTTGAGAGGAGAAACTCCCTTTAACGGAAGAAACCTCCAGCAGAACCAGGCTACCAGAAAGTGAAGAGAGAAAAGAGAAGAGCAACAAAAAGCAAAAACAAAACATCGGGCAGGTTGGTAGGATCAGTAGCTGCATTTTGGAAAACATACAGCTACAGTGCTGGGGACACCTTGCAGAAAGGGACAGCGAGAGGGAGACAGAGACGGAGAGGCACAACTATGGAAGAGAGAAGACACAAAGTTAATATCATGCAGTGGTGACAAATAAATGTCTATAGAGAAAAGAGGAATTGTATGCAGCCCAAGTCAATGTTTTTGCAGATGCAGGCTAAGCTATCTGTGATATCAACTTCACAAGAAGGAGATCAATGTGAGGTCACAGTGACTTTGACCTTTGATAACTAAACTCTAATCAGACTATCCTTGAGTCCAAGTGGACATTGGCCCAAATTCCAATAAATTCCTTCAAAGCATTACTGTGATGTTGGACTCAAAAAAATGGGACAAATCAATAAGATGCATCTGAGGTCAAAACATTTATGTTTGACCTTTGATAACCAAAGTCTGGTTACTCTAGCTAATTCTGGAGTTCAAGGCTTGGACCAAATTTAAAGAAATTCCCTAAAGGCTTTCCTGTGCTTTACATTTACAAGAATGGGACACACAAAGTCACTCTGACCTTTGTCCTTTGACAACCAATGTGTAATGAGTTTATCATTGAGTCGAAGTGAATGTTTGTAGTAAGTTTAAAGAAATTTCAATAAGACATTCCTGAGATTATATACACAAAAAACATACATGTGTG
This sequence comes from Channa argus, assembly GCF_033026475.1. NCBI lineage: Eukaryota > Metazoa > Chordata > Actinopteri > Anabantiformes > Channidae > Channa > Channa argus. The sequence continues at coordinate 23,171,462 of NC_090202.1, forward strand.
AAGTCAAAGTGACATTGACCTTTGACTTTTGGCCACCAAAATCCATTAAATTTATTCTTGATGGCAAATGGATGCTTGTGCCAGTTTTGAGTAAATTCCCTCGCATTCACAAGAACACGACAGATGGATAATTTGAAAATATAATGCCTCTGGCTACAGCTATGGTGGGTTTGGAGGCATAGCAAAAGCATTTCTGAAATAACCATGGAAATGTCCAGAGCTCAGATCAACCTTTCCCCCATAAAGAATACTGAGGAATTTCTAGTTGCTTGAAATTAACTACACCTTTCCTGGGCTTATCTTGGTTTTCCGGGACATTGGCTCAGAGTTACATATTAGCAAGCAAATGGGAAGAGGGGAACAAAGAGAGGCCACAGGACATGGGTCTACACAAGTTTGCAATTGATACATTGTTTACATTCAGGTCCCTAATCCTCAAGTAATTGCCTGAAGCCATTACATTTACCACAAAATTGGTCTGATATACTTTAAATGTTATCACCGGTCAATGAGAGTTTTAGTTTTATCCAAGAACTGTTTTCTCAGTACATTGCATTTGATTAGGGAGAGACCATTTAGTGCAATTGGGGCCTTGTGAAACCTTTGGGATAGTCAGGTAACAGATGTAATTTGCACTTCACCTACCTTCTAAAGACAGCTGAAAATTATTTAAATAACATTTGGTCTGCTTGAGTTTAAATGTCATAGATAGAGCTGTAGGCAATATGGCAACTTCTCAGCCCCTCTTATGTTGATCTCCTTTGACATTTACCCTTTGTACTTCAGATCTAATAGATTACAGCATCTGAGAAATAGAACTCATCACGTCCGATTGCTTCATTCCACTCCTCACGGGTCCAGGTGTTGTGCTTCATACGTCATGCTGAGCATCCTGGTGCATTAGCTTTGAACACAATTGTCTCTGAATGGCAGCCCCGACATAGGGTGCAGTTTTGAAGCTCATTAAATTTATTTTGTTGAAAGTTTTTGACACCTTTGAGTTTGTTTGGGAAATATCCCAGTTGTTATCTCGACTGTCTCTATCAGTGAGCCTCAACTTCTGAGCACTGCTGCTCTAAACAAGACACTGATCATCAATTTCAGCGTGGTTCCCTTTGCCACATTAAATTATTTTGCAAAGTCTGTGAGTGACAGTCTGTGTTACAGTAGACACTAACACCTTCTATTTGGCTTCTTTGTAGATTTACTTTTGACTTCTTTTGTTTAGATTTAGTTTGCAGCCATGTAGCACAAGTGGTTCCTTGTAGTCTACAGTAGTGGTTCTCAATCCTGATCCACAAAAAAACCCTGCTCTGCTTGTTTTCCTTGTTTTTTAACTAACCCTACACGACCGTGATTCGTTCACTCATCAGAGGCTGTAAAATAGGTGGAGAGGGCGACGACAAAGTGAAGTGGTATCTTCCAGCTTCTGCTTATCTAAACACACCTGATCCAAGTTATAAGTACATGAAATTGAAGTAATATGTATATAGTTATTAGACAGTATAACAATCAGTGATTACATTATATATATATATATATATATATATATTTTAAAATTTTATTATTAATTATTTTATTTATTTAAATAATAAAATAACAATATACATCAATTTTAATTATTACATTATGCAGTGTAGATTAGTTAAAGAATGATCTCAGCACATAAATGTAGCCATTTTTTTCCATGGACACCATCACAACAGCAAAGCTGTAGAATTGATCCTTGCGACAACTAGCTTTTCTGGCATTGCACCACGGTTCCTTCGTAAAGTTTGATTCAAAAGTATTTGCACTTTAAGCATCCAATAGACTTACTGTACTTTAAAGCATCCTTACAATAAATGTAAATTTAACATACCTATACATATTTTTAAACCCAGTGTTTGTTCCAAAACACCAATCTTCAGACCAATATTGCAAGGAGAAGAGTATACCAACACTAAATCCTTGGACATTTTCTCCACTCTTTCAATGAATGCAGCTAGCATGCTTATCACTTGTGCACAGGTTTTCACAGTTCTACTTAAAGGCTCCTCTTCACCAGTCGTAAACAAAGGCCCAAGAGTCATTTAACACGGCTTTACACAGGAATCACCATTTCAGCTTTCAGGGAGTATTTTGCTCTTGGGAAAAAGCCTTTGTACTCATAAGGATTTACACGTAACAACTGTGAAATGCAGCTGAAACATGTTGTTATAAATGAAAACAATGAAGCCCGGCCCTGAGAACAGCCTCAACAAACACTTGGCTCAATTAGTATGGAGCTCGTGAGTCTGTGGGACTCGAATGGGGTTTTATATTCCAAGGCCTCACACTGCTGCTTTCAGCAAACAGTCCACCATTATTCGGTCTGACAAGAGAGCAAACACTGTGCATTCAGGGGTCAAGAAAAAGCACACCCCACTCCCTTTGTCGAGTTCCTTTATCCTGCATCCTTATGTTGCTTTCATTTCTCTCACATTTTCACACTTCCCCTTATATCTCCTTGTTATTTCACTACCTATGTTCTTTTCTGTGCAGTCACCAGCTAAACTGGCCAGTTGAGGTACATTTAACGCAGGCATTTGGAACAATGTCAGACTTTCAGCTTTGTCCCCATGCAGCCCTGTCTGCTAAAAATGATGTTCCTATGCAGCTAAACTGCAAATATAATTGTATTTTATAGTGAACATAATCCTTAGCTGGATTATGTTTTAATTCAACCTATTTTGTTCAGTGATTGAAATGCTACATTTATTTAGACCAACAGAGTTACAAGAAGGCGGTTGATATAGGTAGTGGGTGTACATTCTCACTTTAAACCTTATTTTAACTCTGTGGTCCACTGTGTGGTTGGGTTAAGGCAGCTGAAATGCTTGGTCAAAGTCAGAGAAAGATTGTTCATTCATTTAAAAGCCATTGTGAAAGGGCAAATTCAATGATTCTGGTATTTAAATGCCACAAAACGTCTGCTTTCTCCATATTAAAATATCTCTATGCTTGTAGCAGGAAAATGCCTTCAGATGACATGATTTAGGGGAGCGTTTTAGTTTATGGGTAAGCTGTATTCTAGGTTGACCTGCAGTTCAGAATTTGTCTGGATGAAATCATCTGAACTCGGGATGATGGAAACCCCTGTGGATAATGTCATTCAACTAGAAGCATAAAGATATTTTAATATACACAAGGCAGACACAAAATCTGAAGATAACTATTATGGTTGTCAATGTTAGCGTGAACAATAAAGTGTTTTTCTTTTAAAATTGTTTTAACGCTGTTAACACAGGTTCTGTTATGATCCATTGCCTCACTGGTACAGGGCTGAGTTGGAATGCTGATTTTTTTTTTTTGCACTTGAAGAGTGAAGAGAGAGTAGATTTGAAGTTATAGTTGTTGTGTTCATAGTGACGTTTCTCCACTGTTTGCTCTCTGTCTGCAGATCCTCCCCACACACACACACACACACATACACTCTGCATCCAGCGAGGTAGAGCACATGTGTGTGTGTATATATATATATATATATATATATATATATATATATATATATATATATATATATATATATATATATATATATATATATATATATATATATATATATATATATATATATAATGAAAATATATAAATAAAAAAAGCCAACAAAAGTAGTTTATTTAAAAAGAAACATCAAACAAGCATAAACACAAAATGGCAGTGTCAACTCGCAGTGATCACATTTATGCGTTAACCATAGTGAGTTTGTCTAATCTCTCATTGATATGAATATGCTAAAACAAAAACTGAGGAAGTCTGTTGGCAGCCTTCACACTAAATGAGCCCATTTCCTGTACCAGCTGTACCTGCTCTGCAGAGAGAGAAGGAAAAGAGATTGGTGAGTTATAGTAAATTATATTTATATTCATTTTAAACCTCACCCAGTGATCAGGAACTATCAGGACTGTTGATTTTATCTTTATAAAAATAGTATGGTATATAGATGTTAGTCTATTTGACTTTGCAGATGCAGAAATTATTAAGCCTAGTTAAATTTACTCATTTGTCAGTTCACTGGCTTTATCAAGTCAGTACCAATTACAATTAGTCATTTAGCAGATGCTTTTTACATTCAGCATTTGTCACTTATGGATTATGATTTATTTGATTTAACCAAATATTATGCTAACAGAAAATGTAATTGTGCTGCCTTTACATTTCCTACAAAAACACATTTGCAGTTGCAATGTCATTTTTAGGAGATCTGGTTGGATCACAAGCTCAAGTCATGTCTTACATGACTTTAGATCATTTTCTAAGGCAGATTCAAAGGGAGCATGCTGTTCTACCACAGATGGGAGGCATATTTTGCAGGTTTGCCTTTGTGCCTCCTACTTCTCCTATCTTTTTCAGTTTGTCACAAAAGATTTGCTAAAGCTACTTTAGTAGCTTGCTCCCCACTAGCTTTGGCCTTGTGGCTGTCAGGGTGTTCAAACTGTACATAATTGATTTGGAATGAGTGAGAAACTCTTAATTTGAAATCCACAATGACCTTTACATGTGAATGCCAAAGAGAGCCCTGCAGCTGCTAATTCAGCCTTTTGTTGTTATTTCCCCTGCTTTCGAGAGTTCAGGCTTTTGCTCTCTAAACCGTGTGGCTGGCTAATTAAGACACTCGAGGCAGCTTCCTCTTTGATAGACAGGAATGCCATTCAAGGGCAATAAAAGAATCATTTGTCTGACCGTACCTGTATAAATGAAACAAGCAAAAAACCTTAGCAACCACTTTCTTATCTTTTTGATGCATTCTGAAACTCGAGGAGGCTAATTCATTTATTTTCTCATCCTTTCAGAGATAAAGGATGATTAGACATATTTTTAATTTTCAGGTGTAGTAGTCATCATCATACAAATGCTAATTATTTTTAGAAACTGTGTTATAGAAAGTATAAACACTGATATTGTCAATATAATGTAGCTCAATCAAAAAGAAAATACTTCAGAATATCTTGTGCCCACCCAAGTCTGAACAGTCTGTTTTTCAGCTCTAATGAATTTGCCATGATCAGGGATAAGTCCTCACCTTGGGTGCTTGGCAAAACACCATGTGCCCCTGGTTGGAAATCAGCAACCCATGAAAAAGCAAATCTTCTGCAGAGTTGTGCATCCAGATTTGCCCGCTTTCTAACCCCTAAGATCTTTGAAAAAAAATTCGGTTTCAACTAATATTATCAGGCAAGACTAATAGGATTATACTTTCAAATACAGAATGTTTGCACATATGTGATGCCAGTGATTCCTACGTGGGGAAATTTAGGTTTAGTTATTTCCTATGCATGTTGATCTATATTTTTAAAATTTCTAAATACATTTAGAATTTTCCTGGATAACTTTTAAAACATTTATCCCCCACAGCCAAAGTGCCCCTGTGTGGGGTTTGTGTAGCGCATGACAGATTATGTCATTTGTGGCAGTATGCGAGGACACTCTAGCATGAACACCCAGGACGGGAATGACCTTTCCCTGCAATCACATTGTACAGTATTTCCTATGTTAGTTTTCTTTCCTGGGCAGTGAACAAAATAGCCCCTGAATCTGAAACAGGACCTCTGAGAATTCCTCACTGTCTTTCCAAACGTGAAGAGATACTGGAGGAAAGTCGCACAGTTATTTCCACAACAACCTAATGCTGCAAATTGGAACCGAAAACAGAAATTGTATGATGATGGAGATTTCCGCTTTCCTTAAAAGGTTTCTTACTGTGCAGCTGATTTTCTGATTCACTGAAGGCACAATGAATCACAAACTATAAAGTTAATTGCTTTATCCCAGATGGCATTCTGGGGATGTTATTTAGTGCCCACATTTCAAATATATGTCCCTGTTCTTATGTGCTCTGCAAATTCTTTGCTCGTCCATTATGTATTGACATTGAGCAGTTTATACAATCATTTGTCGATCTTAGTATGAGGTTTTGTCTGCATATAGCTGAACACAGGGAACTGTATAATTCAGGTATTGTATTTCTGCAGCCATCAAGCTGTGAAAATTAAATCAAAAAAGGTCTAAAATATATTCTATTTTAATCAGCAACAGAAGAAGATAATCATGTTCCTGTAGAAAAGAACAGGAAGTGATAAACACTGCTGCACTGCAGTCCTGAAAAACTTCTAAAGACCTTAAACAAGTTTACTCGTGTTACAATCATTGCAAGCGTAGGAAAAAAGCAATTCCAGCCATTGTATTCCACATTTGGAGAGAGCACAAAATTAAATCCTATAGTTGTGGTTCAGATGTTAATCTCAAAGAACTTTTCCTGCTGAGAGCAAAGCCATGCTTGCTTTAAGCCATGTATGGCTCCCTAACCCAGCACTTTTGTTCAGAAGCTCCTTTGCCCTATCTTTCAGGCCCAGCGAATGTTGCCTCAGAGAGACCACTGTGTCTGAGTGGACAGCGAGGCAATAGCAGCCAGAATGGACCCAACAGAGTAGTCAGAGTGGTCAAATTTATGGCAGACCTGTTCCCCGAAGGTCTTTACTGCTAGGAAAAGGGTTTAGATCTGTAAAATCCTAACAGTTCAGAATCTTTCAAGCCATGACCAGCTCCCCACTCGTTACTGCTGATGCAAGGCTTAGGGTGATTAGACCATATCGCTCGCTCTCTCTCTGCTTTGCCATGCTTTCCTTCCTTCGACAGGATTATCATCGTTTCCCTTAATTGGACGGGTGAAAAGTATGCTGTATGGGCATGTGCACTTTTATAGTTAGTATAAGTTCTGATGATAAAATGCCGATTAATATAAGTAAAATGTACAATTCAGAGTGTTAATATAGCAACAATATATTGTATATTTGATGTATTGTTAATTGTGGTGTTTTGAGATTTAAGTGTACAGTAAACGTTTAACACAGTACTTTGTCATGACCCAAAATGTAGCCACATGGAAATTCATGACCTAGTTTAAAGTTTGGGGAATAATCCAAATCATATGAGTCATCTTCTGGAGTCCATAAACCATCCCTTATTGATCCAAAGCTTTATTTTAGTCTGGCCAGCAGTTAGTGTGACATACACCAATCAGCAATTGGCCACTCTGATCAGTCTGTATCTGCAAAGCCCCATACACTGCATAATTGGTGACTCTGAATTGCCCGTAAGTGTAAATGGTTGTCTGTCTGTGTACGTCCCTCTGTGTTAACTCTGAGATAGACTGGCGACCTGTACAGGTTAGTGCCCTGACAAACGAGGGCTGTTTGATGAAGTATTAGGTTTTTTGATGAACTGTGTTATTATTGAGAGTGAAGTAGATTAAATAAGGTGCATAAATGTGTTTCAGACATCGCTGTGGCTCCCAGTGCAGGTGCAAGTGTCCCCCTAAAGAATGTTCTTATCTACATTATTAAATGTATGCATGTGTGTAAACAAATGAAGCATGAGAAAATGAAGTGTGCATTTATATTAGAGCCATTCCACATTTCCCTTTGCACATTTTTCAATTGATGTTCCGTAATGTGAGACACATCCTTCTGTTTTTAGTACAATTTAGTATCTAGGTAATAAAATAAATATCACTTTCATATTTTGACATTTATCTAACATTAAAGTATTTACTCTAAAAAAACAGCTTGAGCTTGCTGCCTTGATGCTTCTACAAAATGCCAATCAACTTTAATAATGCCGTAGGAAGATATGTTTATGATAAGAAGAGGCTGTATTTGAGTATATGGAAGCAAATGTGCACTGTTGTTCGTCTATCTCTATAGAATGTTGCATGACATTTTATTGCTGCAAGTACATGAGAGGAATCTTAGCATGCAAAGTCCATTTGCAGTATATCATCATTACGTATTTTTAGATGTATTGTGTCTTTTGAACAGGATTCACTGGCTAGTCCCACTTTATCCTGCCTAGTCAGTGTAGTAGTGGCTCTGTGGGCAAAAGGCCACCTGTCTGTCTCTCTGCCTGCCTGGCTGGGTGAATGAACAGACAATGGTCTATGGGGCATCGTGGCTCCACAATGCTTAACGGTGACCAAATAAGGTCTGTCTGCAACATGTAAACAGGGAGGAGACAAGGGGCGCTAAGTTGGCACAGCACAGCCTCCCACATTCTTTGGCCTCTCTCAAAAGGTTCCTGTCCCTCATCACACATCCCACAATGTTAGAAACAACTACTTGTGTTTGTGGTCTGTACATGTGCTGTGCAAGAGTTTTTGAGAAGAGGTTCTTTTATAATGTGGGTTATGTTTAAGTAAAAGCTGACATTTTGCTCACGCTATTGTTAAGAGACACAAAAGCTTCTTGGAGAACAGTAAGACAGAAAGACCAGGCTGTCATTTAATTAAGCGAATGAATTATGATCACTGGCAGTGGCATTTGTAGGACTCCTATTATAATATTACAATTAACAGAAAATTGAATGTTATGTGCAGTCTAATATAAAGTCCATGCACATTATGAGCAGTATACATGTGATGAATGGTTCTGCTCTAAACTGGCTCACATTGCAAAGACCCAAACATTACAGATACCTATGTGTTCACTACATTCTGTGTCAATGCTGTGAATGCTGGTTAAAGATTAACTTTGGTGTTGTCCTTCGGGCCTCTTTGAAGTAGACTAAACCCCTGCTTATCTTAATTAGAAAGAAATCTGGAGGAGTGGAGTGGTCCTCTGGAAACGAGCACCTCCACTCCCCAGCTCCCTGAAGGCCACACTTTGGCTCTAAGACCTCCTAAACACTATATTTGCAAAGTCATGGCAGGATTGTATATAGCATAAACACTGAACATAAATTAGTTCTTATGTTTGAAAGCACAGATTTATGTCTTACTCAGAACTTGCTGGTAATGACAAAAAAATAAAGAGCCATTTTATGTTTGTGATTTCTGCGGGCAAACAGGTGTTTAGTGTGATTTATAATAAAAAGAACAGCCTTGTTCAATACGCATTGCCATTTAAAGGCTATAAAATGCATGAGGTACTTGGGATAAATCCCACCAATGAAGTATAATGGAACATCCCTGTCTGAGTGTTTGATTATAGAAAGGTGATAATGCGTTTCCTTCATTTTCTAGAATTATGCTTAAGATCAAGGATATCTGCTATGTTATAACTATCACAAAGCCTGTGCCAGTGTGTGAAGTCAGATGAATAGACAAGGCCTCCATTTCCATTACCTCCGTGGGAGACAGGCCTCTTCATGACTCAGAGATCACATATGCAGTGTCTGCCAGTGGCATGCGTGCCATACTGCTGGCTTTAATCCAAGTGGAGTAGGGAGGTCCTGTCAAACACAGGTCACCTGCCTTCAGAAGACTGATGTGGAACACACAGGAAGCAAAAATCCTACACTGTGGTAGACCTCAAGAATGTATGACTTATTAAATGTATCACTTGAGACATTTTCATAGAAAAGAAAAAACATTTTGAGAGTCTTCATTAGCAGTTATATTGTTTGTAATACAACAGTGACCTATGTGCAACTTTTGCTGCTATGCGCCGAAAAGTGTTTACCCCAAACAGACCGAATGTTAGGTGTTTAACCGAATTGCTTTTCATATTGCTAGTGTTCCAAGAAGCAAACCTGAGATCATGCTTGTTTGTGATGTTATATTATCAATATTTATAACAACTTTTTCTGCTATACTTGTGTGTGATTTATTCAGTTTGCATGCCAATTTTGGCATAACACTCACATAAACAAAATACTTCACACCTGAAGTATTTAACATTACCATCATCAGCAGGAGCAGCCTGTTTGGAGTACACAGAGAAATGGGTTGGGCACAGTGACATGCAGTAAGTAAAAATTTTGATAAATGTTGTGACATTAGCAGATAGATTGGTCTTTTGACTTTTAGATTTCACCAGGTAAAAACATAGTTCCCTGCATTGAAGCTTTGAAGGAAACACCTAAAGCCATCAATCTGTTAGTATAAACTGTAAAGGAAACTATTCTTTGAGTAATTCTAACGTTAGAGACTCATTAACAATGATGGTGTTTACATCCACTTAAGAAAACCCGGTTACTCGAAATCCATGTTTACATGCAGCAGAAGAGTAAGTCACTTATTTAGACTTCTACAATTTGGACTTTAGGCAGACTTTGTTTCGAAAAATAAGGCGTTGCCGTCTCATTGATGATCTTTCTTTCACTCCGCCTTTCACTCAGCTGTGTGTTCCTGTCTGCAGCTTTTTGCATATGTGCAGTTGGAGTAAGCCAATTAGAAACTTGTTTAGATGTATATATATCGAAGAAATCAGTGTTCTCTGACATAAATCTACCTGGGAAAATCAAGTTTCCCTAATTCCCTACCCCAACTTCCTATAAATGGGAAAACCAGTTGTGAAAAAGCTGATGTTGTGCTCAATTGTATTGAAGTAGTGCCTATGAAGTTGAACAGCAACAGTTATTTTGAAACAATTCTATGTTCATGAGAAATGCATATAGCTACATAAATGATTCAAAACTAATTTTGCACAAAAGAGAAAATAGAATGATTTCTAGTGACATCAAGTTTCATGCCTTCTTTTGTCACAATTATGGTTTAGTATCCTCATCACAAAGTCTGTCTGTAGTTTGCTTTGATGTGGATCCTCAAGCTCAAGGAACCTCAGCATCTGCCTTTTGTCTTCTTCTTTCGAGCTTTTTTGATTAAGCTCATTATTGCAGGTAAACAGAACGGCAAAGATAAATTAGAGGAACAGCAAGGAACAAATTTAAGTCGTCAATCTGGTAGAGAACATCAAAGTAGCTCCATGTGTTTATTGTGGATTAATATACTTTGCTGAACCAAATGATTCAGATGAGTTGTTGGTTTTGTGTGAGCTGGGAAAAATGTTATCCTCAATTTGGTCCTTGTGCGTCACACTGACTTTGTCCTTTTGTCATAGTTAAGGACGGGGGAATGAAGACCCACTTTAACTCAATGTATGAGAAAGTATGTACAGTATTAGATCAAAGGAAAAATAAACACACGGGAACGGGTGTGGAAAACATGGGCACACAAACTGGTAGGTCCGTGCAGCCTCACACGTAGTAAAAGCACCCAGGGTGAATGTGTATAGGTTGTGGAACGAAATTGACACAGTGCAGTGGATGGCTGGACGTGACAGATTTACTGACCGTAACAACTGGGGTGGGGCGGAGCAGTAGCTCTCAATTGTGCCTAACACAACACAGTGAACCCTCTGAACAATGTCCCTGCACCCTCTGGCCACTTTTATCCCACCACTTTCAGGACCCCAGATGTTAAGTGGCTCTTACCATCCTCAGCCAGTAACAGCAGGCAGCATCTCTCAACGTGGACTCTGGTGGATGCATCCTGATTTTTAGTAACCAGTGAATTATTATTAAGGCTGCTATTCTATACTGTAAAAGCTACATAAAAGTGTAGTTTCTGTGTGTCTGTGTGTGTGTTTGTGCATCTTACAGATTTATTTTGTTTTGTATCTATATGTGTTTGATGTCTGTGTATGTGGCTCTGCTTTGAGTCTTTATGGTCAAATGGAGCATTGATACCCTCCAGGACTGCATCGGCCTTTGAATCCAACTTCAAACGGCAAGGATAAAATAAACCAGTTCAGACAGGAAACATCTTAATAAGAAATGAAGCAATTAGGCAGCACAAACCCTTTTTCTTTAGCGTAAGAGCTGCGTATCTCTCATACCTCCCACTGAGGCGCCTCAACTACAAGTGAGAAAAGTATCAAAGAAATCACTCTAATAAGTGGTACGTGATAAGTGAAAGTTCCTATGCCACTCCCAAAACAAATTACTGTTGGGTTAGGAGGGTTCGGCTGTCTGCGTTTGATTTTTTGTGTTTTTGCTCAATAATGACTATATTAATAATAATCGATACTTTATTCATCCCTATGGGGAAATTGTCGTTGGACAGCTGCTCATAGATGAGAATGTTACTACAGGGGTTTCAGTGTATTGCCTAAGGACACCTCGACATCTGGCCACGAGAAACCAGTAACAGGTGTTTATAGAGGGCTCCTCTACCAACTGAGCCACGGTGTCTTAAACTTTATTTTTTTCCAGGAGGCAACAAACTGAAGAACCAGCAGTTTCGTCTTAACTGGGCTTGGATCTCTCTAGAGAAGGAGCACTACGTGGTGGATGAAAACGTTAAGTTCCTGGAGGTGGTGCTGAAACGTCGGGGCTACCTGGGGGAGACGTCATTCGTTAGTAAGTAGGAACGAGCTCTGATTTAATCATATCTCTAATACAAATGGAGAGCAGGCAGCATTTTGATGAATAGAAATGTAGTGATGTTTTTAACACAACTGCAAGTCTTTATCCAGGTTCAGTTCTGCACCAATATTGAATAATAATGCATAACTTAATTTATAAATAAATATTGAATAGATATAAAAAAATTAAAAGAAAGACAGAAAGACAGGAAGATGTACCATGTGAACATGTGCCAGATTTTTCGTAATGAAAGTAAAGGTAAAACATATGCAGATATGTTTGCACTGATGTGAATCCCTTCATACATCCAAAGAAAATCATAAATTCTAAGTCTGAATATTTTATATTATAATATAAAATATTTATATATAAATAAATAAATAAATAAATATAAAATGTACAATATTTTGTGTGGGTTCAAAACATTATTCTGTGTCTTTTTTACATTTCTTAACATCTACCATCTGTTGACTGACAGCAGAATGCCAGAGCCCGACATATTGACAGACAACCCCCCGCAGCACACAAACACAACCACACATATGCACACACGCACACAAACACAACCACACTTTGACATACTTTAAGGCAACTCTAAGTCTAGCGTAGATACCCTTCAGGATCACACGGGTTATGACCTTTCACCTTTCGCTTCAGGCCTGTATTTAAGTTCCAGTCACACAATAGCACACAAAAATCCCTCAGAAACTGCCTGTACACATGAGAAAGGTCATCTAAGGTTGTTGGCTATGGAAAGGCGCCACCCGCAATGTTAGTCAAGCAATTTAGTGGCTGGAACTAAACGAACAGAAGCAGTTAACACTATTTGAAAAACTGGCTTCTGTAACTGTTTATGAGTCGAAGGAATTTGCACTACTGGCACAAATGTCTTTTTTCAGTGCTAGTGTTTATTCTGTCTACAGTATATAGAGAAGGTGAAGATGAAAATAATTAGTTCAAAGCCTATAAGATAATTAAGTATAGTCATCTCCACTCACTGGCCACTTTATCAAGTACACCTGTACAATCTAAGACAATCCAATATAGCAGATGTGCCACAAATTAAATTTTTTTTTTTATTTAAAAAAAAATTAATTTTAAATAGTGTGGCCAAACCTTTAGAACTACCTCCTATTATAATCCACTCACATGCTCCACTAAGTACTAAAACCTCAATAATAAAGAGTGTAGAGTTATTGCCTGTCTGACTGTTTAAGCTTAAAAACTGAAAAATTATTACATTGTAAAAGTAGAATTCATAGCAGAACTGCTCTGTTGAATTACATTAGACTGTATAGGTGAATAACGTGGCCAGTGAGTGTGTGTCTTCGTATAATCCGGGGCCGAGGTAATATGCAAATTAGGTTGACCTTTATAGGGCTTCACACTGCACAGTACATTTACTCTAGCGAAGTAAAAACATATATTTAATAGGCAGATTATGATAATAATTCACAGTAAAAACAAGTACTACAGAATATAAATCAACAGAATGCACTTAAAACAGAAAACGAAAATCAACAAACATGCCTGTATGACCCACAGTTTAATTAATATTAAACAACAAAATCATATATGGTGTAAAAGAATCTTGCACCAACAAACAAAATATTGCCCATTGTTTTGATTTCCTGCTGCATTGCTACTGTTTTATTAATGAATGCATTATAAATTAAAGAAGTGCTACTTTAAACTTTAGATGCACTCAGTATTGAGTGCCCAGAGAAAACATACCCGAATTGCTGTTATGTGCTTTAACAGTGCAGTTTTTTTATGATTGAGGCAGCATGAAGGGGCATGATAGTAACTGAGGGAGGGTAGTGTATCTCTCTGTGGTGGCAATGGAAAGCACACAATGGAAGGCGTAATTTCTTTTTTTTTTTTTTCCAACTCAGAACCAATTAGTTTTGACAATGCCCTGGAAGTATGAAAAGTAATAAAGTTTCTCTTTCTAAATGCATAAGTTGTGAGACCTTTTATGTTGTCAGTTCACTAAGCAAGTACATTTTTACATCCTTAGGTAGTAATTGTTTCATCAAACACTGTCTTTTTTTCAGTCTTTTTAACCGTTTAAGTTATTTGTATGTCCAACTAGGAAAATATTTGTTGACCTAACTAAAAGACTGAATAGAACGTGTTCCATGTGCTATTATATTATTATCAATTTTTAATTTGCCCGTCAAACTGTTTACCCTTCTGCTGCTATTTTTCAGCTGTAAGATGACTATATTTAAAGCTTTGTCTTTAATTTCGGACAGAATATTTTATCCGCCACTTTTCAAAATGATCTCTGCAATAATAATTATGGGATCCTTCATGGTAACAAAAAAAAAGAACGTCACAAGGATCATTTGGAGTTTCCCTCTTTCTCTGCTATGGTGGGAATAGAAGAATACCTGCAACAATCTATTTTGATTAACCAGCAGTAACAGGCCACCGGAGCAGCCTAGCAATTCAAGCCACCCATCTGCCTCAGTGTTGCATTGAGATAGTGACTGATCCCCGGCCATTGCCTTCTCATGAGGACTAAGAACATGTCTTCTTGTGGAGCCCTGCCTGACTGAACACTGATCAGAGGAGCTGACTGGTGGATCTATTGCTTCACTGGTTAATGTGCAGACAGCATCAGCTGGGAGGCTACAGTGAGCCCACCTGCCGCAAAGCCTCAGAGCGGCTGCACTGAATGGTAGCATCCAATCCAGGCTTTGTGGAGGTGATAGAGTTGGGGGCAAATCACGCTACTTCTATTCCTGGCGGCTCTTTGAAGACTGTTTATTTTTCAAGCTTCATTGAACATGAACATTTGATCTCAGCACATGTCTGCACTTGCATATCAAAGCTCACTTTTCATTTTCATCAAAGAGCAGAATGGTAATTTTCTTAAAAATACGAACTCAAGCATTTCTCAATCTGCGGTCTTTTTTAGATCTTGTGCAGCACCGATATTTAAGTTTTTCTCTTTATTCATCCCTCAGTTGTGACCAAATAGCATAAAAAAAAAAAAAAAATGTTACTCGAGTGCTTTATTTTTCCAGTCATTTTCTACAGCGGTAGTGCTTTGGGGATGTGCAGCCATGTTGTTTCTACAGTGTTTGCTGCCAGATCGCTGTTGTGGCCCCTGGTTGTGTGGCCAGTTTGAAGACAATGAAAAGGCTGTGGTACATTTTAGCAGCTTCATTGCTCGCGCTCAACAGGGATCCTGTCAGTTTCACAGTTATAGTGAGTGTAACCCTATCAAACAGCTCACATACTGAAGGTCAGAGAATGCAAGTCAGTCTCTAACCACCTCTGCTGTGGCCAGGCTGACAAGAGGGATAATTGGCTTTATTCTCTCCATGGTCATTTTAGCACTAGGGTGGGCAACTGCACCATGATGATGAGCGGATATTGTCAGGTTAGACTAACTATGCCATGACATTTTCCTGGCTTTAGAGTTCTTTAATTGTGTCTTTTTCACTGACAGTATCTGCATACATATGGCCATTCATAGGCACACAGTTTAACAAATACAAATGTGTTTATTTAAATCTAAATATGAAAAATATTAAAAATATAAAGCTGATCAAAAAACTGATCAAGGTGATATGTTTCCGGAAAACTTCAAATATGCCCTTTTTACAGGTTTAGCAGATGTTACCTCATTATGATAAAAACATTTTATTTCATCTCCTCTCCAAGGTATTGGTACAAAGGATGGCACTGCAGAAAAGGCCAAAGATTTCCAGGGGAAATCTCAAAAACAGGTGCAGTTCAACCCAGGCCAGACCACGGCCACCTGGAAGGTCCGGATCCTGTCAGATAGCAAGTATGAAGTGTCAGAGACCTTCCAGATAGTTCTGTCTGAGCCAGTGATGGCAGCTCTGGAATTCCCACAAGTCGCATCTGTGGAAATCCTGGACCCCGATGATGGTCAGTGATTTAATTAATATTAATTTACATTGTTACATTAAATCATCTTACCATAAAATGGGCAATGCAATATTTTTAGTAACGTTTTTCCTGAAATACTGTAACAAATACAGGTTCTAGCAATGTACATAGCTTTTTGCATTTGTAGGTGTTTTTGGTTTTACGGTGCAACTTTGTCAGGTGGAGCCACAGTGAAATTTGACAGCAGAACATTTTTCATCTATGTGGAATATCACTGACCATTTGATATCATGGTTCCAAAATCAAACCCACAATGTTTTTATTCTCACAGAAAGAAAACCTTTGTGGAACAGACAAAGATGTCAGATTTTGAAAAAAGGGTACAGCCTCAGTCACCTACACACACACTGAGTGCGGCAACAAATAGCACAATAGTTGCCCTTTCTTTAATGGTTACAGCATGAAAAATCAATAAAAAAACAGAAAGAATGCTTTGCATTTTAGGGAAAGTGTATAAGTCTAAATTATAGACTGTGTAAGTGCGTCCAAAGGTGGATTCTTTTCTCCCAGGTTCAGTCTTTTTTCATGTTTTGGGTATTTATTAAGGGAATGCTTATATCCATCTCCCTAAAGACATCAGAGCATAATATTACATTAATACACTGTATAATACTGTGCTGTAAATGTTTAAATACAGTATATGATAAAGTCAGGTTAAGAATAAGGGCGTAAAGAAACCAACAACATCTGAAAACCATCGTTATTATGAAAATTGCTAAATAATGAGTAAAGAGCAAAGAGCAGTTAATGGAAGCATTTCCTTTCCACAAGAGTAGATAAACAAGGTGAAAGGGATATGGAGATAACCATGCTTACCTGTCTTGCATGTGAAATGATAATAATGTAAATTTAGAGAACTACTAGAACAGATGAACAGTGTTTCTGACAACAGCTTGAGTGCGATAGAGCTGAGATAGAAAACTGCATGATATAAATATGGATAATGCTTCTCATCATCCCATAGGACTTCATTGGGTGAAGGGAAAAATTGCCATGAACAATTTATGCTAATTGACATACTTTTTCACAAAACATCAGTCTCTGGAGGCCAATCAATAAAGCCGACAGCTATCTCTCTGCAAGATGTGAAACTCTATTTTCGTTACTGAATGCCTTTAACAGACATTGTCTCCCTGCAGCAATACAGTATGTCTATTTTCATATCATTATACTGTTTATAGTTTTAAAGTTTTAATATATTTCGGCCTCTTGGGGTCAAAAGAACGTCGAAGGCTTATAAAAATTTATATTTCTTTATACCGAGAGCGGAAAATAGAATGGCTCAAGGGCTGTCACCATGAAACTGTGAAAAATAAATTATTTCAGGCCATGCTGACTAAAATAACTCAGACTGAAAAGACTGAGCCACACAGCTGAGTGTTTGAAACAAGAAGTGATGAGTGGCCACATCATCCTTTGCAGTTGTTTGCATGGGCCTTTGGTTTGGAAAGGACAGGTCAAGTTCTGTTGACTTAACAGCGCCTTGTTAATGTGGGCGACCATGATTCTCACTGAGGCGTCTGTCTGAGCTCTGAAATGTTGCAAGCTCATTACCTTTCTGGACGTTGTACAAAGAGAACGGAGACAAAGAGATGGAGAGCTGCCAGTAAAACTGTAAAAAAAAAAAAGACAAATGGTTTTTTGTGTCTCTGCTTGCAAATCAAGTGAACACACCTTTTTTGTTCTAGGCTATAAATGTGGGCAAATAACAATAGATAGTCTTAAGTGAAACCAAGTGTGTGAGAGACAGATGTGTACACATTGTTTTCATTCTCTGAACAATTCCTGACACCATTATGTTACAGAAAACATTCACATCCATCTGCACGACTTACTGGGTCAATAACCAACACTGTCTCTCCATGTAACCTAACTCTAGCTTTGAAAATTTGCTGCAGACACAAAAAACAAAACAAAACAAAAAAAAACAGCAGATGTTGGCTTTTGATAAAAAGTGATGAGAGCTGTAATGAGAGCTGTCATTTGTCCCAGTGTGCACACTGCAAGCTTATGTCTAAAAGGATATTGATACAAATAATGTCACATAAGATTTAACTTTGTGAAGCTCCTAAACCTTCCAATCGGTTCAATTCGAATTTAACTTATCCTGTTTAATTTGCTAGAAAACGTAATCAAGCAATTTTCTTCTGCCTAAACTCAGATAAGTTATTTAATACAAATAATACTAATGTACTGTGTCATGATGTCATATTGTTAACATTTAATTCTTCTCACATGCAGAGTCAACAGTGTTCATACCTTCAGCTGTGTACAACATAGAGGAGGACATTGGTGAGCTTCTTATTCCTGTACGCAGGCATGGAGATGTCAGTCAGGAGCTCATGGTCATCTGCTACACCCAGCAAGGTAACACACACACAAAAAATTTCTATCTATATTAAATTAATGGATTTGAGGAAATCATGTTTATGTCCTGATTTTTGTTTGGAGAAAAAGGAGGAATTGTGTCATTATTTGGATCATTTCCTTTGCCTTCTGTAATTTTGCTTTCTGCCTACACAGTTTCAGCGACAGGCACCATCCCCACCACAGTGCTGTCGTACTCTGATTACATCTCCAGGCCTGAGGACCATCACAGCATCCTGCGCTTCGACAAAGGAGAGGTAGAGAAATCGTGCCGGGTGGTGATCATTGACGACTCCCTATATGAAGATGAGGAAGGCTTCAATGTCACCCTCAGCATGCCCATGGGTGGCCGCCTGGGCTACGAGTTCCCTACAGCCAGAATCACAATCATTCCTGATATGGATGACGGTAGGTTGAAGTTTTCACCAACCTTATGTTTGAAACAAAATACAATTCAGTGTGAAGTAGCCTGTAAGTGTACAAGAAGGGATTTGATTATTATAAGAAAAGACAGTATAAATTAGTTTCTTGGCTTCAAGAGATTCAATTCAAGGTGTTACTTCTTTTTGCCACTTGTTTTATTTATTTAATAGATAAGCACTTTGACAGCAGCAGAGAATTGGCTTTGAAAAAGTTTTGTAAATGCAGATTTTTTTTTTTTTGCTGCATGAATTTGTGCAAAGACACAGACATTCAAACAGGTAAGCAGGTCGGCAGACAGACAGTAATCGTGTTGGTGTGCATCTGAGATGTGTTTGAATTTTTCCTGCTATGTGTTTGTGCTTGTCTGCCAATGTCTGAGAGGGAGAGCTTTTGAGAGCGCAAGCCTCTTTCCTGGAGGCAAAGCCTTTATCTCGTATCTGGAGGCTGAGACCGGAGGGCTGATAGTCCCCCATATCTTCCTGACGCCTCTTTGTTCCGAAACACCTGATGGCCATTATTCAGTTCCCTATCGCTCTGACTATCTCAGGGAGCTTTGCTGTGAAGTCAAGACTGTGTGATTGCAGGCGGGCAACATTAGACCCGAAAAAACAAAACAAAAACATTTGATTAATGAACCATCTTTTTTTTTCTCCAAGCAAAGCACATGTTAATCTAGATAACTAGGGGGGGTGATGCAATAATCAGTTTAGTTTTTGTTATCAAACTGCTTATTTTATGTAGTCAGAACATCATGGCCATTGGAAAAAAGTAACTGTTGGAATTACATGTAGATTAGGCTCATTGAGATTTATTTTATTCTTGTCAAACTGATCAGTTTATTTAAAATGCATCTCTCTGCTGTAGGAAACACTTATTAAAGTACTGTACATGCTGCTGAAATCATAGGCAATAATTTGAATTATATAAATATGCTAATATACTGTGTCTAGCTGTGTCTTATGTAGAATTCTAATATTGGTTTAGATTATGGTCAAAATCCAAGGATTTGAGTTATCTGTCTATGATTCTGTGGCAAACAGGAGCAGTTTTTAACTGGTTATTTTCCTCCTTCTGATCCAACTATTCCCACGGGTTAAAGGGAAACACACTTCAAGAGGATTTGTTTGACCTGCTTGAGGATGGAAGAGGTTGCGTGGCTGGAATGTTTTCGTACTGTAGCAGCATCCAGTGTAACCTGACATTGAGCTCTGGGCCTTTTGACCTCTGCTGCTCTTGGGTATTGACTCCAGACTGTCAAGACAGCTGCTGAGACACCCACATTTTTAATGGGATGTACAACACTCGGTACTGACAGATAAAGCACTCATCTGAGACACTGTTGGTTAGTCTCTGACAGTACATACAGTTGCGTGTCATTTATGAACACGAGTGAGGGTTGAGGATGTTTGGAAAACAAATGCTGGCAAATAAAGCACATAACTACAGTATGTAGTTTTATAGAGTTTCCTGCTACTAATTAATAACGCGCTTCTGTTAATGCATTGCTGCATTTTCACAAAGCTGTAATAATTCTATTTTTATTGCCCTCGATTTATTGAATCAGCCAGTGCGCTGTATGACTTGCCCGAGTAATCTAATATCTTAAAAAATCATTTTATTATAAAATGTTCTTTTTGTTCTATAGATTTGAGACTTCTTGGCAGGTTTTTAACCACATTAGAAGTGTATTGTCACACAGAAAAAGGAGAAAAGAAGCCTCTTCATAAGATTAACTCGGCTCAGACCAACAACCAGCATTAACAATCTGTGCTCAAGTTTATTCCTGCATTATCTTTAATCATGTTTTCTTTGCCTCCAGCTTTATCAGGGTGGCTGAGTGACAATGGAAATCTTGTTATGCATATCAGTTTTCAGAAAGCGGCACACTCACAAGGGTGCTCCTATACTGCATGATTGCAAAAGCCAGAATATAGCCTGCTATTGTGGAGAAGGAACATGATTTTATTCTTCTTTTAATTGCTATTCTCAAATTTAGATTCTTGCTTTTAGAGTTTTCATCATCAAATGGAGAGAAACAGTGTCTGAAACTACATGACAAGTTGGCTCGTTCCTTATAATGGCATAAAAACCTAACATCAGACACACACACATGTACAAACGCGGATACACACATATGTACACACACGCGCGCGCACAATATGTGTGAAGAAAGCGCAGCAGCACCTGCAAAATATAATTTGGATTAGGTGATGGAGGTGTTTAGGTTGCCAGCATCCACTGAATAAATGGAACGTGAAACTTTCCAAAGAAATAAGGTGGCGTCGAACTTTGATATCTCCTGCAAGGAGGTGATAATGAAATGCATTACTGATTGTGAAGTAAATGGTAAATAGCTCTTGGGCAAGCAGAACAAGACCAATCCACTGTCTAGCACAGTCGGGAGACAGCAAGAGATTCATTTTCACTTTCAGTAGAACTTATCCTTTGTTGGTATTAAATCCAGGTTCTTTTCCTATACTCAAGTTTAAATGGAATAAAAAAGACATCGGTCTTTGTCATCCCTCTTGTAGGAACAGCTGTCCAGTGGCTCATGTACACGTGAGAAAGGAGTCAGGGTAAAGCTGAGCAGCTGTCCCAACCCATAAGAAGTCTGTGCCTGAACTCCCCAGGTGGACTTTCAGCTACACTGGGCTGTGAGCTGAAATAGTTCTTAGCAACACACACTACTAATATCAGCAAAAATGCATCTCAGCAAGATGTCTACTTTCCAAGCCAGTAAATAGGAGAAGCACAATATGATGAAATTAGAAGCCACAGGGCACCAATGTATCTGTGCACTGTGCAAACACAGTCTTGGCCACCTACAGTACTTTCACCCAAGAAACCACACGAGTGTAGTGGGAGGTGGAGCTCGTATCGTCTGCCAAGGATCTGATGTTAATCTGACAATTTACGACATTCTAAGTTGAGAATGTTTTTAGCTTTTACAACTAAATTGGTTGAAGTTTATCGCACTAAAAAGGTGTTGGTGTTCTTTGCCATGGAAGAGAAAGCATGTTTTCTTTCCAACCAAAACATTGATTTCACTAATTAGCACAATTTCACCCACAGATAGGGAGTAATTCAGCTTTGTTTGGATTGAAGACCAGCAGACTCCTGCTCAGGAACCTTCACTAATGCCTCTGAAGGACATTTGTTGGCACGTGATCTCAGATGGAAAGAGTAACCAAACTCAAATGGCCTTTATTCTTTTCTAAAATAAATCCATTTAGACCTACAGGACTTTCATTTTTGCTTGCATTTAAAACATTTACTGAAACTTTTCCTGGGTACAAAGCAATATAGCTTATGAAATATATGACATTTATTTTTAGTTTAAATGCACAAGTACATTCATAAGATTAAGGGAAGGATAAAATCTTCAATCAATGGGTTTTTAATTTAAAACTGTTAAAATAGTTTAAATATCACTTCATTGCTAATCCAATTATCAAAAAGTCATTAAACTTTCCCCTAAGAATTTAAAGTAAGATGAGATATTAAATGATTGCTGGTTTGGTATAAGTGGTATATTATGACTAAATATATTTAACTGGATTTTGAGATACAGTATTTGTATTTGAGTTTTTAATATTTCTATATTATGTTACTCATACTTTTACTATACTAGTTAATAGAAAATGTATAATAAACTATAAATAATGGATTTTTATGGATGAACACCTGCCAGTACATAAATGTCCCAGCTGTGCTGTTTTTTCCACCCTAAGTCACTAGGCAACAAAGATATCTGGCTGTTATTGTTTATTAATCAAGCATTGGAAGTTTGTGAAACCAGTCTGCACTAAGTTTGCACAATGCTGTTATCCAAAACACCAAGGTCAGTACCTTTCAAAACACATAGGTTTCTCAGTATTTTGTGGAGCACGTACGTGCATTTTTGAATGCATTTAGAATTTGTGAGCTAATACCACTTCTGAAGTGAAGAAACAAGTTGTCAACATTAAGTCACTTGTGGGTGTCAAGGTAAAGTTACGCAGATCCATGCAGGATCAGTTCCCAGCTGCTGTGCTTTCAGCTTGTCCAGACCCTCCAACAAACACAGTTGTCAGTCTGTATAGTTCTGAAGGTGGTTAGGGATTCTTGTCGGTTTGATGCACTTTTGATCCCTGCTGGTTGTTCAGTTTCTCTGTTCAGCAGGACAGGATTTGGGAGGTATGGACTTAACCCTTGAATGATAAAAGACTTTGAACACAACTCTCCAAATGCAGGTGCAAAGAAAGGGCTGCTGTCTATCATACAATGCTAGATTATTATAAGGGCAAAGAGCATTTGTCTGGATTGCACCTACAGCATCAACTGGGATGATAAGAATACGAGGTGTTCTTATCCTACCATTATTGTTATTTTGCTCAATAAAGTCTGTATTATGAAATTAGATCACTATTAAACAGAAACTGCATCTCTGAAAAAGCAAGGCTAGAAACAGAACAATAAATTCTCATATTCAAAGTCAGTATGGTACCTCTCTGATACTAGCGTGACATAATGAAGCTACAGTGGGCGAAGTAAAACCAGGCTTTGAAACAACTTGCTGACGATACTGCTGTATCACTAACCAAAACAAGTCTAAACTCTTTTGTTTGTCTGGTAAACTGCAAATAAACCTTACAGTAGGTGATAATTGCAACTGCCTCCCTGGGTGTTTTCCTTTCAACGCTCGGCCAACCCTTACCCACTTACAGACTCTCACCCCCTCTCCTTCGTCTCTTTTCTTCTCCTGTGTTTTTTTTTCCTCACGCACACTGAAGCCTCCAACTACTGCATAAATAAGCCCCTGATACCACAGAGCTGCTGCTCAAAGCTTATTGCTAAAGTTGACCAGTTATGTTACACCAGGTAAATACATTTTGATTACCCTTTTCTACATAAAAATAAAACCTCTGGCAGCTTAACATTTAAAGACTGTAAAGGTTAAAAGCTGTCTAGGTATTAATGCAAAGTAGCACACATAGACAGCTGCTTCTTTCAACAAATGGCCACATCTGTATAGTTCCTACTTTGGCTTTTGCCTGTGATGGAGAAACTTGTTCATTCTTGCTGAGGTAATTGCTGTTTGAAATTAACTTTGCATCCGGGAAAATGTTTTGGTGTTTTGGGCTGTTAGACATGCTTGTACAGCAGGACTTGACTCATATATTTATAGTCTTGTGTCAGTTGCCTGTAAATTTTGTTCTGGTTCTGAAGGTATGATTATGAGCACTTTTAAAGATGGGTCCCATGCATGTGCAGTATATCCTGGATGGCGGGATAAATCAAGAGGGAACTGACAAACCCTGTTATTATGTCTCACCTGGATTTCCATTCATTCTCATATAAACAGATGTCCAAAATCAAAAGGGTGCTGACAACTTGGAGACTCTCATTCCAGATTCGGCTTTGAAAGTTCAAAGGTTTGTCGCAGTCATCAACAGCTAAAATTGTGCTGTTTTCATGTGCATTTGCCAGCAGAGAGAGATTTGTCGAGCACACAGTGGGCCTAAGAACATTTGCCTGGGCTCAATTGAATCTCACCATTAGAGAAGCCACTTAGCGCTGTGGGAATGTCAAGCAAAGTTCAAGAGAAATCAAGCAGTCAGTGGGAGTGTAACAGTCCCCTTAGGGATGACTGTGTCTCTCCTTGTGCTTCTTTTTTTTTTTATATTTCCTCAATGGCAACAGTAACAGTAGTTTGGCTTTGTTATTCAGATATAATTCTCAAAGAATATGACCAGCATTGTGACCATATGTAAGTTGCTTGTTTTTGACTTCGTATTGACGTTTTTTAAGCAGTATATCATATGTATTTTAATAAATATGGGTTTATAGACCTAGTCCTGAATCTGAAGTGTCACTGCTTAGATCCAGGTAATCCAATCATACATGTGCTTAATGGCATAGGAGGCTGCTGCTGCTGCTGCTGCTCTCGCTGGGCTGATGTAGCCTATAGAACCAGTGTTTTACCTTTCAGTTAATGGGCTGTAGCTCTTTGAAGTTCACTGTTTGTCTCCTGCACAACCCTTATCTGATTACCGGACTAGTACAACACTGCTCAAGATCCTGGCTGCCAACCTAAGGCTAGTAGATCTGATTACTCTTCCTGTTGGGATTGAGTGCAGGTAGCCAAAACCATCTTTGTTTGGGAGAAATTCTGGCAGCTGCAAGCCTCCTGATGCAGTACTTATTGTCTCGACTGCGCTTTCAGGGCAGATTAAAACGTAAAGTTCTTGCACTTAAGAGTAATATTATTTAAACCACAGAGATGGCTTTTCTGAGAAACACAAATACAGGGCTTTACGTAAAAGGTGCATTTCCCTTTTAGAACACGTCTTATCTTGCTAATACAGAACTTTTTACCAAAGAGAGGGCCTCAAAATATGTGTTATCATCTGAGACTAACAATTACTTGGAAGAATAATTATATAGTGCAATATAATAAAAACATTTTGCTGATAAGTAATTGTGCCTGGCAGCACTGTTGACTGACAGTTAGTCTATTTCTTCCTCTTGCTCGTGTATTTTGGTTTCATTAGATAATGTAATTATCACATAGTTACAATAGCGTGGACTTGTTTTTGTGCAGTGCATTTATCACTCAGTACCACATCCCCACTCTCCTGTTTGCCTCTTACTGTGTGATGAGAAACGGCAAAGTACTGTTTAGTAGGTGCAGGCTTCCATTGTCATGGAAACCACAACTCTGCCCATGGACATCAACATTCACTTAATTTATTCATTATTTGGTTGCGGTTCTCAAAAGCACAAGGCTTTAGTCATAATGGTGTGTTTGATCAATTATGATAATGTGAGTATTTTGTAAGTAAAAATCACTGCTTTGCTTTGGGTTTAGCTGCTGGCTGCTTGGGGACTGTTACTTCTGTATTCCTGTAATGGACTATAAGTGACTCCCTGCAGTTTAAGTTCATACTCTAGTGGTGTTTTATTTTGTTTTATTTGGATCCCTATAGTTAAAGGTCTTTTTGTGATGGCACTTTTACCATGTTGCAGTAGCTGAATTTACCATTCAAAGGGGTCATACACAGATGTCCAAGCCTTTAATCAATCATTTCACGAGCAGCCTAACATGTGCATGGTTGAAGGGAAACAAGCTCTGAATGGGTTAAATAGAATAACAGTGGGTGAGTTTGGCTGCAGTGGAATCTCAGCTCATAGAAACACTAATTGCAGTCAGACAGGCCTGGGCTGGCACTTCAAGCTCTACATCCCCCAGACCTCCTGTCAGGCCTCCTGTCTCGCTTGCAGACCCATCACTCTGAAAGTACTGTAAGCTTCACTACCAGGCGCATCCAGTACAAACCAGGAAATTCAGTTCTGCCTTCAGGTTTTTTTTGGTCTTTTAATAACTGTTACAGATGTAGAAATCCCTTCAAAACATCATTCCAGGAAATTAGAAAGTGTTTTTTAAGGGCTGCAATTACAGTATTGACTATGTGCGGGTGATTTGATGAAAGCATTCTCTCAATTTTACCTGTAATCAGAGGGAATCTTACTACTTATGCTCACTATTACAGTGTCAAGTCAGCAATGACATCAGACATTTATGCTCTGAAACAGCTTAAAGATGGTTCTGAGTTATGATTTTGTGCTTTTCCACATTTCCTTCACTCCTTCCTCGGTTGTTCCCTCCAGCTCCCGTCTTCTACTTCGGTAACACAGACTACCACGTGGATGAGAGCGATGGATTTGTGGAGGTACAAGTGTGGAGGACGGGAACTGATCTTTCCAAAGGAGGAACTGTCACAGTGCGCTCCAAAAAGACAGAGCCTGTCTCAGCTGAGGGTAGGTGTCCCTGTAAGGTGAATTTCTCTGACAGCTTTAGTTATTTAGTGCCTAGAGAAGTGTAAACTATGAAAACAATACACTTAAGTCATCACCCTGCCACTTTTTGTTTCCCTGAGCTGAGGAGTCAAAGGAAAACTTACCACTAGTATATGTTGGGGGGATGACCTGAAGAATGTAAACAGCGTTTTAGGTTAGAGGGAGAGAACGCTGGGCCTATGTCTTGTAGGCATTAGATATACACAGTGGTAAGATAATGGCAGTTTGAGTCAGGACAGATATTTAGGAAAGGGTTCTCATTGTTCTGCACGTTAAGTGTTTGGATTCTGAGGCTGGATTCTGTCTCTTCAAGCCTGCCCTACAGCCTCTTTTATGCCAAGCCCCCAGGCAGTCTTTTTTTTTTTTTTTTCCCTGTCACAGATTCTTCACGTCTCGGCTTTTTCCTGCATTATAACAGTAAAAATAACAACTAGCATCTAATCATATTAACCATGGCAGAAATGTAACCTACATTTGTGCCCATAACTGGGTCGTAAGTACGTGAAAAAAGCCTCCGGGCAAAAGGTGAGCTCTCAATACCCAGACTCTTCAAAAATGGCAAATGAAAATCCTGTTTGCATTCAGGGAGATACAGTATGCAGTTTCTTGCAGTGCTCCTTTAATTATGCTATAATTTCCAACTATTCATGCTTAATGACCACAAGATAGAAAGCAGCATTTTATCAGCTTACAGGATATATCATTTTATTGTGCTTGCTGTCTGACACTAATAAAAGAATAATGACGTAACATGAGAACGGGCAGTGAAGTAATATCTATAGTACTGTAGTCCATGTGTGCTGTAATACATCCACTATATCCCATAAGCACTGTTCTTTGAAACATGACTGACCTATATTGTGTTTATGAGCAGCTGGTGTGGATTATGTGGGGATCAGCCGGAATCTCGACTTTGCACCAGGGGTCACCATGCAGACGTTTCGTGTGACCATCTTGGATGACTTAGGCCAGCCAGTGCTGGAGGGGCCAGAGAAGTTTGAGCTGGTGCTACGGATGCCCATGAATGGTATCCTCGGGGAGCCGAGCAAGGCTACCATCCTAATAAATGACTCGGTTTCTGACTGTGAGTGGAAAGCTTGTTTATAATCAAAATGTATTCAGATTTTTACATTTAGTGATTTATGATGTGTGTACTGTATTTTTGAAGTTGATGTATGGGCTTAATCACATCGTTCTAGTGCCAAAGGTGCAGTTCCGTGATGCTCTGTATGTGGGCAATGAGGACTCTGGGCAAATCTCAGCTACTGTATACCGTAGTGGTGACATCAGACACAAGTCCACAGTTCGCTGTTACAGCAGGCAGGGGACGGCCCAGGTCATGATGGACTTCATTGAGAGGCCCAACACCGATGTTTCCATCATCACCTTCTTAGCAGGTGGTGTAGTGAAACCTTTTGTTCTTTTTCTTGGTTTGTGTGTCTTGTTTTAAAAACCACAAGCATATAGGCTGGATGACATCTTTTCCCTATATTCTCCAGGAGAGATTGAAAAGCCTTGTGTACTGGTACTAGTTGATGACACAGAACACGAGGAAGAAGAAGAGCTCCGTCTTGTGTTGGGAAGTCCTAAGAGTGACTCTACGTTTGGAGCATCTATTGGAATTCAGAATGAGACTCTCATAAAAATAAAAGATGATGCAGACAGTAAGAGTTTTTTTTCCTGTTAAATATTGTTCCCTATGATACCATAATTCTGGTTGAAGACATAAAAACAAAAAAACATCTTTTACCATTGTGTAAAAGACCTTAGTGCCTTTTACAATATTACAACCACTGGAATAACAAATTCCAAAAGTAACAGTGGGTTATACGATGAAATGTTTATTATATCTATTAAAACTATATGCTGTGCTTTCCCAGAGGCTGTAATTAAGTTTGGAGAGACCAAATTCAGTGTGAATGAGCCGAAGGAAAATGGCCAAGTGTCGGTGGTGAAGATCCCAGTGCTGCGTGTTGGAGACACCTCCAAAGTCTCTGTTGTGCGGGTTCACACCAAGGATGGCTCAGCTACCTCTGGGGAGGATTACCATCCTATATCTGAGGGTAAATAATACTGCAAGGCACTATTATCAGTACACCAATGATGTGAAAGCTGTTAAGGAAGTAAATGTCAAATCTCTGTTTTCTTGGCAGAAATTGTGTTCAAAGAGGGAGACACAGAGCACTATGTGGAGGTGGAGGTTTTATATGATGGTGTCAGAGAAATGAGGGAGGCATTCACTGTGCACCTGAAGCCTGATGAGAACATGGTGGCAGAAACAAAGGTTTAAAATTAATCCAAAATAAAATAGAATTCAACTGTAAAGAAAGAAACTACCTAAATATCACATTACAAGGTAGCAGTTGTTGCCCATTAGCATCTTTTTAATGACCCATGCTTGTCAATCAACAGATGAGCAAAGCCATAATCTATATTGAGGAGACTAACACAATGGCAGATGTCACCTTCCCCTCGGTGCCCAGAGTGGTTTCTCTGCTGCATTATGATGACATCGACAAGACCAGGGACTCTCTGCCTGTGGCTGGATACCCTGTTGTTTGTGTGACTGTATGTTTCAACTGATACACCTATAAAAAAATGAGTGATTTACTTTTCCGCATTATTCTGAGCTAACCGTTCAGATAGTGAATCTTTCTGTCCCGCAAATGCTGTTACACACTCATAAACACTACTAATGCTGGACTATTAAGCAGATGTGCACATTTTGCTCATTTATCACTTACCTTGAAGGCCCATCAGTAGTAAACAGGCCTAACTTTTGCTGCTGCTGAACTTTTTGGTGCTTTTCACTCATAAGAATAATGGTATTTTCTCTTTTTATAGGCCTGTAACCCCAAGTACCCTGACTATGACAAAACAGGCTCCATCTGTGTAAGCGAGAACATCAACAACACCCTGACTCGTTATCGTTGGCTAGTTAGCGCCCCCACCGGAAAAGACGGTGTCACCAGCCCTATGAGGGAGGTAGATTTTGATACCTTCTTCACCTCCTCCAAGCTCATCACTTTAGATTCAGTCTACTTCCAGACTGGTTCTAGGGTCCAGTGTGCTGCAAGGGCTGTGAACTCTAATGGGGATGAAGGTCTGGAGCTCAGCAGCCCCATAGTGTCCATCAGTATGGACAAGGGTGAGTGCAGCTCCTTCTCTTGTGATGTTTAGTCTCTTTTATGCAAATGTATCAACATAATAAGGAGCTGCTGGCAGTGTTTTGCTCTTCCACCACAGTACTTGCTGTTCTTGCTCTGACAGAAAACTGAAATATAAGAATTTTCCATGAAGGACTTTTAGAAAACAAAATATGTGATGTTTGTTTGTTTATGGTGCGGTTGCAGGGATGTGCCAACCGCGTGTTGTAGGCAGTGTTGGGGCCGAGCCCTTCTCTGCAAAGCTGCGGTACACTGGAGCAGAAGACACCGACCACCCCAACCTCATCAAGCTAACTGTCACCATGCCTCACATTGATGGTAAGAATAGCAGGTTGAATTTTTTGAGTAATCAGTAAAATTATTACTTAGTGGGATGTTAATGACTTGAAACATGAGCTAGAAAATCTTACAAATCTTAAATTATGTTACTCATCAACCAGGTTTGATTAATAAGAAACTACTTCAGTTAGTTTATCTTTAATTATTAATCTTATCTACTTCCACTTTTTAGTTGCATTGTCTGTATCTTCCTTCAGGTATGTTGCCTGTAGTGTCCACGCGGCCCCTTTCTAATTTTGAGCTCACGCTGAGCCCTGATGGAACCCGTGTTGGCCACCACCGCTGCTCCAATTTGTTGGACTACACTGAGGTCAAGACTCATTATGGCTTTCTTACTGAAGCCACCAAAAATACAGAAGTGATCGGTGAGACCGCACCTTATCAGTACAGCTCTTCTCTCAGGGGATCCAGTACACTACGATTCTACAGGAACCTCAACTTGGAGGCTTGTTTGTGGGAATTCAATAGTTACTATGACATGTCTGAGCTGCTCAGTGACTGTGGAGGCACCATTGGGACTGACGGACAGGTAAGCAATCCCACCTTGGAGCTTCAACTCACCTCTGGTCCCTTTTGTCATCTCTAGGCAAGATGTGGATAAGTTCATGACAGCTGTGGAACCACTTGAGGATAAAAATGTGCACTCCAATCCAAACTCTAGCTCAAGCTTCTATAATAAGTAATCATTTACAACCATATTAACTCTTGCTGGCAAGTCAATAACCATCAGCCCCATGAAAACCCCATCTCCAGTGTGTTTGCAGCAGCAGCAGCGGCAGCAGCAGTTATATGTGCAAGTGGAACAAGGAGATCTTAAAGCCCTCTCAGTCCTCCCGGCACATAAGTCTTGCAGCCTTCTACATTTGCATTCACCTTGGAAACCACTGTTAGTTGACTTGCAGTTAATTAAGGTAGAGTGTTGATAAAGAAGGGCTGGAAGAGTGCACACGGTACATCATGGAGAACACCTCCACTATGCTACCTACTGGGGATTATTAATTAAAGACCGCAGCGCTGGTAAATATATTCAGACACTGAAGGTATATAAGAGTATATATACTGGAATGTTATTTTCTTGGGAGTTTCTTATTTTACATGGCTTCGGGTTTATCTAATACCAAAGGCCTCGCCAGGGTCATAACAACCTTTCACTACAAGGGTAACGTCTTGGCCTGTGACTACATGATACATGAATATAGCAGTAATAAAGGTCTTGACAAGTAAGCCGGTAAAATAAACTTCACCTCAGCTATTACAAATACCTTGAGGTTAGAAATCAATAATGCACATACTTTACAATTAATCCATTAGTGACCACATTATTCTGAAATAATCCAGTAGTTAATAAATAAAATATCTAAGTTGTTAAAGAGATGAATCGTATTGACCCACAGGCTAGTCAGTCTCAAAATCCCTTAGAGCACACATCTGCAATAAAGACACCCACATCAAGAGGGAGAGCGGTATACACTCAGTTCTTGTACGGCTCTGTAGATTTTGTTGCTATGGTTACTGTTGAACAGAGCAAAAGACACTATGTAGATGCATAAACTAAGGCGCCACAGGTCCATTTTCAAGATGTGTAAGAAAGCATCAATGGAAAAAGACAGTAGTCCTCAAAATGGGCTGGAATGCTGAGCAGAGATGGCTCATGTCGCCATGTAGTGCTTAGTGCCCAGCTTAACAGGACCACAGGCATCTATTAAGGCCCAGCAGGTTGTGTCAGAAGGCTATTCTGCAAATCATTTGCTTGAGCTCTCACCGCCCAGAGGTGTAGGCACGTCTCCACATGAACACGGAGCCAGTGCAGGCAGGTATGTCTCACAGGTCAGAGGAAAGTGCAGATACCGGAGAGCACTCCCTCTGAGGACTTTCACCACTTGGAATCCTTTGGCCATTTTGAGACGGCTCTTTTAGAGAAAGCGTTGCAGTGTCCACAACAGATAAACATACCATACATACATATTCTGTGATTTTAAAGTTGGTTATTTTTGCTTTGGTGTTGATTGTTTGAAAAAATGCAGTTCTTAATCTGCCTAATAGTCACACTAGTCCATAAAAACCTTACTACATTCAGAACTTGTATCCACAGTATAATGTAACTGCTTGAATAATACAATGTTTTTTCTGTATTTCCAAAGATGTTGCACTTTATTCAGGATGTCTCAATGCTTTTCCCCTAATTTTTCTATAACAAAGTCAGTCTGCAGAATATGAAAGTAAATTTATCTCCTTACACATAATGTTTTTCACTGCAGGTGCTGAATCTGGTCCAGTCTTATGTGACCCTACGAGTCCCGCTCCATGTCTCCTATGTCTTCCACTCTCCTGTGGGAGCAGGAGGATGGCAGCATTTTGACTTACAGTCAGAGATGAGGCTCACATTTGTGTACGACACTGCCATCTTATGGAGGGATGGTATTGGTAGCCCACCAGAGTCTGAGCTACAAGGCAAGACTCATAATTGCAGTTGTTTGCACATTGTTAACAATTTAAAAGTTCAAATTTGTAAAAATGTTGCAGTGTTTAGTAAGTGTGTATGAATTCATTATCTAAATTAGTTTTTTTTGCGACTGTTGTTGCAGGCGCCCTTTATCCAACCAGCATGCGGATAAATGCCCAGGGACGACTTGTAGTCAACTTCCGCACTGAAGCTCGATTCAGAGGCTTATTTGTGTTTGGACATCCAGGTAGAGACGCGACATTTTTGTTTGAAGTATCTGATGAAAAAATATTTGCTGAAAACACACATAATATATCTGAGGGTTTCTTCCATTAGCTTCACCAATTACCTCCATGGTCATGTGTCCGGACCACCCTGGGTTGACCTTTAATCTCAGTCTTGTGAGGAATGAGCCAACGTACAACCAGCCCATCCAGCAGTGGACATTCATCTCTGATTTTGCTGTGAGGAAACAATAAGGAACAGTTAAAGTGTTGCTGTTTTTTTTTTTCCCCTTGCTGACCATAGTTTGCCCTCTTAGGTGCGTGACTACTCTGGCATGTACACAGTGAAGTTGGTCACTTGTACGTCCCCCCCCAACCTGGAATACACCATCCCTCCTGTCTGCAGTCCCAGAGAACCTCTTACTTTTGACCTTGATATTCGCTTTCAGCAGGTACGTTTTCTAAAGTAACTTTTCTAATGTTCTATCTAATGTTCTAGTTTTACAACCCATTTGAAAAATGAAGATTTATAAAACAGGAGGCTCTAACATCACAATGAAAACAAACATTTATTTTACTGTAGCTACACATTATTTTTTCTTTTTAATTTAACAATTCAAAAAAACTGCTTATTTAAATATAGTAATATAAATATATTTAAATATACACTATTATACTGTAAAATTGTTTTACATATTTTATAAGCCGCATCTCTTGGCTCCTTCTCACTAATTTCTCTCTCACTCTTTGTCACTGGATCAGCTGATAACCCTGAGGGGAAGCTCCCTCCTGCTTCACTCCATTCAATTATGTACTTAAAAACCATCACCTCCTCTTTTTAACTCTAAGAGGAATAAATCTATACTCAGCACATCCATTTGCTTGCAATTAGCTGTACCTACAGTTTCGTGTGTCTCACTCTTTCGGCTGACATCTAACCAGGTGTGAAATTGGTTAAAAGCTTTCTTACTTATCACCAGTCTAAAGAGATGTTGTGAAATAGTGTTTGTCAAACCAACACAGACAAATTCCCTGAGCATTCCAGTGACAAATCAAATAAATAAATATGAAATTAGGAAAAGCAAGCAAATTTTCACATTTGTGAAGCTGCAATGTTGCTGTTTACAGCTTCAGAAATGTGTCAGTCGGATTATGCAGGATGGGAATGAGAGTAACGGAGCTATTATCACATTCAAGTGAGATTGTTAATTCACACTGCTGACAATTGTCTTAAATTTGTGAAATTCACATTGACAAGTCTACAAATGACCAGACACCCTGTACATACTTCCCAAACATTGTAATCGTATGTTGACTATGATTTGAATAGGATTGTGTGTGTTTGTCTGCCATCATTGCATTTCCAGGTTAGCGACCCCGTGGCGGCCGAGTTCAGTCTGAACACACAGATGCTCCTTCTCTCTAAACAAACGCTCTGGCTCTCAGACGGCTCCATGGGTTTTGAACATGAGAGTGACACAGCCTTCTCACAGGGTACGTCCGCAACATAAGTCATAAAATCCCAACCACTCTTAAAGGTTCTGAATTAAGGAAACCTAATTGGATGGTAAATGGTAACTCTAAGTCTGTGTTTCTCTTTCTTCAGGGGACACGGTTTATGGCCGAGTGATGGTTGATCCAGTGCAGAACTTGGGCGACTCCTTTATTTGTAACATAGAGAAAGTTTTTCTGTGCACTGGAGCTGATGGATATATCCCTAAATACAACCCCAGCAACTTTGAGTTTGGCTGTCTGGCTGATGCGCCATCTCTACTTTACAGATTCAAGATCATTGTGAGTGAATAAAAAATGCCCTTCATCATGTGCATTGTGATTTTCTGCCCATTCAAGCCTTTTTATTGCTCACTTTGTTGTCCCCCAGGACAAGGCCCAGCCAGAGACCCAGGCCAGGTCCTTCGGCAATGTAGCCTTCAATGCCTTACTGGCAGTGGATGACCCTGGTGCTTTAGCTCTAGTGAGACAACCTGGGTCAGATGGATTCAGAATGGATTCCTCTGCTCTTTTCCAGGTCAGGATACTATATTCCCATATTTCATTTACATTTTCTGTGGTCACCTAACTGAATATTAGAGATGACCTGATATTGTTTATGCATTATTTGTTAATCATTAACTGTTGCTCGCTCCAGGTGTCTGCAGGCAGAGAGTGGTACATTCACACCATCTACACTGTCCGTTCTCGGGACAATGCTAACCGTGGTATAGGGAAGAGAAGCCTGGAATATCATGCGATGAGCCAGCACACAAATCTGCTTCCAAAAAGTCAACTTCGCCACAAAAGATCCGCCAATGATTTACCCGACATAATTGAAGACATTGGCGTGAATAACAACCGCGGCACCAACATCCTGCACATCATGCTGGATCGCAGCAGCCAGCAGAGGACAAGCCCAGAAAGGGAAATCTTCACCAAAGGCTTCATCCCCCCGGAACTTAACCAGAAAGACGACAGTGATGACAGACTCCTGTTGGTCATCGGCGTCTTCATTGGGCTGCTCCTCACGGTTCTCCTTATCATCGTGGTGGTGTTGCTGCTTCGTGCCAAGCGAGAGAAGAAGGATGTACCCAAAAACTCCAGCAGCGCAGAGCCCATGATGACGCAAGGCCTCAGTAACAGTGACAGCTCAGAGGTCTAAAAACAGACTGATGATTGATTCAGAGTTTTAGGTAATATTCTTGTTTTGCAAGTGCCTCACATTTACATATAAATTGAAGATTGTGGTTGAACCAACACAAATTACAAGAGCTTTGATTCTATTCAGAAATCTACTTGAAATACTGCATCACTTCCAGAACCATGGAGTGGTTTCGACACTAACGAGGACACAAACTGTGTTAGTAGCTGTTTCAAGGTATTTGTCAAGTTGTCAGCACTCACTTGTTGATTTGCTTTTAATGCCACTTAATCCAAAAATTGTGTTATTATGTTTCCAAAGGTGCTAGAGATGATGCCTCTCAGATTGCGTTAGGTTGTTTTACTGAGTAGATCAAGAGAAGCTGTAATTGTTAACAAGAGGCTTTGTATGTTTAATTTGCTGCATTGAGACACATTGTTCATAGTTGGCTTAAACTAAAATGTATAGACTGATTCAGTGCCTGCCTAAGAAATCACAGGATGAATTATCATGATGTATTTTGTTTGTACTGTATGAATAACCAAGACATCAATTTAAATGAAAACAAAAATTCATTTAAATGAAAATATTCTTTTCTTGTGTTTATGTTTTTGCATGCATTTATTTTTATATTTTGAGATTGTCTGAAATTGTAAAAAAAAAAAAAAAAAGTCTAAATGCTGATTTGAAAAGAATTGTGACTAATGTGTCTAATCTGCTGTATTTCCAACAGATTGCATTTTACATTATATTCAAAACAGTGTTTATCACTAGCTTTTTGTTTTTGTTAAAGTCCCCTAATGTGTAGTTGTTGCATCACTGTATGATTTTAAGACATTATAAGTGACACGTGGCACTAATTCAAATATGAGAATTTAATTTGAAAGGAGTCTTTAGTATTGAATCAACTTTGGAGACAGCTGGCCTGCAATGTACAGTACAGTGTAGTGTAGTAATTGTAGTTCCAGATACACTATTTCAAAAGAAATTATTTTCCCTCTAGTATGGTAACGTTGGAGTGTTTACTACTGTAGCTTAAACAGATAGCTGGCTCTCTAAATCCCTCTAACTATAGGAATATGTGTTGATTAGGTTGTTTATGTTTTTAAAGCCGTATCATCATAAAGATTTCACCTAAAGGGAATGAAACATTTTTACCTTCAATCGTTTCTATTGTTAGAAATTTTCAACCTGATTTTTTTCGTTTTAAAAGTATTTATTTATTTTTAACACATTGTTATGTAGTGCCACCACAAATCACGTAGTATCACATCCTCTCCCTTTTAAATTGTTTTTTTATTTGAAACTGTTTCACTGCATGACTTTGATGTTGTGAGCTGAATATACAATATACAAACACATTTTACGTGCCATGTTTGCATTAAATCATTGTACACAAGAGAAAACATTATACGAGCTTTCCATTTATAATTGTTTTATCAGATCCAGGCACTGGATTGCCAGAAGCTCTGATTACCTCATGTATCGTATAATAGACACTGGCTTCTTAGTGAACACTTTCTGTATGTCATTTTTACTTGTAATTTTATTTTGAAAATGAAAACAATTCTATGCAACCTGTGATATACCTTCATGAAATTTTTACCCCAAATATTATTTTATTTCAGTGCACAGTTAAATTGGATTTGACCCTGGTACTTTTTTCCACATGCATTCTCAGCTTTTTATGCACATGTATGTATGTAATGTATATACATATGTATTAACTATAAATATACCCTTTAGTTGTTTTGGGAATGGTTATTGTTAAAAATACATACTGTATGTGCTGTAACTATTTGTAACATAGACCAGAAGCACAACATGGTCTGCGAATAAATAATTTTTTCAAGAAAAAGATCAACAGCTTTCCGCTTGTCCCTTCAGGGGTCGCTGCAGCAGAACGTATTCCACACACTGATTTGGCATGAATTTGTACGCTGGAAGCCCTTCCTGACGCAGCCCTCCCACTTTTTTTATATCCGGGCTCCAGACCGGCACGGAGGTGGCCCTTGGTGGCTGGGTGGGGCCACACCTTGTGGGGTGGGATTCTAACCCGCGACCTTCTGCATCCCATCCCAATGCTCTACCACTGATTCACCAGGCATCCTAATTTTTTCAAGAAAACCTACATTTTATGTATTCAAATATGATCTGTATCAGGAAGGTTATAGAAGCAAGGTTTAATCCCTGGACCCGCAGGATAAAAACTGGGTGGGACAAGTGAAAAAAATAACATTAACACCTTGAGATACACCAGCTGCTCCAATGGAGCTGCTCAGTGGTCACACTGTGGTAGTAATGGGCAGCTCTCTGGATTTTTCTGAAAAAAGCGTAAATAATAGAGTAAATAATAGTTGTTGTTACAGTAGATAGCCACATAAAGGACGTGCATACATATACATATACTTTATACAATGCTGTTTTTGCCAAAATAAAGAATAGAAGGACTTTTTAGTCTCATTACTACAGACCCAATCCCTCTTAGTGCAACGATTAGTCACAAACCCATATACAACAGTTACTCAGTAAATCATGTGCTTTTATTACCAGTGCATATTTATAGAGAAAACAAAGTCATTGGTAGTGATGTGACACAAACAGCACAGAGTAAAATGCTTCAGACACATCAACGGGATGAGCCTTTGACTCTTTAAAGGCATCGGGGCTCCTGTTTGGCAACAAGTCAAACAACAGATCAGGGGCATGAAATAGACCAGCTTCCTGGTGCATGTGTTTAAATCAGGTCAGATGTTGTAGCTCAAAAATGTCCACGGTGTTTGGATGTTTAGCACAGTGCTGTGGGTAGTTTTGTCAGATCAGGAAGCTGCCTGTCCTCTGCACCTGATCTCTATTCTAGTGGCATCAGGCATTCTTATGACATATCGGAAAATTAACACTAGGGGACGCAAGATCAGCCACAGCTTTACTAGTACATGTTAATTCTTGGATCTAGCAGCTTTAGCTTACAGTGTTTTCTGAAGCATGGATGAATTAGCTGGCAAATGTCATCTGTCAAATGATCATTTAATAATTTAGTAATTTTCTTTTAAATTAAAGTTTAAAAAAAAAAAAAAGGACAAAACTGAAAACAGAATTCACATTCCATCCCAGAATGTTCTGTGACCTTGATTATAGACAATGTTTCCACAAATTAACTGTTTTTTCACAAAGCTCCTAAGGTCTTCATTTGTATGAAACTATGAATATGAAAAACAGCTGTTACTTTAATATACTGTTCTAATTTAGATGGATTTCCTGAGATTTGTGTATTATTTCTGGTTTGTAACTGTTAGCACTTTAATGAGCAAAGCTGTTTAATTGTTAAAGATGAAACAATCATTCTCTGAACCCATATTTTAGCCTCTTGTTCTAAAAAGTGAAATGTAGGAAACAAATATGAGTTTGTAGCTTTGGCAAGGAGCTGCCCACATGCACAAACACCAGTTTTCCAAATGTGGGGTGGACACCGAATTCTGCTTTAAGGTGACATTTCCTTCTAAGAAAAAGGGATAAATCGATAACTCCAAAGAAAGAAACTCACGTCAGTTTAGAAAAATAATTTGTAAACGCGGAGCTGGTGTATAAAATAAATTAGCATTTGTTCATTTTCTGTTTTCCCTTTAAAACAACAGATATTAACAAACATGATAATTGTGCTGCTTACATTGCGCAATAAATACGACACTCTTCTTTTAAGCATGTGCTGGGTATATTTCAAACAGCTGCCATACACACCTACAGTCCTGTAATCCTTGACTTCTGCTCTTCCAAAAAGCTAAAAAGCTGTGTTTCAAAATCATATCACAATATACATTTATGTATATACATTACATACAGCAAATGAATGCATAGATGGTGGTGACTTTTGGTGTGAGATGTCAGTAAAAGAGAAAGTTGAGATTTCATTGCCAGAGAAGCAAAGCGCCGTTCATTTTGCTGTAAGCATTAACTAGTTCATGGATAAAGCGACAGATGGGTATACTGTACTGTGTTGTTGCCTAGGCATTAAGATAAACTAAAACTTCATGCATTTGGACGAGTTATGGCTCATTAAATACTTCAATCCATCTCCTACCCTGTCCCATCTCACAGAAAGTGTGGTGTAATAATACCGTCAGTCCAACAAACAAAAATTCTTTTGCACAGTCTCTAAAACCAGTCCATAGCTTAATATCAATTGCTTGACCAAAGGATGCTACATCACCCTACCTTAAAAACAACCTTTAATACACATCCTAAGAAGAGTAAACTTAGGTTCAGACACTTAATTACATCCGGGAGATCAGTTGATGTGCACATCAGAAGGCTGCATTGGAAAGGTCATTGCACCGTGTGGAATACATTGGTTGTGTCGCCGTCAGTGCTCGCAGCGGTGACGTTGGCCGTCTCGGGTCTCTACTGCAGGTAGCGGTAGACCTTGAAGCAGTGGTTTCCAGAGTCTGCCACCACCACATGGCCATCGGATGTGAGGGCCAGGCCCTGGGGGCCATAAAGGGGGTCCGCCGATGTGTTGATGTAGGACAGAAAGGACCCTGAGCTGTCAAACACCTGGGTGGTAACATGGAATGGAGGGACATGTTGAGTATGTGGGTGACATACCTAGAAATATGCTCTTTGCATTCAGTGAGATGTGGTTTTCACAAGCTAACCTGAATCCTACTGTTGCCCCAGTCAGCAACAATGATATTTCCATTGGCATCCGCCGCCACGCCCGTTGGAGCATTGAACTGGCCATTTCCCTCACCGTGGGAGCCAAATTTAAACAGGAACTCCCCATCTGCATTGTACACCTGCAGCCGAGATTAAACAGGAAAAGGAGAGAAAAACACTTTGCTGTCACACATAAAATATGTTGGGAAAATAGGATACAAAGCGTAACGCTGATATTATTTAGAACAACACAGTCGGGCTTTCAATATATCATTATATTCTGATTTACGTTTGGGTGATTCTGCCTGTCCTTGTCGAAACAGTGCTTTTACATTTCTTTTTACTTCACTATTTTAAATAATACAAGTGAACAAAATATTGTAATTGTAATTTTGTCACGTTGCACTTATTCACATTTAAGGTTTTTTTTTTCCTGCAAGGCATAAATTCACAATTCTTCCAGTGTGGGTTTACTTGAATCGAAACGTCTTCGCATCAAACTGTACCTTGACTGAGTGGTTATGAAAGTCTGTAACCACAATTTCATTTTTGTTGTTCACGGCAACAAAGTGAGGACCTGGAAGCAGAAGAGAGAAAGAAGAAAAAAAGAAAAATGTGTCATCCACTGCTTACAACATATCAGAGGAAGTTTCACACTATTTTTGGACTAGGCTAAGTTTAGAAAGACAAACATGATAGAGCCAATGCATCAACATGTAAAAAGTACAAAGATGTTTGTTCGGAGTTTACACTCACAGTACATCAATTACTTACTGAAAACAGGGCCAGATTTACTAAGCTTTTGTTCCAGTGCAATGTTTGCACCGCTTTTTTCTAAAAGAACAGAAAAGAAAGGGTCCAAGTGAGTAATGAAATTAAGAAGTACAAGCTTCAACTGAAATCGCGCTGCTTGTGCAATAACTGAAGCCACATCAATGAGAGAATCAAGTCATACAAGCAAATGATATTAACAGCAGTGGAGTGGCTGATTACCGTGACTCAAGTTTGATAAGAATTGAAATTAGTAAAAAAGTTTTTTTTTTTTTTTTTTTTAAAGTTGAGTAAGTGGCAAAGGCAGCAATCGATCATCACAACATTTTCATGCATTTTCAGGCCTCAGGTCGGCTGCGTCTGTGATGATCGCATGTGTTTATAGTTTAGGATTATCAGTGCTGGCATCCATAGCTTAAAAAAACAAAACGATATGCGTGCAAACATTGGTTCGAATAGAATTAAGGGTGTGAAACATGCTGGTCGCCATAAAAATAGAATTTGTGCAAAGTAAAACTTTTATAAGGCAGGAAACATAAATCAAATCTGTAAATCTGGCCCAACAAAGTGACACATAGATCATTATGTGTTGCTATATCTTTTCCTGTAGGAGATATCGTTAATGGAATGATCACACTAAAGGTTATGGTAACACACAGTACCTGTAAAGTGTCTGTCAGACGTTCCTCTGGCTCCGAACTTCGTCACCAGTTTCCCATTTGATTGGAAGATGAAGACACAGCAGGCCTTATTATCCACAGTGATGATATGTCCGTTCTTATCTACAGCCACACCTTTGGGTCCCATCAGTCTTCCAGCACCAATTTTGTTCTGTGACAGGCAGTTGGGCCACTTTGGTCAGTCATAGAAATATTTCTTTACAATCTGTAAAAAAAAAATGTCCTTTTAAAGACCACTCACCTTAAATTTCCCATCCGAGGAGAAGATGCTAATCCATCTGTTGTCATAGTCAGCAACAATGATATCACCATTCATGTCCACTGTGACTCCTGTGGGACGTTGCAGTTGCCCTGGCGAACGACCTCTGACCCCAAACCTCATTTTAAATTGACCATCATTTGAGAATACCTACAGGAAGGGATCATTCAATTATTCTACAACCTAACAACAGAATCATTAAGGACTCACTCAAGGATAGTAGACACTGACCTGTATGCACTGGTTGTTGCTGTCTGCCACCACAATTCGTCCATTACTGGACGTCGAGATGCCTTGTAAGTTAGTGAATTCTCCTTTATCTCGCCCTCTTGCTCCTGTTGAAATCAACAAGAAGCTGCTTTAGAGCTATGTGTTATACTGTTATACTCAAAATAACTCTTGAATGTGTTTACTTGGCAATAAAGAGTTTGAATGTTTTAATTGAGGAAACAGAGAGAAACACATCATCAGATTCTCATCGTAGTTACAAATATATGAGTAAGTGTGAGCTTTAGTAAGTCAGCAGTTTCCATAATTACCAGCAACTATTCACCCACCTAATCTGTAGATCAGCTCATCCTCTATTGGGTTTTCCTTTTTCTTAGTGGTGCTGTACATGCTGGAGGGCCTGCGCACAGCCTTCTGTCGAACGTGGCCTCCCCCTCCACTTGGGGATTTCACCCGTCTCTTCACGTCGTCTGGTGACTGCAGGACATCTGATGGTTTGACAGCACGCAAACGAAATGGACTCCCCCTCACAGGCTGTTCATATAGCAGCAAAGAGAAAGTGTATTCTCCCTCTGAACGGATGGTGTATCCAACCTCATAGGTGCCATTTTTGTTATCCACCACCTCGGCTTCTGTGCACGTCCCATCTACAGAGACAATCTCCGCCCTTAGGGCAGCATTACCAGTCTTCACCAGTTCTCCA
This sequence comes from Channa argus, assembly GCF_033026475.1. Lineage (NCBI taxonomy): Eukaryota > Metazoa > Chordata > Actinopteri > Anabantiformes > Channidae > Channa > Channa argus. Next base: position 23,214,285 of record NC_090202.1, read on the forward strand.
TCCTTATCCTTAGTAGTAACTGTGATGGTGGTGTGCTGGCCAACCAGTGCATGTCGCAGCCCCTCCCCCGTGGCAACGCTAGTATGGCTTACAGCCCCGGTTGTAATCAGTACACCCAGGTTCTGGATGGAGCGCCTCAGTCCATCTGTCTCTACTTGGCATTCCAGATGTCCATTTTCATGGGGGTGCTCAGGAAAGTTGTGTCGTGCCAGAGCACTGACCCGCTCACTCATTTGTTTCTGGACCAACAGGACCTCAGTGGCACTGCCGTGGCTCAGGGCCTGCTCTGTGAAGTTGCAGCTGCTTTGAATGTTTTCTTTGCCTTGAAGTAAGGAGGTCAGCTGAGCTTGAAGCACCTAGACAGACATAAGCTGACAGTCAGTGTTGGTGCACTAAAAGGTACAATGTTACAGCAATTTTTAAAATTGAAAAACCTCCACCTTCTGCTTGCTGCTGCAGATGTTTTCAACTTCAGTAACAAGAGCAGTCTTGCGTTGGTGTAAGGCCTTCTCCAGTTCATCAAAGGTGTTACTGATTTCAGTCACGGCCTCATTTTTCCGCTCCATAAGCTGCTTGGAGATCTCATTCACAAGCTCAATGGCAGCCGTCAGCTGAGGTAGTCTGCCAGAAGAAGGCAATGAATGATAAATGAATTATGAAAACACAGTGTTTCAAATTTGGATTCATTCCAGCACTTCTTGCATCTTATGTGACATAATCCATTACGGATGAAAGTTTGTACCTGTTGCGCACAGCGTCCAGCTGGTTTTTAAGTGCTGACTTATGCCGTTCCAGCACGTCCCTCAGAGGAACTGTCACATGTTCCCTGTGTTCTCCTTCTGTACACTCCAGACACATGGCTGTTTCACATGACTCGCAGTAAAACTCCATCACCTGCAGGTGGTGCAGTGGAGCGCAGGACAACTGAACATCAATTTTGTGCAGATAAAGGTAATTATATGTAATATATATGAAACCTTGTAACAGGAAAAAGTTTTGTTATGAACTTGGCAGTTGGTCTATGGTAACTTCTTTTGGTCTATGATAACTTACCTTGCCCTCATGGTTGGGGCAAGAGAGGGGTGGACAGGTTGTAGCTGCATTGGCTGACTCAAGGACATTGCAGGCTTCAGGTCGGCTGCATTCTGGGTCTCGCTGTAAGACCTCCATTAGGTTTGTTATGAAAAAGTTGTTCTGCAGGGCTGCCACACCCTTTTCTGGCAAGATGGACGTCTGTCTGCACACAGGGCAGGACAGCGTCAATGACTGGGGAGGGATGTAGTTCTGTAAACATCTACACAAAGACAAAACAGAAAAGAAATTAGTAAGACAGCTAAAGGTGCAGTTTACCACTAATTAAAGGGTCAACATGGTGTTAAATCACAAAATATTTTTTAGACTTGCTCAGAGGACAAGAATATTCTGGTTCCTGCAGTTTGACTGGGCAATAAAAGAAAGCTCGTTCTAATTCAATAAATGTAATATCTCTCCCATGTGAGAGTAGCAGTGCTGTGGAAATTAGTGTTTATTGCCAACAATGCTGTGTCATAAAGGATGCTGGCTGTTTTTTAGGCCAAGTCCAGAGAGCATGGTGCCTTACATCATCCAGAAGCTACAATGATGAGAGAATAGCTGGTGGAAGTGGTGTAATTTTAGCTCATTATATATTATATATTTAAAATTTCTTTACGCATCCCTGTTATGCATCCTAGTTAAAGAACTTGCTGCAGGCAGACAGAATACAGAAAGTCATATTCTGTAGTAGTCATATTTTCTAATGTGCTCATCTTCTACTTTAAGCATAATATGGAAAAACAACGGAGCCTAAAAATATTTTATGGTTACAATTACATGATTTTCTATGTAACATTTACATAGCTTTCTATTCAATGTAACATTTGATTGACTGATTCAGAGCTTACTTCTCACAGAAGGTGTGCAGGCAGGGCAGGACCTTTGGGTTGTGATAATGGTCCAAACAGATGCTACAGACCAAGAACTGCTTGTCTATCTGCCTGACCACAGGGCTGGTGCTGTCGGTCTCGCGCTTAGCCATGGTGACGGACATTCAAAAGGGGTGTAGGGACCACTTAACCTGCACACACAGGAAGGAAGAAAAAGCAGAAAGGTCGATAATGTCTTAAGGAAGCAGTCACATGGGACAAAGAGGGTGCAGTCATTTACCCTCAGCATGAGCACAGGGAAGAAATGAGTCATCATGCTGTCAGCCTTATTCCAGAGCAGTATCTGTCGGCATTTTATGCTCCTTCACTTATTAATCTATGTCAGCACAATTTCTTCCAACACGTCTGTGTTTACAGTGAAATGCATTGTATCTCTATGCACTGTACATATATGTGCTTAAACATGTCTTGTGTTTCATCTCTAGCATTACTGTAACATGTACACTGCCTCTGTTTTATCATTTAACTTTTTTCCTTCTGGTTAAGATCAGTGAACCGGTGTTAGAAGAAATTGTATCACTGGGTCAAGCACGGATTATCACAGGCATGTTGAACCTCTGTCGTATTATACATTAATGGATTATATTCCCAGCAAAACCAAACACTCTTTTAATCTGGCCATTAAACATGTTTTTAAAAACAGCGTTTGTGTGTACAAAACCTTGAAATTATTAAACCCATGTTTTTTAGACACCTTTCAGTCACACAACACTGTAAAAAAAACACATTATTAGCTATAAGTTCTTTGTAGCTTTTACTCCATTATAAATGCTGGTCTTGTTTTCACCCTGTGACCACATTGTGCTACTGGAATGAAAGCTTTCCGTCGACTCCATCTAGATTTCATTACAGGTTAATGGAATTTAGAAGGTATTTGCTCATGAAAATTGAAGGAGTGATGTCTGACAACACTTTTTTTTTTGTCTTTTCGGCTGTGAGTTCAGGGTCGCCACAGCGGATCATTGTCCGTTTTTACGCCGGATGCCCTTCCTGACGCAACCCTCCCCACTTTCTACCGGGCTTGGACCGTCACTGCACAGCTGGGGATGGGAAAGGGCTGTTAGGGGCTCTGTGTCTTGTGATGTCTGAGAACACTGACATGTTGAATTACTATAAATAGACAATTAATTTACTGGTTTAAACAAAAGCGACTAACCTAATTATGCATCTTATCTAATACTTGAATATATCATTCTGTAGAAACTAGGGACATATCATTGGCTGACAACTGTATATTTCAAACCTCATTTATTTGCAAATTACTGAACCTAAATAAGAACATATTTAATCTTTGTCCCAAAACACAAAGATTTTCTTGCCAGTTTGACTATAGTATTTAATTAGTTTTATGTAGCTGATAAAAGGTTGGAAGAAAACCAAAAGATCATCAAGTGGATAAGGACATGGTTTTGCAAAGAACAACCTGTTCAAGGCAATTTATTACACCACAATGGTTCTGATTAGGGAAAAGACCAGTGTGATGGAAAGTAATGGAGTGGATCCAGAATGACTTGCTATGCGTTTTAATGTTATATACCTGCAGTTTTCAATGTTAAACACCATCTAGTTTAATCAATCCTAAAATAAAACCCAAAAGTAAATTAACTCACTCATCACTTCATCATGCATCACAATACCATCACTTTACAGTTTTTCAGCCTCACTCCATCACTGATTTACCAGCAGTGTTGAAAATCTCAAGTTTTGACGCTGCAGTGTGGGACTGACCCTATCGGCTCTGCTTGTCACCTAGCATCAGGAGCTAAAGCATCCCGCTTTGATTTTCAGTTCTTTCTCTTCAGTGTCATGACAAATATAGCGGACTACAGCTAGGAAAGAGGAAACTTTAAAATGCCACTCCCTAAATTTCTCCTAGTTCCTTCCCTTGACTCCCAGCTGGCTGAGTTCAGGCACCACCTGTCTGTCTGTCAGTGGGGAAAACTCACAGTTAACTGGGTTGCCTGTCTCACTTGAGCAATTAGATCTTGAATGCAGTTGTATGCAACACAGAGCAATGAGCTCTGCTCACAGCTTACCACGCTTTACCCTTCCCCTACCTTCCTTTCTTCTGCTTTTTTTCTATTGTCTTCTTCTTTTTCATGTCTCTCTATCAACAACATGAACGCACTCATAGCATCAGCAGACCTGATCTCAGTCAAAGATGTCTCGCAGATGTGGATTTTCTCAGGCATGCAGGCCCCATTGTTGCTACATGCCGAGTGATTACAAGGCTAAGAGCTGTTCCAAGCCCTTTCACTGTCAACACAGCCAACCCTTCACTGACCCTCCTGACCTGCCCCTCCTCTCGTCTTCGCTCAGAAGTCCTCCCCTTCCCTCACATGAGCTTGAATTGCAGCAGCTGAACGGTGACATCAGGAGGAAGCTTTAGGAGCCAAAGCCCTCAGGCTCCTCCCCACTTGTCTGGCTGGCTGGCTGCTGTGTTTAGGGCTGCAACAGTTCCCCCACACAGTTCCCTTCCCTTCTTCCCTGCCTGTCCGTTCCCTTAGCAGCCCTTCTCAGCTCAGTTCCTCCCACTTGCCTCACCACAGAAAGAGGAAAGAATCTTTCTTTAAAAACCAACACTGACAGCAACTCTTAGCTGGGCAAGTGTTTAGAGGAAATCTTGCTAATATGAGCAACTGAAAACTTAAATACATAAATAATAAAAATAACACATTCTTCAGCTGAAATGTTAAAGAAAAGCTCTCACATAGGGTAAAGATTGACAGTAGAAAAATGACTAGAGGTCTACATTTGCTGTGTACTTTCATCTGTGAAGCAGGATGTGACCAGATCCTCTTGAAAGCATTGTCATAGGCACTGCAGGATCAGCACTTCATACAGATGAAGTCAATTATCCAAGTCAGTGTTTTCTCTCTTTCTGCCGTATCTGTCACAGTAAAGCGTGACGCCTGCAGAAGACTCACTGAATGAGTTCTTAAACTCTGCTGTTTGGCTACAAAACTACATCTCTTGCCACTCTCACCCAGCATTTCAGTTAAGTGGCTTAATGTCTTACTGCAGGGTCAGGTCCTGTCTGCCATCTGGATTACTGAGCTCTGATGACACATTTAACATCTGAGTTAAGGGAAACACCTCACACCTTTAAACCCGGCCTGACAAACGCTATTACGGACCACCAGTGAAGCAGTGGGAGTGACTGCTTCATCCTAAGCCAGACTATGAGAAGGTCTTCGTGCTTGAGTAGATTTTGTGCTAAACATCTCTTGAAGACAGGGACATAATAAATATAATTTGAATAATGTAATTGGATTTCAGCAACCTGAGCTCACATTCAGAGGAAACATTGCTCTCAGCTTAATCTGCTTGGAGTTGGTCTGCTGCATACGGGCAGGCAGCCATGCCCCCCTGTTCACCTCTACCATAAAGTGCAACTTGATTTTTTAGTTGTGAGTTGTGTACCAAGGCTAGAGAGCTGCTATGCTTTTAGCAAATTCTTACTCTTAGTGTTTCAGAGAGTAATGAGTCAAGTTTGTTCCTCTGGTTAATTTCATTGCCTTGTCAAATGATATAAACTAAAGAAGGAGTCTTTTTGCATCATGACTAACAAACAGAATGAGTGACTTTATCTTTTGTGGGTGAGAAAAGGCTGTGGAATCAAAATTGCCAAACTAAATACATGACCTGCTTATGACACCCACATTCATTTTTAATTATTTATGAGACACATTACATAATATTCTGTGGAAAGACCCAACAGAATATGTATAAAGAAAAATCACATTTATTTTTCAGTTAGTTAAAATCAGATTTCTTCCGAAAAAACATCACAAATTGATTCATTCATTACAGTAAAGCCACAGGATATAATGTTCTATTAGTTTAAACTTGTGATAGCTTTTGAAAACAACATACATCAGCATCTCTGGGCTACGTTGTCTAACGTAAGAATACAGGGATATGGTGAGTTGTTTTATGTAATTTCTCAATGATTTTATTCTGGCAAATAAAATGTCACAAACATATTCTGTACTGGGATGGTTCAGTTGCAAAGATTGTGAATATGGTGGCAATAAAATTAAATTGTTACCTTGGCCTGACATTAGAGGTGGGTGTGATAATCTCAGAGCGAATTCTTCTGGTATCTGAATACAGCATAATTGAGAAAATGTGTGCAAAATCACATATAAAGACCATACATGTCTTCTTACTATGAAACCGGCATTATTATATGATCTCACTAAAAGACAATACATGGTAATGACCCTTTGGGCACAAAAAAATGTAATTTGTTGATTGTTAATATCATTCCCTAGCCATGACTATCTAGGATTCCAGGATGTTTGCTCTTCAAAGACCATAAAAAGTATTTTCTCTTCCCTTCCTGTTCCCCTGGTTGACCAAGAGTGAATAATTTTCAGGAGCATTCCAGTCTCTGCAATCGGGGTTTAAATATTGCCTGTTTGCTATTTTTGCACTGTACCATCAAGCATGTTAGTCGATGTGTATTATTATTTAGAAAATGTTTGTTGTATTTATGTTACTCCACTGTCAAATCTGCAGGGGTCAGCAAAGAATAGAAGACTTTAGAACAACAGACTTTAGACTAAATAGTTTTGGTTTATTTCAGGAGTCAGCTGTGTGGTGAACCAATAAACATGAGTAAAAGTCTCAGTGATGTGAAGTAGGAAGTGTTTCTGTGTTGATCCTTGATCACATGTCCTCAAGTTTAAATATAGACTGTAGTTTATGTTTCCATCTGTACATCTGTTATGCCCCTGCACATGTATCGTCATGCAGCAATTGTTCCTGTGCACACTCGGTCCGAGCATATGTAGCTTTGATAACATTTTGAATAAACTCATCATTACTGATAAGGGTTGATAAGTGTCTTGTGAGAGAAAAAAAACAAAACAAGGTAGAAGACACATTAGCAAGCAGCTGTGAGATTTCAACCCTGGGGACTCATCTATAAATTACATGAACTGCCTTTAGGCATTATTAACATTTCTGTATATTGACTGTTAAGGTGCTGCTGAGGTGCCAGTGAGGGTGATGGGCTCTGTGATAACAAATCAAACATCATTCACACAGCACAGAAACCCAAACCTAAACTAACTAACTAAACGAAGTTCCCTTTACAGTTCATTGCATCAATGTGTGTCCATGTCTCACTCTCTGTCAGGACAGATACAGTATAGTAGTGGACAGTGGGTTTTACGCTGTGAAAAAAGCTGCTTTACCTTATCTATGAGTCCCAGTATTTATTTATGTATTTATTATTATTGTTATTATTATTATTATTATTATTATTGTTGTTGTTGTATTTATGTTTTATGCTTGCCTGACATTGTGAGCTCAGAGTGTAGGAAATTATTTCCACATATAACAAATAACTGACTAATATGTACCGTTACACATTAGTAACATTGTACAACTATGAAAATTGACTCCAGTGGTAAAATGCAATCAGTTTCTGTACTGTACTTTAAAAGAGCACCATTACAGTTGTGTTTCATCTTTTCTTCTGTAGGCATCAGTGATAGAATCTGACAACTAATGAGAGAAGATAAGATAAAGTGACCACGTTATAATGTCAGGACTCAGCAGTGTTTAATCAACACTTGTGTGACGAGGGAGTCAGGAGACATATCAGTGTCTCACATTGTGAGGCCACTATCGCAGAGGCTGACAGAACATAATGCAGCAAGCAGGCAGTACTGTACATCTGAGGCAGAGCATGCAATGCAGATTTTATAAAAAGTTAATTACTGTACAAGCTCAGGCTGCCTGTGACCCTTATTCACCTGCAGCAAGGTCTATACAGTGACTGTGGAGTTTAATATGGTGACTCACATCATGCCTTAGACATGTTCTGTGCATATACCTGTTTTGTACTACATAGGAAATTAGATTTTAGACTTGACAAGTTATACTCTAAGTCTAAGAGGGTGATAAACTGAAGAACTTTAACAAATCAGTTTAATGAGACAACAAACGAATTAAAAGAGAAGCCAGATAATTCAATTAAATCATATTTTGTCCGTACAATTTGGATTTAAGTGCATAGGTTATGGGAATCTTTTGTGATGTGCCTCATTTACATGAGCATAACTTAATTTGACTAGGTTTTTTTTTTGTGTGTGTGGCTGCAGTAGAAATAGATTTAACAACAAACAGGGTCCCTGCTATGTCCTTTTACTGCTATGCCTGCCTTTGATCAAAGCTGTCTTCAAACTTTGTACCATATCTGGTCTCTAATAAGCTATAGTTCAAACTCTGGTGCACATGGCAGATCAAGATTTGCAATAAATAGTGTGTAGAAGTACTCTATGGTCAACATAGCACCTTTGTTTGTACCAGTGTTGCATATGCAGCTGGCTCTGAGAACACAGACACACTATCCGGCTTCAGGTCGACATATACAAACTGAATAGGACCCTGAAGCCCTGACACAGACATGACTCCCCTGCTAAGCATCTGCCCTTAGGCACAGCATCTAAGACCATCTGCAACCTCCCTGTGACCCAGAGCAGACAGCCAGTAAAGCAAATCCAATACAAGAATTCCACCAGCTGCACCCACCAAACATGTGACTTTTGAGTTTTACACAAAGGTAAGCCATCTTCCAGAACAAAAGACTAATCTATAAGGAACCAGTGAACCATCTGCTCATGCTCTGGGCCAAGCGTGCGAGAATGATGCATTGGCTGTTGCTGCAGTACAATGCAACACACGAGAGTCACATAAGCAAACAACTTGCTGATTCACATGTGTCTCACATAGCTTCCCAGCAGCAAATCCCATACAAATTCAGATCAGAAAACCAATGAAAGATAACTAATCCTCTAACAAAAGGGCATGTATTGTTGATTACAGAGCCCAGCCCTTTAGACTGCAGCAGAGATGCCCACCTGCCACAGAGCTGGTAACCAGGGCCTCCTAGAAGCTAAAATGGAGAAGTGTGTGGGTTGGTTGAGGAAGCGATAAAGAATCAAAGAAGTACAGTACAGTGTATTAGCGTAACAGCAGCTCTTAAACGAGGCTTGAATTAAATGGTTATCCTTTATGTTTTCCTTGACTGTTGAATTAAAAAAATAGAATACCACTATAATTAATAAGTACAGCTCATCTCTGATTTACCAGTTCATAGATACTGGTTGGGATCGGGTCATCAATTATTCATCTGCTCCCATCCCAGTCGTTGTCTTATTGAGCACTCTGGATACATACATAAAACAGGATGAAAAGGCAGAAACACTATACAATAAAGAGTAGTGAATCACTGGATTGTACTCACATGAATTCCCAAGAAGAGGGAGTGGAGTGTCAGCATTGCAGGCCAAAGAAAAAGCTTCCCATTGTCAGTGTCCCAGCCTTCTACAACAGAATCCACAGACCAGGCGACAGAAAGGAAAGGGCAGGGTCTGTCTGGGAGAAGAAGGGGACAGTAAGGAAGAGAAGAAGGGAAAGGAGGAGATTAGGGCAGTGGCTTACATGCAGCATTGGTCCGACGGCTGATGGGAGGAGCTGAAGAACCCAATAGCATATGGAGGGGGCAGGGAATATGCAAACCAGCTGAAATCTCAGGAACTGACAGAAGGATATAGTCTGTCTGGTGCAAAGGGGTTGGCCTTCTTTAGATACCACCCAGATCCCTTAAAAGGACAAAGGATGCAGTTTATTACCTTTAAGCTTTGAATTATTGGGTAAAACAAATGACAAATGACTGGAGAGTAAAGACAAAGGGATATAAAAAAACAATCCGGTCATAATCCAAAATTTGTATCTAGATTAGTGGCATAACAGTTTCACAGCGTGTCTTGATTTTTGAATTTTTCTGCATCTTTTAACTGTAAACAATGAAATGGCTATTTACATGTTGAATCTGTTACAGCAGGGAAATGACAAGGTTGAGATGAGTGTGTGCAAAAAGCAGGGAAATCCTGCTTGTTCTGGTAACACGGTTGTTTGGGTGTAGACAGGTGGTGGTATGGGGGTTGGGGTCAGAGTACTTGATAAGTCTGAATATGTAATAATGGCTCTGCATAGAAAAAGAGGGGGAAATCAGATTTCCACCTGGTGTGTGGAATTATTTAATGTAGATGATTGTGTGAGAGGCGGGACGACCGAGATGGATTGTTATGTTGATGCACCATGTAAGGCTGCTGTGATGGTGCAGACGGTGGGGACTTTGTTGGGGGTGGGGCTTGGAGTGAGGGGCAAACGCACTCATCTCTGGGTTTTATTCTGCAATGTGGAGTTGCCATGAACACTGTTTCCTTCCTAGTTTAGTCAAGATGGCTGCTGCAGTCAGACAGCAGGAGCAGCAGCAGCAGCAGTGAGCAGGTCGACCAACAAACATACTGTAGGTGAATCTCAGAGGCAACACTGAAACATCCTGACTAGCCTATAACAAGGTTTGTAACTGAAGAATGCCACATTACAAACATTTCACCATATATTCATACGTATTCAACAAAATACCAATATGTATATAAATGTGAGATAAATGATTATGAGCTATAATGTATTGGATTTGTCCGACAGTTTATTAAAAACATTTACTTCATAACAGCTTAGACAAGCAGCTAATATAATAACTGCTGATGGTAGCATTTACCTGCAAATAAAACAGCAACAATTAAATAATAAACAGCTCATGTTACAGCAGGTGTGTCATTTTTCAAAAGAATGTTACAAAAACAATGTTGACATAAACAATGGTGCCTTACAGTTTAAAACAACATCGAGGGACATTTTCCTCATCACTTGGACAGAACAAACACAGGAGTAACTCTTATTACTGTGTTCTTAAACCAATATTAAAATGAAAGGTTTTACACAGCCACATAATCTGCAATTTAGAAGGTTGCTTTAAAAAAAGAAAGTGTGTATTTCTTTTTTCTAATTCAGAATTTCAGTGACTTACCTTCGCACAAGGTCATACATGATTGGAAAGGGCAGTCTTTTCATCCAGCACAGCTAAATCCTAAAGTATGCTGAGTCATCAAACAAAACCAACTGTATAAATAGAGCTGTATAAATATATGGTTAAAAGTTTCTCATATGAATAGAGAGTAAGATTATCTTATGTAAAGAAACTGGTGTTCATGTGTAGGTTTACTACTGTAACTGACAAGATATTCTATGAAAATACTGTTTGTAATTATTATGTTTTATCCATTATCGTTATCTATCTATGTATCTATATCTAAAATTCTGATTACTGTTGTCTGTGTTTAAATAAAACCACCTTTAAATACTATAGTGCACTACAGTCAAATAGCTGAACTCCTTAAACCGGAATATTGTATCTCTTTAATCAGGTGCTAGTGTATGGCGGTTGGTTGAAGCTGGGTTGTGAACCCTTACTTCTGCCCTGGTGGTGACACTGGCATTGTTGGTTGGCAGTGCCACGAGCCGTTTACGGGGGTAAATACAGGAGGGAAAGTACTTTGTAGCCCTTTAAATGTTTTCTCAGGTTAACATGAGATCAGCACCCCTTACTCTGCCACTGACAGTCCATGGTTCAGCTTTGGTCAGATACAGGCTGCCTTTGTAATACTGACCCAATTAAGACTGGAACAATGGCTGAATTGTGTAAGACCCTAAAAGCATTCATGACCTTCTGCAGTTGTGATGTACTTCTGTGAGAAGAACAAATGAGGATAACAAAGATATGCAAACATGTGTTACACACTGTTAAACTGAAAATAACAATATTGTATTCAAGTATGCAGTGCAAATAGCCAGGTATCAAAAATAACAACTAAACCAAGATCGAATACAGCTTGATTTCTCTATCTTCTCTTATCATTAGACCCTCTAACTTCAACTGCTGTACATTGTAAGACAGTGTAAGAGTACATTGTGGTCCTACGTATTTACTCTTATCTAGGAGGACAATAGCATATTGTCAGGAGAATGTTATCATGTATAGATAAAGAGGTAAGAGGCACAGTGTTTCACAGTGAGTGTGTCCATCTTTCTTTTGTTTACTAGACAGTGTACCTATTGTCTGGAAACCAACAATATCATCTTTTTTCCTGAGCTAAAGTTTACTGGCACTGGTTATATTCTGCCATCTACTGGTAAACATGCAAAATAACCTTTTCCTCGACAAACATTTTCCAACGACGGTCCAATAACCCACTCTGAGCCCCATCAGTTTACACAACATTAGACATTACACTTCGTTGTCACTATGATGAGATATTGGCAAGTGACACTGACGTTTAATTGGATTTTTTTTTCTCCTAATGACTACACACCAGAATCAGTGCCCTTATGAGCAGTTTCTTTGCTGTTCTGCAGTTTGCTCATATCCCCGAGGCGTTTCAAAAAGCTAAAAAACAGTCCAGGGCTCTCAGTCTTCATCCATGCACTTTTGGGGGGGGTATTTTCAGTATTTTTCTTTAAGTGGTTGCCTGTGGGCTCCACTGATTTTCCTTCTTGTTGTTGCTCCCCAAGGGATTCATCTGGAATACGGGTTGAAGATGCACTTGCTTTCTTTTCTGCTAATGAAGAATTCATGTCTTGAGGATTATTTAAGCTGTGAGATGCATCCGAGGTTTGGTGGTCAGTACCCTCTAATTGCACAGTCCCTTTTTTTCTTGCCACAGGATTAGGAGTTCTAGCTGGAGGCTGAGCACACAGATTATCTTCTTTGTCCTCAGTTTTAGTGACTTTACTGGTAGATACGGTGTGGCTACGACTTAGGTTATGTTTTGAGGAGGACTGAGGAGCACAAATTAATCTAACTAAATCCTCATTGGTTGAATCTCCAAAATACCCCTCTGTGTCCTCATCAACAGTGCGCTGACGAGGCAACTTTGCACTTGCGGGAGGTGATTTCTGACTTTCCAGAGAATATTCCACAGAGGAGACACTGCCACGGCTGTTCTGAAAGCGCAAAACTTTCTTAGATGCTTCACGTAACTTCTGGGCCTCCTCCTCATTATTGTCCTGTAGATCTTCCTCACCATCAACAGCAGCAGGTGATCTCGCTAAGGGGGAAGTGTTGGTGGTCATTTTGGCCGGTTTTGTAAATTGTCTAGAATCCCCTTTTACAGACATTTTCAGCTCTTCTTTATAGGAAGTGGCAACTGTTCGCTTGTCGTCCCCATGTGATGGGGGTTTGTATTCTGATGAGTTCTTGGTGAGTTCGCTTGCTGAATTCCACTCTTTTCTGCCCAACTCTCGGATTCTAAAAGAGCCTCCTCTTGTTCGATTTACAATGGGTGGAGATGCATGTAAAGTAATTTCTGATGGGCTTCCACCTGTAGGGCTGCCTCTCGTGGGGCTTCCCTGAGTGGAGAAGGGCCCTCCAGTTCTCCTCCGAAGGACAGAATTTGTAAGGACGTTCTGTAATACGGACTCCAGTGCAATACCCTCCATTTCCTTGTCTCTACTGGAACAGGTAGCTATAGATCGGCGCTTGGCGGTGCTCTGTAATCTGTCCCTGTGGCTCCGCTTCAACTCTGCTGTTTCTCGTTCCTTATTTTCCTGCAAACAAAATCACACACTTAATAGATCAATGGAGTTAACGGGGAAACAGTGAACACACCATGACACAGGCTTACCTCTATGGCCCGTATAAATTTCTCACAAAAGGAGTTGAAAATGGAGCAACATTCCTCCAGTTTGAACTTGTTCGGGTCTTCACAGAAGTACTCCGCCACAGAGTCACTGACTGACTTCAGTTCCTGAAGCTTAGTTTCCACGTCTGCCAAGCAGATCTCAGCCTCCTACAGAGTGCCCAAATTAAATATCGCAACATGTACGCCCCCTCAAAACTCACGCTAACTTGAAATCTGCAAAGGAAGGTTTGCTCACCTTTAGAAAATCCTCCATCTGTGCCTTTAGGTCTTCTTGCTTCAAAGAGTCCGCCTTGGCATTTTCTATTTTCTTTACCTGTCGTCCAAATTCTGCTTCAATGTCATCTCTATTTATTCTAGAAAAATGAAAGAAACTCATTATGATATGCCGGCAAAGAGAAGGGGGGTTAAAATAAAGTTAGTCTTTGAAAAATGATACTGTTTACCTTGCTGCAAATTTAATATGTTTAAGATGTTCTGGAAAGTTAAGCAGGGACATATCTACCTTTTGAGCTTGCTGTGGAGAATATGAGAGTTTAAATATAAAATCACATTTCACAAACATGTAAGATGCATAAAACACACACATGAAAATAATATGAGCTACAGTACTTGCCATTACAACATAATGCATAAGATTAACTCCAGGTTTGTTTGCTTTGGTATCCACTAACTTCAACAGAGAAGACATTCGGAAACCAACTGCACTGCCCGCATAGCCGCCCTGTGTTCAAATAAAATAAAATGAGATTCTGAGATACACAGCCACCGTGGAAAGTCATCCAAGACGTATGAAACACTCACAGCATTCATGTAATTCCCAGTCTTCAGTACCAGTCGAATGACAGAATGGAGATGATCCGACTCCAATAGTTCTAATAGTGTGAAAGTGAAAGTGTGAAGTGGTTAATTGTGCTGCAAGTCTAGATGGATTGAGGACTTTTCAAATCAAGGAAAATCAACAATACCTTTTCCTGCAGCTGTCAAAGTGTGAATGAATTCTTTCATTTCAGTCATGAGGGGGGAAAATTCTTCTTTTAGCACCAAGCTGCTAAGACGCTCCTCATAACTAGCAGAGGAATATGACTCATCGTTACTAAACCACCACTGACATTTAACATGAGTAACACATGGAATTACATTCAGGTAGCTCACCTGGGAATGTTGACCAGGGTCAGCATGAAGAGATCTGCTTCAGGGAGAGCGGAATGGTCACCCTTAAAACTGACCAGCTGCTTCACCTGCATTAAGCGAATACAAAAAGTCCCCAAAAGCTCACAAATCATGTCAACTTGTTTTAACGAGCTAACAGTATAAGCACCAAGGTGGTAAAAATGCGCATGTTAGAAAGGAAATGAGCATCTTGCAAAAGTACCTCCCCTTCATCTGGCAGCAGCTTGCACAGCTCCCTCAGTTTTTCAGATCCAAAACTGAGACTAGTTCCTGATTTAATTTTTTCAATGATGTCCTTTACGGGCCTGTGGAGGGAGATGGTGAGACAGATGAAAATCATCTTGATGTTTTTCTTTGGGGTTGGGACATCTTATGAACACTCCGTGTCCTGTTAATACCACACTTCTGTTTCTTTGAATGACACCAACACGCTTCTACCTGCTTAGAAAGCTTTGCGTAACACTTTTGTTGTGTGTCATTCCTCACAACAACACATATCGTAAAGGACATGAGAGAAATAGAATAGCTTAATAGAACATGTTTAGAAAAGAGATGCACTTCTTTGTTGAAAATATCATTGGTAAATTCAATATAGGTAAATTTCACATGTGAATCCATAAGTTGTGTTTGCTTGTGACATTTTTGGATCATTTGGATCACATAAAAATTGCACCCTTTTTTCATTTCCTGTTAGATTTGTTGTGCATCCCAAATAGCTTTAGGGTGTACATTTACAATGCCTCTCAAACACTGATCTGCAGATTACCTTAGGAGGGTAACCTGTTAGGGCTGTAAAACAGATCAGACTTGCCAGGACACGCTGGCATTGAGAAGCTGGTGAGCACAGTATGAGGCAGCCATGTTTCGGATGAATCGGTAAACCTTATCCTGTGTTGTTTTACACTGAATATTGTGCAAAACCAAGCACACCTTAAAAATCCCAACACTGACTCACCGCTTGAATTGCTTTAGGAAAATTCCAATGTTCATGCTCCTCTTGGAACTGAGGATGGAAACCTAGGAATGGAAACAGACACAGACCTGGATATAATCAGCTTGTCAGTTGCTAAGATAATTTTACTATTGGCTTGATGGGTTTCTTTTGTATCGCATATACCCCACCCTTCCAACAGAGTTTATTCCAAAGGTTAAGAAGTCTTTGATTTGTATTGTATTGAACAAACAGGGCAAAGATAGCACTGTGGATCAGTGAACAATTTCTTAGTGCCTCTTTTGAAAAAAAGACATAGATCAAAGTAAACGTCACATGCCAAACAACAGGACAGGATATACGCAGACACACAAAGGAATTGTTAAATTCATTCTTTCAGCATGTTTGGATTTGAGACTTGCCTTTTTATAATTTGGCAATAATTGTAGTTTTTTTTATGTACAGGAGCTCAAATTCAAAGTACATGAAAAGTGCTCTATGAGGACATATATACCTTCCTTTGGCAAACAGATATGAAGAATAGCAAAACTCCACCCTTGCATCAAGTGATTCTAAATCAAAACGTGATGATGGTGAGAGACATTACATTAAGTTTATACTAACTAATAAAAATAAACTGCTTATTTCTCACTCTTACTAGTGAAATGTTAAACAACTGATAACAGATTACTATTGAGCCCTTGCCGTCCTAAACAAAATCTTACCGATTGTGATTCTTAGCATATGTAGAATGAACTTAACAGGGGAGAGCTGTCATGTAAAAAATATCATTGCTGCAATGCTATTTTTAGGTTTAAGTCCAGGGAAAATCTGAATATTTTTCTGTTGACGTCAACTTCGTGCATGGAGCAAAAATCAATGCTACTCCTTATCTCAGCATTACACAACAAAAACACCAACCATTTTAACTCATTCCTATGAACCACTGGGGTCAAAGTGTCACTCTGATTTAACAAAGTGTCTCACCTGTAACCCCTGGTTGGTTGTACTCACCATTTCCCCTCCTGAGGCTCCAGTTGGCTGTCCTCTTAGACTCTGGCGGTTTAGAGCCTTGGATTGTTGCTGGCCCTGTTTGTGGCTGAACAGCTCCTCTATATGATCAGTGTCAAGCTCATATTCTCCATCAGTCTTATCTGTTGTCCAGATGTTGTGCTTTCCTACCACACTATGTTTAGGAAGAGTCTCCCAGTTGAAATTGCGCATTCTGGAGAGCCGGTGTGGCCCCTTGGCAAAGAGACCCGGGCCATCTAATGATGGAGGGAAGCCAGGGGCCGGAGGTGGTGGAGGAGGAGGAGGAGGAGGAGGAGGAGGAGGAGGAGGAGGAGGAGGAGGAGGAGGAGGAGGAGGAGGAGGAGGTGGTGGTGGTGGTGGTGGTGGAGGAGGAGGAGGTGGTGGTGGTGGAGCGGAAGGACCTCCTGGCTGCATCTTTAGTCACAGAGCTCAACAGGTTTGGGATGCAGTCATCATCTCAGTCATGCTCACATGTGGGATCACAATCTACAAGGAGCTTGTAACTAAATTAGCCGGTTTGTTTTTATAGATGTGTGGCGAATCCTTCGTGCTGGACCGACTTGTCCAAAATGTTGCCAGTTAGGATGATGCATTCAGACTGAATGAACCAGAACAGGGTGGAGACACTGTTACAAAGAATCGCATGCACGTTACAACAGTGAGGGGAAATGTTTATTATTGGATAAAGAATTCACTTTCTCCACTTTTCATGCCTTAAGTTAATTACTTTAGGATTAGCTTCATAAAAGGCTTGACAAAACTTACAAAAAGCATAACAAAAAGAATCATCTTTGATTCACTTTATTACGACAGAAGCTACTCGAGATCTATAGTGAGACTCACAAGTTGTTACAAGATGATCATATTCTCCCCTTAGGCAGAGGTGGTCGAAGTACACAAACTTTATACGGATGTAAAAGTGCAAATACTCGTCTAAAAAAATACTCCTCTTCAAGTAAATGTACTACTTCTAGAATTTACCTAAAGTACAAAGGTAGTCCACTAAGGAAACTATGTATTTAAACAGTGTTAAATTTGAAAATAAAAAACACTGTTCCAGATTTGTCAAAAACTCTCAAAAGGTTACAATTATGGCAAGAATGTATTACTGTTTAAAAATCGGTTATTATACAGATTCATTGTGGAACAGAAGCAACGGCTGGTTAGTGAAGTGAAAAGTTGTACTGACTACTGATAAATACATAATAAGACACCATCAGTTAGCTGATTATATTTTGTATCAAAATAGTGTATAAAAAGTACCTAAAGCTGTCAAATGAATAAAGTGGAGTAAAAGGTAGAATATTTCCCTTGTAGTGGAGTAAAATTAGCCTAAAACGAAAATACTCTGTGTACTCAATTACTTACAGCCTCTAACCACAGGAGACCTAATAAAACCCTGTGCGGAAAAAGAAAACCCAAAAATCATATCGTAAATAACCATGTTGAAATCCTTGCTCGTACAGGCCTCACCTTTTCAGAGTCAGCAGCACCTCCAATACCTGACTTGGTTACATTTCCACACTGTTCCCCAGGATTCTCGCTCAAACCTCCAAAGTGGAGAGTGACACCAAGCAAACGGGAGAAGTGTGTCGCAACCTGCGCGTTACGGGCACGCCCAGGTAGCGCGGCGGCGTCCATGCCAGCCCACGCCTTTCCAACAGGAGGAACTGCGGGGTATCAAACGTCCTTTGACATGAGCTTATTATATGTGCAGTCCACTGGATTTCTAGACTCCTCCAGCGTGATTAATCTGCTGACCGATAGCGAAAGAAGATCAATTCTTTAAGGTCTTTGTAGAATTCAACGCCTTTCACTGTAAACCAGAAAACCGACTTATAGGCCACGTGATCAACTATGAACCATAACTGTGTAGTGTGCCTTTTTATTCATTTATTGTTGGAATAAAAAAAGTGAAAGTGTATGAACAGGCTTCACAGACTATGCTGGTTAAATATTAAGCCATGAGAGCACGTTAGAGTGTAGATTATTGGTCATAGTGGCCCTGTTGGCAGCGAAGTCAATCGATGGCAATTATTTCCTTTGAATAATACATGACATACATTTCTATGCAAATCATTTGGTTCTCTATGGATTAGTGAGGGAGGCTAATAATACAATCAAGACAAACGTCCCAAGTGAGCAGGTGTTTCGAGCAGCTGAATCAAGCTCCTCGGTTTTGTCTGCTTTTTGTTCTTGTTAAAACAAGAGACTACAGATTTTCAGCTTAAAATGCCTTCAAGTCTGTAGAATCGGAGTAAACAAGACCCACACACAGTATTTGCACCATGTAGGCTGCAGCAGGATTTGTTCATTCGTCTCTTTATCTGTTTACAGTTGACAAATTGAATAACAAGTCTTAAAATAAAACCACATAAAATGTCTGACTGCATACTAGCTTTTTCTTCCTGCAGCAGTAACAGCTGTGGCCAGACACAATATGTTTTTTGTGTTGAATGTCAGTCAGTCCATCCCATTCTGATAGTATCACAGGAATGCCTTGAAGAAACCTCTCAAAATTTGACTTAAACCCAAGGCTGATAAGATTTGGTAGTCAGAGGTCAATCTATCCCATTGTTGTTAATGTGATACCAGGTGTCCAGGGAATTTGGGTCCCAAACTACCACTTTGGGTCAAGCAAAAACTGCAAACTGCAGCCTGAGTGGCATACAACTGTGAGGTGGTAATTCAGTTTTCTTTCATGTTGTTGAATGGTTTGTTTACTTCAGACTGGAGTAAAACAAGCAATAGACAAAAAGATCATTTATCATGAAGTCTAAATTACAGGCTATGTGCAAGCGGACCTTAACACAGTCTTTTATCAAGATTTCCTTTCCAGCCTAATTTCATTTAGTAACATTTGCTCACATCTTGCCCACGGTGTAGCTCAGTTCCAGCCCCCCATGACCCTAAACAGGATAAGTGATTAAGGATGATGGATGGATTACTGGGGTGAGTAATTACAGGATCTACTGCAATTACGTAATAAAAAAGCAGTTCATTTCCTGTTTCAAACAGTAGCTAAATTAAGGAATTTCTGCCAAAATTAAAAAAAAAAAAAAGTTTAGTGATCAGTGTGCTTCGATTAGTCTTGAAATCACAACTAGCCATTTTTCAAATGAGTGAAAAGATTATGGTTATGAAATAAGTCATAGAAAGCACGGAAGAGATATCAGACTATATTGTCATTTACATACATATTACATATACTGTGACTTTTCTGTACACATTTTTCTGTACAGTTTGGAGATTTCCATATCAAACTAACAGGATTGTGTCAACTAGACAGTTGTGTGGAACAAAACATCCAGCAGAATCACTGAAAATGCAGACCAAGACGAAGACAATCAGCTGACTACAACTTAAAATATGTTTAAGTAACATAATGTCTCAAACAGACTGCGGAATAAATAACACAAAGTAAAAATGTACTTTTACATTCTGTCAAACGTATTTTTCCCCAGAGCGCCTTATGCTATTGTATGCAACCTGTTTTCAATGTTGAAGTTTCAGGCTTCAAAAGTGAGTCTCAAAAATCATTTTCAAGTTTTGCACATTGGCACCTCCTATTGGAACATTGTCAAGCATCATCATCCACAGGCTGTGTGTTGCAATTTGGTTTAGATTTCTTTAGGAAGTCTGTATTTATTGTCAAAAAAAAATGTGTTTTTGAGGCATGTTTGTATAACTTGTGAGTTATAGAAAAAGATACTTGTAACTATGCTTGATTGATAAGGACATATCTGAAAGTAAAATTTAGGAGGTCAGCTTAATTATGGAGTGTAAACTAGGTTAGAGGAAAAACTGTATATTTAACTTTAACAGTTTTCCAAACTGTGCATTTAAAGTGTAAACTGATCATTCAGGCAGGTATTCCACAAAACTTATTAAAAACCTGGTGGTATAACTTAAAAAAAAATGTTGATATCCTGATTAAGTTGACTTAAATCTGTAAAACCATATTTAAGAATACGGTTACCGGATGAAAATTCAAGATCTTTCAGAGGCTTCTAATGTTATTTTGTGGAATTCCTCCTGCTGATACAAAAATATAAAAAAAGGTAATGCTTTAAACATAAAAACAACAACAAAATAATGCATGTGCAAAATTGCCAAGAGATATCCTCACAGCCATCGCCTAAACTGTACATAAGAAGTGATATACACAGAAATGATTGTGCTACCTAAAGAATAAGAAATTAATAAAAAGGGAACTTCGTGACAAAAACATACTAAATACAGCTAAACTTTTCCCATTTATGTAAAATAAGTGACATTGAAAAACGTTATAAAAGTAATCTCATGTTTGTCTTTACCACTGGCCCCTACTTATCCTGCAGTATACACTTTATACGCCCTTTCCATCTAACCACAATGTCATGTTCTTCACTGACCAGCATGTCACTATTCATCTCAAATAGCTGAACCCCGAGCGCTCTTTACTGCTCCTCCAGCCAGGACGGCTTGTCTGATCCTGGGGGTTTTAACTTTACATTGAACTGTATTAGAGTTTGTTCCAACTGCTGCTGGTTGCCAGCAAAGTAAGCTGAGATAGCATTGTGGAAGAGAAGCAGCTGCTTGTGCATCACCTTCACCTAGAAAGAAAGAAAACGAAGGAAGAGCCTGCAATTAAAAACACAGCTTTTTACAGTCGGTTCGTGAGCTTGTTTTTAGAGACATTCAGAAAGTATCCAAAAGCTGTTTTGAGTGGGTGTTTTTATGGAGCGACACAAACAGAAAAGAAGCATTTTATTGCCGTCTATGGTGGAAAGTTACAAGCTTGTTTTACCTCTGACCACACCCAGCATGACGAACACTAGTGGTTTAGTTTGCCTGGTTACACACCCACCAGTGTAATCACACCCAGCAGTAATTTCACAGATCCTGGAGTACATTTATACATTACTACATCATCATGGTGACTGGAGATCATCAACATTTCAGGGGGTGTTACCCTTTTGTAAATAAGGCATTTGTATGTGGACATTCGTGACTCCGGATGCACCTTTATTTTAAAAAGCTATTCGGTGTTGCCGCAAATGTTTTGGAGAAAATATCCCATTACTAACCTTGTTTTCCTCCAGAAATTTGAGCTTGATGGCAACATCGCTCCGCAGCCGTTCATATTTGTCTCTGTGGATCTGGTACTCGTGCTGCGCCATCTCAACGCGGACCATGGCAGCAGCATCCCTAGGGCCCAAACTCAGCTCTTCCAGATCAGAACGGTATGCATCAAACTCAAGCCTGCACACAAAAGCAGTTAAGTCTTATTCCCAGCAATCATGTTAAAGCAACTTAAAGTAAATCATAGTTTTACTTTTTAACTGTGGTAAAGGCCATGTTTTCTCACCTTGCATTTTCATACTGTTTAATGGTCATCAGAGTATCCTCCATGGTTTTGTTGACCAGTGTGTTGACACTGGACACAAAGAAGTTGATGGCACCGAGCAGAGCCTCACCATTCTTACACAACAGCTTCTGTGTTTCTGCATTATACCCAAATTCATCCTGCAGAAGAACACAGAGGATTTACATTACCAATTGCATTTCCATGTCGGGCCACGTGGTGAACTTCAGCAATACTGTACCTGCAGTTCTGGGGACTTCTGGCTGAGGTCAGTGAAGGTATCTCCTAATGCTTGTTGTGTCTGTACCATGCTTTGAAAATGTTCGATGAGTGCAGTGGCCAGTCTGAGAATGTTTTCGTACTTGCTTTTGGTGTCTCTTAACACATCAATCTGGGCCTCCAGTTCCAGGTCTACTGTCCGTGAACCTCGGCCAAACCTCTCTGAAAACATCTGTTTGGTACACTGCAAAGTGGATACAGACAGAGAGCGCACTCAAGATAAATATATGTCTCCCAAAGCTGCAGACTAACTTTCCCTTTTTTCAGTTATTTCCTTCCCACTGCAACCTGACTGGGAAGCACTGTCTAGGCAAACACTCAAAAGGAACTCCACACTAAAAAAAACTTTAATCTAATAAATTCAGCTACCCCATATTAGCTTTGTGTATGCATGTGAGCACATTTTTGCAAAGAAGAAACATCACACACACTATTGTTTTAAGAGTGACGTGAAATATTGTGACTCTATCTTTTAAAAACAAATTATCAAAATCAAGTCTACAGTACCTTGTATGTGTTTATGCCCCATTTCTTAACGCTGTCTAATTTTTCCACAGCCACACCACGAGAAACTTCTTCTGTTGAACTACAAGTGTTATGGTTTGAGGACCCTAAAACAGAAAGAATCACTTAGACCCTAATTGAAGTTAATCTTTACAATAATTACAGAGGCAGAGGTTTAGAGAAACTGTATGGGTTGTGACTATGAGTTGGACATGGTGATGAGCGTGGTGATACCTGGATGCTGGCCCGTGTGTTGGGCAGGTTGAGTGGCTGCAGATTGGCTTTTAGGCAAGCTAACACCCCTGGATTTCATGCGAATGTCTGAAATGAGTTTGATGCCAATAAAGATTGAAAATGAGAAGTAAGCATGGAAAGGAAATGTGTGTCAGTGGAACTTGGAAATGAGATGTGCAGCAAAAGAGAGAGTATGTAGACTGAAATGAAAATGTTAGGCTGTGTGGTGGAGGATACGTAATAAGTAGGAGTTAAAGGGGGCTTGAAATAATCCACCATGCTGCTTGCTCATGCAGAATAAAAAGGATTTATTTAAAAAATGATTAAAGTGGACTTCATGGAATGAAAGGTAAGTACCAAGCAACGACAAAACATCCAAAATGCATTTCAAAGTACAAAAGAGGACAACCTTATTAAACATCAATACAGCATTCCAACTGACAGCCCTGTAATATCAGGTTAGTGCATCTCTGATTTTGAAAGCTGCCAGAACATTTGCTGTTGTTGAAGCTGTGAGTTGGAGAGATACAAGCAAGTTTGCATACAATTCCCTTTGGTCAAGCAATACCAAAACCCTTTATAGGGGGCAAAACAGACCAACATACAATGGTTAACTTCAGAAAACAAAAAAGGGGCGTTATAATACACAGCCACCTGGTATTGCTGCAGGACCCCGTCGTCCATCCAGATAATCAGGGTTGAAGCGAATTGCAGGCCCTAAGGGATATGGATGTTTGTAATATCAACCAGGTGCCTAGACTTTAGCAGATCTGCAGCGTCACACTGGAGTACAAGGTATAAAACCTCCTTAAAGAGCCATCAACTATCCAAGTCCATCATTTGTTAAAAGATTCCAACAACACTGACAAATCACTGGCACGGCTCATGACAGCCCGAAAGAAGTCAGAATGGTTGCTGGGGTTCAAACAAAAATAACCAGAAGCATCAGCATCAGGGAAAGTAGTTCGTGTTTCAGTTGTCTATATCAGCAAAGCTATTAAATTGATCATGTACAAGATATGGTACGGCAGCTCTACTTAATTCTCCTTTACATCTGTGATAACTTGGGGGAAAACCATGTAGAGAATGCGAGTCAGGTTTGCTAACAATACCTTTGATGGTGCTGGTTGGAATGATGCCCCCTGCAGGTCCTCCGTAACCCCCTGAGACAATGCTGGTTTCATTCAGGTTCGGTCCAGACACCATCAACTGCTGCAAATCCTGAGGGATTTTTAATCAAAGTGTCAGCAATTAAAGAGATTAGAGTAAAAGAAATAGATAGAATAGATAGAAATAGATTTCATTGCTTGCACTGCGGGAAAAAACTGCACAACCTGCACAAACACCACACCAACACAATCCTTTTGCCTCTAGTATTACTTTTGCTTGTCTGTATAGCTTGACACTTGTCTCAACCATGGCAGGCTATTTCAGGGTTAGACATAATGTAAATGATGCACTACAGTGATTCATTTGATCGACTTCACATAATGAGAAAGGTTAGCGGGTGAAAGCATCCAATCCCAATTACTGTCAGAGCTATTCCAACTCTATTCTCTTAAGGCATCATTCCCAGCGGCAGGTATCGATAGTCTTAGTAGCATAAGCTGCAGGCCTGTACATGATTAGGTAACAGTTCGCCTAACCAGCGTTACTGCTAGGTTTTAATGTCATGGTAAAGAACCACAGACTGAGCACACAATGCCAATATAGATTAAATTTTAAAATGGACACTGTCAGCGAGCTGCCACAGAATGTGACTAACTGACCTGCTCCAGGCTGTCATCCTCTGCTAGATTCCCTGTGTCTCCATTGCTATTAATGGGGATCTCCATGGTAGCAGCTTTGCTCATGATACTGTCTGCCATAATGAAATCTCTGCAAGACAGCAGCAAACACAGACAAATAAAGGTGGCATCTTGTTTGTGGTCGAACAAAATCACAACAGAGCATCTCTCGACACAGAACAACAGCTTTTTCACACTGATGGCTAACGGCTGGCTAACATGAGCGGTGCTGATGTGGCTGGCTACAGGGCTAACGATCCTACTTGACAGCTAGCTTCCTTACCACTGTAGCAACCTGATAGCAGTCGCCCGGAGGAGAAACAAATCGTTGTTTGCACAGCTAAAAATATCACGTAATTTTAACGGGAAAGCGCTGTTGTCTTAATTATCCAAGAATGCTACATCCATGATTACTTATCCTGCAGCGCTCACGTTATGTGCCTGCTTCCATTTAACTGAGCGAGCAAATCCCTGCATCCAGCCAGCAAAGCTTTGCTAGTGTCTTTTCGAAATAAAAGTGCGAGTTATTTTTATTCTATTGTAGGTACCTTGGCTGACCTTTAAAAAATGGGGCCCTTGGCGTGATTCACAGAATCTGAGCAGTTGGTGTGGGCTACTTTACAAATGCGAGTCTCGAAGCAAATATTGTAGATGGAAGCTCTTATTTTGGAGGAAATTGCCTTCCACGAAGCGTGATCTTCAGGCATCCGCCCCCGCTCCATCCTCCACGTCATGCACGGCGCTGACGTTGCTTTATCGACAAACTGCAGTACTACACCGCTCCTGAAGATGTCACCAATAACTCACAAACCAGGCAAATGAACACACATGAAATGTCACACATAAAGTCCCTAAAGTAACGTGATTATTAATCATTATAAGGAAGGTTGCTGCGTCCTGCTTGTTACATTGATTGCAATATCTCTTGAAATCAAATTGTATAAATACAGTCGTTTGTTCAGAGATGTGAAATGCCTCAAGATG
The DNA here is from genome assembly GCF_033026475.1 of Channa argus. NCBI lineage: Eukaryota > Metazoa > Chordata > Actinopteri > Anabantiformes > Channidae > Channa > Channa argus. The sequence continues at coordinate 23,240,081 of NC_090202.1, forward strand.
GACCTCACCGTAATAAACTGACCACATTTCCAATTATTTGCCTCATTTGTTTCAATCAGGGATGCATGGAAGTGCACATGGTCTCCAAATGTAGAATTCTTTTTTCCCAGTAATTACTCCAGCTCTGAGCAGAGAACCAACTCTTCACACTCATTCACGCATTTATATGGTAAATGGATCATTTTTCTTGATGTGCTGATTTCCTGCAAATGACATATTTTTCAAACATCAAAAATCTCAAGTGGAGAAAACCTTTTCCCCTTTTCCGCTTTCCTGCTACGTCTTCAACACAGCGTTTCTTCATTTTCAGTCTTCAGCACATGTCTGAGTTTGACTAATGACTGCAAGATCAAAGACATCAAAATGGCAAATAATGAAGCTGGGTTATTTTTCGCTTCATCTTTAAATCAACATGGCATTATACCTATGCATTCTGCTTTTGATCATCTTATATATATATATATATAACTGCTGGAGCCTGACTTAGTACAGTAAGTTGCAGATTCATGTCCTGGTTGGGGTGTGGTCAATTGTGCCATGCACACTGTTATACAAGACAGGGCTTTAGTTTCCCTGAAAACCCCCTGGGCTTTGTTGTGACTTACTGGACTATTGTGCACCTCATTGGTTGACCACTGTTGTGTAGAGTAACAGCAGTGCTGAACGTTCACACGACCTGGCTTTTTAGAAACTTTTTAGAATTTCTTCTGTAACCCTTTCCAGCATGTTAAGCATCAACAACTGTTCTTCTAAAGTCCGAAATAACCTTGTTGAAGCCGTGACACACGTCTACACATCTGTGTTATCAAGATCAGTCCTTGACAGTGTAGACCCACATTTTCTTTCTCTTCCCAGACTCACACCCAATTGTCATCTCATTGTCATCCCCCCACCCCCCACCTCCCTTTGCCAGTCACAAACATTTAAGATCAGACCAATTTTCACAATAACTTAAAGAATATACACTAGGTTTACTTTTTTAATCATTTGTTTAACTGTGGGTTCGTTTGTCCAGTGTTTGGGACTGAAACTCTGCTCCTGTGTTTGGTCATATCGCAGATATGCAGAATTATGCAGAAATAAAGAAAGGCTCAAAGGGTGAAACTGCCATTGTACATTGTTGAAGTGAGAGTTCACACCCTATATTTGCCTACATCATTGCCTATTTTATTATTATTTTCATAATAATAATGCTGTATTACAAGTATGTTTGACCTTTGTTAGGAATACTATTCTACTTGGTGGAAGGCACTTCCAAATTGTCTCCTGTGGGAAATGATGCATTCACTTACTGAAAAAAGTTGACATATGTTTTGGGTCCTAATATACAGGCTCTACAAGTCTTGTCAATAATCACTGAATGTATCTTCTAGAAGGCTGGAACTAAAGTCACAGAAACATATAGGTAATTAAACTGTTTTTGCTTTTAACATCATCTCAAGCTAAATATTTCAGTGGTTGGCCAGCTTCAGTTCCAGTCTGTTGAGTGAATAATTGAAAGGGTATGTTTTGACTTACCATTTGAAGAGAGTGACTGACTCAACATCCTTTAGCTCCGGTACCTTTGACCTTCACATTATTCATGGGCCACAAACAGACTGCTGTTGCTGGGGCTTGAATTTTAAAACCATTTGTTTTGTCTTTTGGAGTGGAGCTAAAGGAAATTATGTGCAGCAGTTACTTACTAGCATTGCTCGAGATTGCAAACTTTAATTAGGTAATTAAGGCTTACTGAAACAGACTTTAATAATAATCTCTGTCACGTTTCAGCATATTAATGTGATAAGCATCACATATGTGTACTTCTAACGGTCAACAGTTTTATGTTTTAACAAGGACAACATGTTGTAAAGATAACCACTCTCTCTCTCTTTGATAGAAATATTAAGACACCAAATTCCCACACAGCAATGTCAGTTTAGTGTTACTTATAAATTTAGAACACAGCCAAATTTAATTTTAAAGGTCTGAGGGGTCTCCCCGGAGACTGCACAGCATGTCACAAAGCCAGCGTTTGCATGTGAAGGGAGCATGAGCCCTAAACCACAGCGTACCCCTCCCCTTGTCATTTTAAAGAATAGTTCATCTTGTTTTTTAATGGTCATTAAGCACACTTCCAGATGCTTGGGAGGAAAAATTATCCTCACACAATCTACTGTGCTCTCTAGCAGCAAACAAGAGGACTGGAGTGAGAAAGAGGAATTCAGAAAACCATGGCAAGGCAGTGCTGCCTGCATCCTTACTCTATGAAAATTGCAAACAGAGCTCAATTTTTACATTATAGGGCATATGGAAATCATTTTTATAGTGTCTTTAATGTGCTATTTCAAACAGCCAGTCAGCCTTTCCCCAGTCGGTGGTTCAATCAATGTTCTCTCAGAGAAACGGCAATTTATCATTATATTGGATCCTTGATGCTGTAAGTGTCAATTGCAAAAGGCCTGAAAAAGGCAACACAACTTTGTGTGTTTGCTTTACTGAATATTGCCCTAAGAATAATGATAATTTATGCTTTGAAAAGTTTTCATTTACAGAAAAAGTGTAGAGGCAGGTCTTAGTGGGATACATCTAACATCTAGAGAGAAGAAACATTACATTGATTGACAGGTGTGTTTGCAAATGAATTACTGCTGACATAAAGTTTCTTTGTGGCACTTTTATTGCTATAATCCTAATTTTAAAGTCTTCTATAGAGAGAGAGAGCTGTCAAGAGTGTTTCTATTATTTAAATTAAGTCCCAAACAACTGAGGAAATTAATGTCTTCACACATGAAAAGAAAAACAATAACAAACTTCAGGATATTATTCACAGAGTGTGACATCTAAAACATTTCCAAAGTATAAGCTGTTTTTTTTTTCTTTTGTTTTGTTTTGTCTTAAGGTTGATTTTATCTTCTCTATGGCACCGAGCACAGTGACCTTCAGTATATGGCGTGAGAGCAATGGCCTCCATGAAATGAGTCCTTTACTACTGCTCTCATGTTTCCAATTAAATTCACCTACATAATCAAAGGGACAGCTAGTAAGAGGCCGCAAATAAACTAAGGGGGCAATTTAAGAATCGTAAATCCCACAAGGGCTTGTTGCCATTTTTGCTGAAGTGTTAAAGCAGTTGTTAATTTTGTTTTCATGAAGACTACGTTTGGTTGGCACACAGAGGCTGTGGTCAGGGTATGCACGAAAGGGCATGTTTAGTTTCTTTATACTGTTTACTCATTTTGTCATGCAATTTTCTCCTTTGCAGGTCCTCAATGTTGCAAACGCATTCATTTAAGTTTGCTGCCTAACCGTGAACAGGAGTGCTAGGTGGAGAGAGTAGTAAATCTCTCTATATAGTGTATTAGAACATACATAAATATAACTCATAACAACTTGATGAGAAGTTGTAATGAATATTCACATTTTTTCCCTTGGTTGTTTTTTTTTTTTAGCCTTGAAGCGTTTATTGACAAAAATTACTTCAGCGCACCGCAACTGGCCCCAAATGCACAAGGTCTTCCAGTTTTTCTGAAGTATTGTTGTGCCAGTAATAATTTTCCTCCAGTCCAAAAACATTTAAAACTTTCAGTACAAAGACACTATCAATTTCATTCCCCACCAAATTTGTTAAGAGTGCTGCACATATTGTGCTCCTCTTTTTTAGTAGCCTGATTATGCTGCTCAGTAGTCATTGCTGTGTGGACTAATGTGACTACTGAGAAAAAACTATATGAGTGTGGGTCTCTTAAAGTCATTAAACTACTGTTCTAAACGAAATGAGTGAGAGTTGGGAATCTGTACAAAGCAGAGTGATTTGTGGACATGTAACCACATTTTTATTGGCTTAGGGGTAGTTAGGAGAACGTTTTATTTTGACAGATTTCATTACCATCATCGGAATAGGGTGCCTCTAGGAAAATACTTCACTGTGTGAAACCTACTGTAAATTACATGTTATTAACACAGTTTATAAGAACATTATGAGCAAACTGTAAAACGTCACCAATACATCCCAACAACATTTGATTAAAATGCTGTATATGCAGGTCAGGGTTCTAGCAGCAACAGGATAGATATTCAAGGAAATTAATTTTATGTCCTGGGGCAGCCCAAGGTTCTCCCAGGCGAGCAACATTTCATAGTTGCCTAGTACATCTTCACAATTGAGGCCACTTCAGAGAATAGATATTTAATTGTTTACTGGTGACTTTGCTCATTTGTACCTTTTCCTTAACCACAATGCCATGTCAAGTTTGTTTAGTCCATACTCACATAAAATAATGTTCACTGTGATCACATGGAAGAAGCAATCTCAGAAGAGGCCAGCACTGTAATTTTACACATCCAGTGGCTCCATGGCTGAAAAAATAATTATAAACACTTTAAGGGAAGTTGTGATGAGAACAGAATGAGAGTTTTATAGTAGGTTTTTAGAATATCCTCTTTAGAAATAATAAAGCTAGTGTTAAAATTCTATAAGTACATACAGAAACCTAATTAGGACACACGATTCTCTGCAAACAGAGAAATAACACATTTTGATTGTCTTATAGACTTTAGGTGAGCATTGATATTCCCACCATTATAATTTCACAAGCAAAGAGATAAAAACAAAGAGTCCTTCTGGAAGATGAGAATGAGCACGTTTGTAAAAATACACATTAGCAGATTCTCATGTTGTCAGAGTTTGCTGAGAGGATATAAAGGATGGCATTCTGCAACCAAGAAGGAATCCAAATTACTCCTCTGAACAGGTTTATCAGTTGGCTCACATTCAGCACCTTGGCAAAGCATATTAAACCTGTATTGAAGTGTAAGTAACATTAAGACTTCTACCTATTTCATTCCTTTACTGAAAGTATGGCCAGGTGTAATTCAGGTGTACTATGTCAAGAAATATACAACACCCAACAATATGCACACCATTCAACATTCCAGGTTAGTTTTTAGTTAGCATGCGGCTTGTTAACTACACCGGGGACGTGCGTGTCTAGACCTTCCTGAATCTTGCTGCTCTGCCTCCTGAGGAAAAAGTGCCTATTGCATGTGCAATAGAGAAGAATAAGATCATGGTCTCATCTACTGAAATAACATTCACAGATCTTCTTCATGTGGATTTGTAAAGGAGTTGAATTTTTAGTTGTCAGTGTTCCCATGGACATGACATTAAATGCTTTTGTAATTACATTCAATTCCATTGAAGTTTAAAGGGTAAAACATGTCTAGGAGATCTTTGTTCATGCATTTTGCAGATTATGGTAAAGAAAAGATTTACTGGATTGATCCCCACACAACAAAGTTGCACCTGCACACTAGGTGTCTTGTGTTTTTAATCACAACAACCGACAAGATGTTTTGATTAAAATCAGTTTTCACCCTCTGTCACCTCTGAGTCCCCCTACCCTGTTCAAAGCCCTGAACATCAAAAACTAATGCTGCTATTCATTAAGGTAAAAGTTGCTCCACAGATGTGTCTGTGTTGGTTAATGACTCAATTACAGATGCTATCTGCACTGTACGAACAGCCAAAGTCCAACTTTTGCCAGTCTTGTGCTCTTTTTCTGCACTACAGTACATCCTGACTGGTGTCCTGCAGTGTTCAAAGTGAGTCCAAAGCCTGACACATTTCTAAAGAATCTACTGCAGGGGAGACATTTCAAAAATGTCACTGGTGCTGATGTAATAGCTCCAGGAACATACCACATTTAATGTGACCCAGCAATGTGCAAGCATGTGTAATTAAAAGATTAAAAATGTTCAAGTAAAAATGGTGTTTTTTGAATAAAATTACACAGACAGACATCACCGTCAGGCTGTCTCTTCCTAGTGGCGTCTTTGTGTGATGCATCATTCAGACATATGTCTGCATTTCTGCATGTTTTTCCAAACAGCTGTTTCATGTGATTGGCAACGTGGGCTGTACAACTGTGGTCAGTCTAAGCAGAAAAAATGTCTCGTGCATTTGTTTGGAGCTACAGTACAGTATGTGTTTATTCAGATTCAATTAAAGGTTTTTAACAAAGCAAAAGATGAAACTGGTGTCAAAAGGTAGCTAAACCTTCAAAACATTCAAAATCTTGGCAAAGGAAGATTGAGTTTCTTTATTTTTTTTTTCCATGGGCTTTAAAGGAGATTCACGATTCACCTCCCACCCTGTGAATACTAAGGCTAGTCTTTGAAGTTTTAAACCAGACTTGCAAATCAGTGCACCACTTTCTCATCAACACGGTCCAAGAGAGGATCACTGACACCTTTAACAAGGTTGGAACTACAGAAACCTGCAGACCCCAAATCCCTGATCAGACTAAGTGTACGCAATACTCACGCCATGCTTAGATCGATTTAACTTTTCACGTAATATTATTTTTCGATCTGGCCCTTCTTTAAGATCCTCAATGTTTGCATTCAGGAAAGAAAATTTCACATGAGTAAATTACTGCATTTCAGTTTTGTCAAAGTTTTCAAATGGTATTCCATAACAATTATAAATCGAACATATTAAAACCTTGGACCTGCTGTTTAAGGCTTTCAGTACGATCAACCTCCCTATTAAACTTAGAGCTTATTAATAGAGGCAGGCAGGCAAAAAACAAAAGCACAGACAGAAAGGAGTCTGTCTTAACACAGTGTTTGTGGGCGATTGTTGGGGAAGTTACTTGTAAAAAAGTAATCTATTACAAATTAAACTGTAAAGTAAAAGTAATACATTAATTTAAGATAGTATGTTCCAAGACTGTAACTTATTTCTTTTTAATAACTTTTGCGTTCATCCAACGTCTCCTTAATTTAACATTCGGTCTGACAAATAGAGTAAAATTATAAAGGCCCAGTTAAGTTCTTACCAAATACACATTTCTCCCGCTTTTCATGACTTGTCGATCATTTGATACTAACTTTAGGGCATTCACACAAACTAGTTTTGTGTGAGTGCCACCTCTTACTGCTGTGCACCATCCTGTTGTACAAAGAGGTCAACATTTCTGCAGAGACTGACTGAAAGGACAGGAAAGAAAGAATAATTACCTGTCTTTATATGTAAAAATCACAGTTTAGTTTACAGTTTGATAATGTGTTGCTGCATAAAGTACCTAGTAGTAATATTACTAAACTGATGAGGTAACATGTTCCAACTGCATTCCCCTACTAACGTTATACTGTACTTTTTGCATTACCAGAGTACCAGTACTAATGCATTGCCCCCAACTGTGATGATGCTATTCCTGTCTGCAACTGATAAACTCCTGAGAGGGGGAGCATGAGCTGCAAAAACAGGAAGAAAACCCAACAAGCACATAGAAAACGAAAAACATAAATTCTGTATGTAATAATGAACATCAGGCATGTTATCATCTAATCTTTATTTCTGTCTAGCTTTTAATAAATAGAACATTACATCATATCCCTTTGATTTGTACCTTGCAGCATCTGGGTCTTGAATTAAACGGTATCAATACAGTGGACTGCTTTCTAGTCATGCCAAAAAGGTATCATGATAAGTAAACCTGACCCACTCTTAAATATAGAGTATATTGGATCTATATTTTTTAGGGCAGAAATGTAATTAATTAAAAGATCTCGAGCTATTTTCCCAAATAGCCTTCGGCACTTTTAAAACTGTATTGAGGTCGATGTTAAATGTAGAAAAAAACTACATTTACGGTACTACACAGCAGTAGTCTGCATTCGACCACAGTAACTCCTGACACTATTTCATGGATTTAATGTGAGCTGTGTTACTGACCACACAAACCTAAAGCACACACGGAATAACTGGCTATTGAAACAAACCATGATAAGCAATCAAACACACCGTCCGAGTCTCAATGAACAGATTGATGCGTGTGTTCTTCTGTATTGATTAGATCATCTGGTAATTCCACCACTGGCATTACTTGTTGGCAATTGTTACCAACCATAGTACACCCTCATAGCAACACGCACACACGCACTATGTATATGTAGTGCACATGTATGGTTAGTATAGCTCAGATTTATATGCAGTCCCTGTGTTGGTAATTTTTACAGCAATATTAAAGACTACTTTTATGTGTGGGCTTAAAAGACCAAGCAGGTTTTTCCTGAGGATATGAATGACATTCTTGTCTGGGATTAAAGTTTCAAATTTAATAGTTTCCTATTATCAGTAAAAAGTTTTGCAATTATGAGTCATAACTTTTATGACATGATGTGTGTGTAACTCCAAGATCCAAGCAGACGCTGTTTTGCGCACAGCTTATGGTGGTGATAGAAAATCTCTGTAACATCAATATTTTTGAAGTGAATTGCAGTGTAACACATAATCGTCCACATGCTGTTGACAATATCTATTTAGATGGGGAATCAAAGTGAAAGCAGATGGGACTGTAGGCTAAAATACTTTCCACTTGAAGTACACCGCTCTTGCTCTTGTTCAGAGCTCTCTCAGTAGCTGGGCAAGTTCCAGACACCCGGCTGGAGACGTGAAGTTCAAACTGCTTGGCTCCCACCAGCCTCACCATGTTGTCGTTGGGTAGAGGATTGATTTACAAGCAAAGTCCTCCTGCTGGACTGGACCAGCCCAAGGCAGACATAAATAATGGCTCCCAAAGAATGCAGACACAACAGTGTATTTTTGTGGGTCTTTTAGCATTGGTGCCATGTTGTGCATGTACACAGCTACAACAATAGAAAGACAATGAAAAACGCAGCTCATCATACAGCAAAATTAAAAATAACATAACATAAATGACAAAATATTCTCCACCATATATTGTTGTCTTCAATCTAGTTTACCATTGTTGAAGTATATCAGAATTTTAATTTATTTTCTATTAATATAATTCTTTGCAATTAAATGAGTTGTAATGTCATGCTGTCATGCTGTACAGTAGCTATATTAAAGACTGCACAGCTACACAGGGGTTCTCACTTCTGATTGTGAATATTTGAAAGGAGCAAATGTGAGAATCATACTGTATCATTTTTTCACCAAACTAAATAACATGTTTGTTCAGCCAGAATCTAGTTTAGAATTAATAAAAATGCATTGAAACCGTGAGAGATATCAAACACAGTCTGCACATGTGTTTAATACAACATTGTAATATCATAGGTATCCTCATAAACATATATACATAACATATATATATATACACATAAACATAAACACACACACAAACACATGCACCCACACACACACACACAAAGGATGCCATTTCGATATGACACTTTCCAACTGATTTTTCATATCAAGACAGTGGGTTATGTTTTCTGTGTTTCAGCTCAACACTCAAGCATAGTATACTTTGACCTTGAGTCAGCAGCTGCTCACAGACAAATTAAGTGCACAGAGCATGTGGTAGGGAGTTTCTATAATAGAAACTGGAGAGGCTCATCTGCGGCTGTCTGTGACACCCACATGCAAACAGCTGGGTGATAGAAGAACATAACATGTAAACCAAGCCACAGAAAGAAGGGGAATCTTTGCTGGGTAACAATATACAAACATATTTATAGCAGGCAGTTCGAATTCAAAATACATAAAAATGCATTTAGTTTTATTTGAGCTTTTCTTCTGCTAGGTCGTTGTAATGCACTAATATGCAAATGACTTAATTTATACTCATTCAAATTGGCATAACCTTTGGTGATGCAGGTGGCCAGGATGCTGTCAGTGGTACCTCTGGTAAGTGCAGTGATAATCGGGGGAAGGAAGCATTGCTATGTTTTTTTTGGAGAGGATGTTTTCATTGTTGCAGTTGGGAGCAGTCAGCTAACTTGAAAGTTTGAATGTGATGAGGAAACACTTAAAGGCAGTTTACAGTAATGAGTTAATTCAACTGCATGTGTCTAGACTAAAGAAAACCCACAGAAGTACAGGGACAGGCTGCAAACTCCACACATCTGGCAGGTGAATTTGAACCCGTGACGTTCTAGCTGTCAGGTGGCAAACCTCTCAACCAGTGTGCTGCAAACATCCCACAGAGGTCATATAAACAGGTAGAGGTACAGTATGCACTAATATTAACAGTGTGCTTGGAGTAGTACTTAATTATGTGTTGTAAGATATAGCAGATATAAATTATCAGAATGAGTGCTTACAGTTAACAGTAACAACTGTGTCAGTAAGAGATCTGGGCCTTGTTCATAAGAACAATAGTACAGAAAAAACAGTTCTTGTGGCAGGAGGCTTTGGTCCTGATGGAGTGCAGCTTATTGCTGGCGGGGAATAAATGTGGAAAGTGTTTGTTTTTGTTTTAGGCTAAACATGTAAGCTGCATTTTGGGCTGGACTGAATGAAAATACTAATGCCAATGAGGGAAATTTAGAGCCTTAGCTGGGAAGTCACACTCTCTGACAGATGGCTCTGTCAGTGTACACCTTTGTGCTAACATCCCTATTCACTGAATGGGGATGTTAGCACCATTACTCATTGAGTTGTGAGAATATTGAGCTTTAGAGAAAAAGAAAAAAAAAAACACTTGGCAGCTGTGCCCTGCCATATGTTCTTGATTCATCTTGTGCACTATAATAAATCCTTAAAGCAGGAGAAAGTATGTGTATTTGATATAAACGTTATCAAGGATCATCATAAATTATTGTCACCCCTTTGCCTACATCTTAATTATTGTACCCCACTTTTTCCCAATACCATGAGGAGATGGGGTTTGTTAGTCCACTGTTCAGACCTCAAGGCTGGTAGCTATGTTCAATGTGTGATGGGGCCATGGTAGAATCCTTTCAACTCAGTGAAAGACAAACAGAGCCATGCGTTAATGTGCTCAACGCCATCAACACGGCGCGAATGGGCTGTTATTAAAAGGCTAAGCACTAAAAAGCAGTGGGCAGTAAGCACGGATCCATAAATCTGTTCACTGGTCTGCTATTTGGATTTTAAATCCAAAGTGCCTGAAAGTCTCTTTCAGTGTATTTTGATGCCGGAGGGTTAATTAGCACGGAGGATTATTTTCTTTTAATCAGGTGGCCAACTGGAAAATGTTCAGCCTTAAATGACTATGTTTGGCAGAGGAGCCCGGCATGTGATTTTTTAGAAAATAAACTTACAGTATAAAAGCTTTATTACCTGGCACCAGCCCATTTATGTTTTGTTTTTATCATCTGTATTTTCCAGTCTGTTTAGAAGATCATCAGTCACAAATGGATGAATCTGTCAACAACAAATGTTCTACGAGATTTAAAGGCTGATTATAACCCTGAGTGATTTTCTACATCATGAAATGTTTGCACCGGTCTGTGAAATAGCAGTCTGTGTTGTCATGATCACCTCATACATTGGCTTTTTACAATTACAAACCAATAAAACACAAACCTGATAAGGTTTTTATGCTGGTCAACAATAGGAATCTGCACCGGAAAAAATACAATTGCAGTGTTCTGTAATTAGTAAGCTCCCTTGCATGATACCAGCTTAAATTTCTTAGGTGTCCACATGAAGCCAAAGACAATAAGGTACTGACATAGTAATTCAATTTTTTTCCAAAGTAAACTATGTACAGTTTGCCATATGAGAGTTTAATAAGAAGAGGTCAGAACATAACTCAAACCTTCTTCTGGTCTTCATACTGGCATGCTTGTCAGCACATGTTTTCATATTCTTAGATTTATGTCCCTTAGATGGACAGTGCTGGAAGGTAGAGATATAAAGCAGTTAAAGTGGGTGTTGAGTGTTAAGTTCCTCAGTTACAACAGTTGGACTTCAGTGTTGGTTTATCAGAACAAATTTGTCTTAAAAAGTATGTTTATGTGCCACTGTAAGGCCAACTTTCCCCGTGATGCTCTAGAATCTTTCCCTCTCAGCGCCTACAGGAGATGTAGGTTGGCTGATAATTATGTGTGGAAACTTCTGAAATTTCAATATATTCAGTGTGTGTCTCTCAAAGTGCCTGTGGCTGTTCTTACAGCAGAGGTACACTAAGCAGTGGTGCTTTGATTCACTGCGAAGGGAGCTGAATGGTGATTGCACTCAGTCAATCAACCTCTCCAAAGGTTTTGTCCAACACTGAGATAGATTCCCATAAAGATATCACAAATCCCAACTCTCATGAAAAAAGATTATATTCACATTTAATATCTAGCAAAAAGTGAGGCAATCAACCCATTTCTTTTAAAGATTTCAAAGCTTATGAAATGCAAGATTAAGGATTTATTTTTCTAAAAGCAACATTTGGTTTATCATTTGATCTGATTTGTTTGAGCTTGTGCTAAAATAGGTAAGCACACAGAGATGAGGCAATGAAAATCAAACCTTTTGGGATTTTGGCATTAATAAGGGGCAGCTGTAGCTCATTTGGTAAGTCCATGGACCACAGGGCCAGTGGTTTGATCCCCAGTCCCGGCTACATGTGGCAGTGTCCTTGGGCAAGACACGGAACCTTGCATGGTGCAAGGGGCAGCCACTGCCGTCAGTGTGTGTTCGGGTGAAAGGGGATGAACATTGCAAAGGGCTTTGGATAACATCTCTGTAAGATCGTCCATTTAATAACACCTGAATAAGAAATGAAGCTTTTTGAAGCAGGGCCAAGTAAATAAAATCAAGCAACTCTCTGTTATTGGCCCAATCAAATTTGATTCAAAAGATGAAGGAACACTCCACTCTGTTAAAAAATATGAAAATTAGAAAAAGAGATACAGTAGAAATACCGTGACCCAACATTAAAATGTATTGTATTATGTTTGTTAAGGATGAGGAGAGACAGTGTACTCAAAAGGCATGAACTGGCAAAAGTGCAAAGCAGTAAATAGCAGAATCACAAGGTTTGGGAGTGTAGACATGCGCCAACCGTGCAATTTTTCACTGAAATATCGCATAATAAGGAGTCGGCTCTGATAATCGAGTGTGACAATGTACAAAGTCTTTAACCATACTCTGCTGCTGTACAGTGTGTTGAAATTGGATGTTAGTTGAGGGCACAATGGTTTTCCGAAGTCTAAAAAAAATAAATAAAAAATATCCCATCACAGAATCAGTGATGGGAAACACTTCATCATCAGCGCGGCAGCACACTGCTGTGAGTCATTATACTCCACAACCACAAAGCTCTCCGCTTTCATTCATGCCATAATGTTTTGGCTTGTCAGACTGAGACTGCAGCATCTTTTGCCCAAATTGGCATAATTACAGCTATTGTCATTAGAAACCCAAATTCATTGTCAGCCTTAATAGCCCTACATAAAACTCTTAAAAACAACAACATCATCAGCATTGTAATTTATTTCAGTGATTTTTTTTCTTTTTCTTTTTTTTTTTTACAAGATCCCATGTCATTTTTTTAGCCTCTTCCTAACAGAACAAAGGAAATCTTAACTTGGCATAAACAAAAATCCTCATCAACCATCACACAGGCTTACATGCCAGTTGGAAAATTATGCAAAAACTGTGTTAATTGTGTTACTGTCTAATAAATCAGGGGGTGTATTCTTAAAAAGGCCATTCACTACATAGCTTTATTGGTATTATTTTGTTGCCATACAACTTCATCATTGTTTCGCTGTCACAACAATTGCTTAGAAGAAATCGATAAGAAATATACATGTTAGTAATTACACACAATTTCAAGGGGTTGCAGTGCTGTATTGTAAATATATTAATCTACAGACAAAGCAAGAAGTATATGTTTAAATGTCTTAGACAATAAACACCTCATACATAACTGTATTTCCATCTCAGTGTCTGTCTCCACCACAAACCATACACAATAACTGCAACAAATCACAGAGGCAGAATGGAATTAAGCCATGTCATCCATTGCACTAAATGCTTCTGCAGCAGACCTACAGTACCAAAAAATGCATGATGAAAATGAATTAACAGTGAAGGATGAAGCTAAATGCAATAATTTAATCACTGCAATTTTAAGACAAAAGTTGAAAAGGAGCGAAACAAATCAAAACAAAGTACGGCCTGAAACATAAGCAGATGGCCTACTAATGGGAAGCAGGTTGGGCTGGTTTCTAAGTGACAAGGGCTAAGAAGAGGGTCCATAGTTTTGGCCGCGGTTTTGCAGGAAAAACACTTCTCCTCCCTAGTCTGAGCCACCCTCTTTCCCCATAGTGCTGTGGTTATGACGCCGGCGGGGCAGGACAGGAGGCAGGCATGGCCAAATGAGAAACAGACCCCCTTCACCCCAGTATTGCCTATTTCTCCCTGTGGCTTTTTTGTTTTCAAAGAAAAAAAGAACGTTGTCCAAAAATAGATTTAGGGCTCGCGTGCCAATGGGTTTTGAAACCTTTTTTCCACTCCCTCTAGTCACGCAAGTAGCTTGGCAGGGCCTCGAAGAAAGAGCAGGGGAAAAACAGAACTCGTAAGAGACAAGAGGATTGGAAGGGGGAAAAAAGTCTCTCTGAGTGTTTGGAGAAAGGATCGTGGTAAGCCGGAGATGGAGCATCCCTGAAGCCTAGCCTTTTGCTAAGGGAACATGGAGCAAAGACTTCCGTGCAAGCTGCAGGTATGCAGGGTTTATGGGTAATCCAAGCATGAGAAAAGAGACCTCCCTCTGGTCTGGCCACATTCAAACTGGAACGTAGCCTGGGCTTCACCAGAGAAGAGTCTGATCATTAGCCTGCAGACATATGAAAAAAGAATCCCACTCCTTATATGCCATATTCTTCACTCTGATACACTTCACAGTTGACTAGTCTGTGCACATAGTGTTCATTGTTTGAGCTTTCCCATCACATCACCTAAGATGATATCATAGCCTAGATTATGAAAAAGAAGAGATCAGTGTATTTGGTAGCTTCATCATAGAAGGCGCTTTTGAACATACAGTAAGACACTGAGCACAATCTCTTCTGCACAAGCCATGTTAAAACCATTATTTCCTCCAGTTGTTACAGTCATTATGCCGTCAAGGCTACATAAGCCCTCTACTGCTAAAGGGCATGAAAGCTCTGTGGAACGTCTCAGTAAGGGTTAAATTTTCTGGCTACCTGAAATGACAGGTTGGCACGCTGCACAAAACACCTATCCCCTGACAACATGTGACCCCCTGACTGTGCCCCACTTCTTACTAAATGAACACCTCAACAGAAGGGATCAAATGGAGGTTACAGTCTTCACTCACTTGCGTAAATTATGCCATTCAGACAAACACAATTCTGCAATATTTGTATGATGGACTGACCTTCAGTTCAGCTCTGGTACTGAAAGGACATTACAGGGCAGCAGAAGAAAATGTAACTGAGCAAATAGTCTCTTTCCTTTTAGGCTTTTACATCACTGAAGCACAAAGTCATTGGAATACATTAATTTGAAATGAGTTCATAGGTTTATTCTAATAGTTCAGTACTAATCTCAACTAGAGTTGATAATACTCGTACAGAATTCACCCTTTGCTCAATGTCCCAGTGCATGTGTAGATCTTCTCTCATAAATATAAACAGGCTGCTGTATATTTGTCCTGTCTTGTCGTGCAATCATTTCCTCCTCATCTTTAGCATACGTTTGCCTTTATATTTTCAATTATGTGAAAACAGGCATAGTAAAAGCCTAATATTTGAAGCAAAAACAAGATCAAAGCAGTCCTACATTTCTTACATGGCATCATACATGAATTGCCTTTAGTGACAAAAGGCCCAGATCCTGCTTATTAGCCGCCAGTTCTAAAGCAGGCAAATCACGCTTCACTTTAGGCCTTTACCAAACAGACAGGAAGTTCCTGAAAGGACATCCGACCATCAGATTGCCATCTTTCAGGTTGATTTGCAACTCTGACCTGTTGCACTCTTACTTACCAATTATTGTTTTCAGCTGCCAGTGGGTGAAAAGATAATAATTTACTTGCCAATTATAATTTTTCATTGGCCAAAGACTCAATAGACTTAATAGAACTTTATCACTGTATCTCTAAAATCAGATGAAAATCAGTCACTCTGTCTTGAAGTAAAAATTGCTCACTTGGTTGTCTAATGAATTAAGTTTGTAATCAATCATGAAGTGCAACTTTGCATAACCAGACCTCCATCACTC
The DNA here is from genome assembly GCF_033026475.1 of Channa argus. NCBI lineage: Eukaryota > Metazoa > Chordata > Actinopteri > Anabantiformes > Channidae > Channa > Channa argus. Next base: position 23,256,027 of record NC_090202.1, read on the forward strand.
AAGCTTGAAGATGTCTGAAGGAATTTAAGCTCAGCATTTAACTACAAAAGCAATGAGTCAAACAATGTTGACTTGAAAAAAAAAAACAAAAAAAACAATGATTTTCCAAAACTTTAATTTAATGTATTTATGTGATTCTGCTGATCAATAAGATGCTAAGACGTCATGTCAGTTAAAATGAAAATCCCTAAAATCCTCACCAGCTATTCATAGGACCCTTTAGTTTTAGAGACAAATCTTCCTACCAAATTCTTTACAATGTGGTGGCATCACAAAAAAGATAATCATGTACTTATGCAACTTTTATAGCTTTTTATTTGCATAACACGGCTAAAACAAGCTGCACCTGAATCTCAAGGTAACACAAAATCCTGTCAGAGCAAACATTCATCTACTTTGTTGCAAAAAATAAATAAAAAAGTTAAATATTGCATCTTTTTGCAAGAGAGAATGCTACACTGGTAAAAAAAGGGAAAACTATTTAGCTATGCATACGATTATTTGATTAGCATATTCTTTGATCAAAGTGTGGAAATGGTCAATATGAAAAACAACACTGTTGTTCTCCAGCAGGTTTATGGATTTCCAAGGCTGATTAGTTCCTTTGTGAAAAAGCACTATTAAGCATGAATTGCACGAATACAGGCAGCTTAATAGACTCCCTGGAATAGAATACAAATGAATGTGCTTTCAAAACATTTAAGGAAAAAACATTCTGATTTATTAATCTAGGTGTTGGTCTTATATTTGTGTTTATCATGACAATTAGTCAAGATGTGTTGATCAAAAGACTGACAATTTTAAGGTTGATTTTGAAGTTTGGAAATCCATTACATGGGAAAAGGTCTGCACTTGTATAACGCTTTTCTACCTATGGACACCCAAAGCACTTTCCACTGCTTCTCATTCACCCATTTGCACTCACAATCACACTCCGATGGGGGAGCTGCTATATGCTGCTGGCCAACACTCACCAGGAGCAACTAAGCTGGGATTCAGTGTCTTTTTCAAGGACACGTTGACACATGCCCAGAGGAGCCGGGGATTGAACCAACAGCTGCAGGAGTAGTGGTGGACTGCTCTACCATCCTGCGCCACATGTTTGACAAGAAAAAATGTTTACTTAAATAATTTTTGAGCAGGAGATACCAGCCATTTTCAGGTTTCAGCAGCAACATCCTATATGAAAGGACACCTTCACTGATATTGAACTTGCTTTTTTTCAATCTAGTTTTGGTGGTACATGTAATTGAATGCCATTAAACTTTCCCCTGAGTTCCTATTAAAATATCTCTCATCTGAACTCCTAATGATTAAAAACTCTGGGTGATGTCATCTGAAGGAGTTTTTTAGCTCGAAGCAGAGAAATATTTTAATATAGGGAAGTCAGAGGAAAGTTTAAAAGCATTAATGTACACGTACACCCCAAAGTAAAGCCATAGAAAGCAAGTTGAAAATGAGTGGAGTGGCCCCTTTAAGCAAAAAAAAAAAAAAAAGACTAACTCAAATGTAAACACAAAAAATAATTCCCTGCCACTCACCTTTGTAGGAAACTACACATTGTAGCAAACTGGACCCAGCTCTTGGTCAATTTGGCAGCAGACTAGTGTGTTCTAACAGTGCAGTTGAGTGTGAGGCGTCTGATTTAGCTCATTTGAGTGCTACAGAAGTATCAGTGCATGTAAAAAGGTTTGCAAGTTCCCAAAATGAAAACCAAAATGATACTGTACATGCAGTTTTCAGTGATTTGTTTTATACTGTGAGACACAAAAGGTTGACAAAGAATATCAGGTAAGAGAGCAGCCTGGCACTGAAGATTACATGTTAACAGAGCAGCCTCCAGTGTATCCATCTTGCGTTGACGGGAAAATGATAGATTTCATTTGGTTTAGACGCAGCCTTTAATTTAAGCTTTGAGTAATGACTTGGCTTTTGCCCTCTTACTCATCTTACATCATCTAAGCTCTGTTGTGAGTATAGCGGCCTCTGATCCAAGGTGCTTGGTTTGGGTCACAGTACACATCTCATAAATGGAATCTGATAGGGCACTCAGGCCCAGTGTACCATCAATACACCACCCAATTCAGCCAGCTCCACCCATATTTCCAGTCCATGGTCCGTGTGCGTGCATGTGTAGCATGTGTAATAGGTTTTTTCGCTCCCTAACCAGGCAGGCCTTGAAGCAGACAGACAGAACCAGTCAAGTTTCAGCCTTATTTCGTCAGGCAGCAGAAGTGGTGTCCGGCCTCAGGCAATGTGAAGGTGATTCAGAGAGTTTGAATGACAGGTGTGGTAGGTAAACTAAAAATGACACTTTTTAGCAATATTGTTGACATGCATTGATTCTAAATTGTGAAAAGATTCAAAGGAGCTCAGAGAAAGGCTTAGATTATCACATGGCGTAAACTAGCTGCCGTTTGATGAAAGTTTAATTGGGTTAAAACAAGTGATAGACTTTGGTCTTTTTATGTTTTGTCTCACATTGACATTTTATTTGAGAACCAATACTAAGTTTTATACATAAAGGTATAGGAAAGCTTTCAACTTGCTAAACCGCGATTATAGACACTTAAATGAATTAATTATAATTATAATTAATAATCTAATAGTTGTTAAGGGTACATCAGTCATGTATGGCTCCAACAACAACATAAAAATTGAATGATAATTGTTGCATGATGAAAGACTTCTGAGCAGCAACATAATGTAGCTGAGGTTTTTTTTTTTTTTTTTTGGCAAAACAGATGAATGAGCATTGAAGCACAAAAGCAGAATAGAAATAAGTCTGGCTCCACATTTATGTGAAAATTATTTGAGTGAACAAACATAAATTTATAAATGAAATACTTTAAGCTGAGGTTCAGGTAAGAATTTCATATAAAGCAACACTGTATGTTTTCTGTGTTTTCTGTGATAAAGAAGGTTCACTGGACTTATTTTATTTTATTTTTTTTTTATGGGTACTTTCAACAGAATTAAGGGGAATGTAAAGCTATTATTTCAAATAATTTGCTAAGGTATTGTTGCTGTGTTACATCATATACTGTCTAACAAGTTCTAAATAACACTTAATGACTATCATTAAATAAAAAATTGTTCATTTGAGATATGTTTATCTAGGAGTTGTACAATACTGGTACTGCACTGGGGTGTTTCAGGTCTGCGTTTGTCCATTTATCCTACTGCCCCTGGGACAATGGGCAGTTTTGAGTCGTACAGTTTATACAAAGTCTGAAGTTACACGGTAATGCTAGTAACCCTAGCTGTATTTAGATTGTGGAGGACAGGGATGCCAGAAAATACTGAATGTGTCTAAATCATCCAAACATCAGTGTTCACAGGAGCTCTATTTCAACTGAGCATTGCTAAAACCTATATATAAACTTGCAGGGTAGAACACTGCTCATGATTTGTGCTTTGACAAATCTTCACGACATCAAATAGCATAAAGCTCTGAAATACACATATATACATAACAATGACTGCACATAAAAGTATTATAATAATTTATTTTCCTACATTACAATTAATCCGAGCTGTGAAAGATGTGACAAAGGCAACAATGTGTTCACATGAGTACTTTAATCAGGCACTTTGCTTAAAACATTTCTCTGGACAAGCCTAAAACTGTATCTGTGAACATCTGGAGGAACTTCTCTTCTCTGTGGCATTATTATACACACAGCTTGAACAAACATGAAAGGTAAGTGGCATTTAACACTGTTAAATACAATACAAAACAATAAAATCAATAGGATACCTTCATTCTATCAAAATAGGTAGTGTTCATGTATATTTGGCCATTGTTGAATAGTATTCTTGTAAATAATTTACTAAGCCTCCCAGTTTCAGGCCTATTTAATAAATAAAAATACTGTAGTGTTTAGCGTAGTGGTAGGAAAAAGTTATTGGAGAATCTAAAACTGGGGACTACGTAGACAAAAAAATAGTGAATACAATTACATGTGTGGTAAGATGTAGGCATCTGTGTACAGTAAAGGCATTATGTAAATTATGGCTTAACGTATACATGACTTCTCTGGTGGTGTTTAAACATTTATTAGTACACACCTTTTCATACTATTATCTTACCGTATGTAAGACGTGTTAGTGTTATTTGTAGAATTCTTTAAAAGAGGGGGAAATATTGTCCAAAATAGCATTAATTGAAGTTTGTCAGTAAATCAATACAACAAAATGGATGGGACAGAAATGAGGAAAAACCTACTGTTTCCTTAATATTTTTCCGAGAAGCATAAGATGACTAGACAAGACCTGCTTACTTTCTCTGGAATGATTAGGCTGCTGAGTGGAGAGAACAGTCTTACATAGGAAGCTGCTGAATGTTCCACCTCAACCTCAATGTCCAATAATTTTTACAATGCAAAAAGAACGGCTGTAAGGCTTTTGTTGTGAGAAATTAAAGCCAGTGCACCTGCAGGAGAGGTTAACTAAATGTCAAGTTCCATTTTCCGATGCAGAAAATGAAGGGAGGCATGTTGAGGACTAAGACAACTTCTGAGCATTTCACATTCACGATTACCTTTTGATGTGAGATCAAACACTGGATCTGTAGAAAATCTGATGACACAATATTTTATTCTGACTGATGTTGCATTTGTTCAAGCAAGGATGTCTCTTCTTCCATAAATATTTACAATAATCTGTTACAAAGAAAATTAGAATCCATAAAGCATTAATGGAAAGCGTCATTTAAAACCACAAGCTTAAGAATTATGACAAACTTACAGTACAAACAAGTATACAGTACACGTTACAAATATACAAATATAGAAATATATTCTGGGGGTTTAGCAACCCTTTCGACACTTTGATGCCATTTCCTACCAGAAACAACAAGTATAAAAATATAGACAATGCTTCTGTACAAAATTTTGACATCATGTATGAATCCCCATTCAAATGTGCAAATTAACACTGATCAACAGAAGAATTACTTTTAACCTAAACACACACACACACGCTCACATACACACATGCACACACAGAACACATAGTCCATTTTGGCCTGTTAGTCATGTAGTTCAGTTTTTCCTTCAGTAAACACTGCAACTTCAGCTATCTGCGCTTCTTAGTATAACCTACTTGTTCTCTTAGCAAGCACAGCAAAGTGAATAGCTCTGACTCATTTCAGTTTGCAGCTTCTGTGGTCATACAGTAGAATATGTTTGAGACAGCAATGACTTCGTTTTAAAATATGTCTTTACAGGTTAAATTCTCAGCTCTGCCTCTTCACTGTGTTCGAGATTGTGTTCAGTTGTGCTAATGATGGATGCAGAGGGACCCTGCGAGACACTGAAGGGTGTGACAGCAGGAGACCGCGCTGCCAGCGGTGAAAGAGAGGGGGAGAAACTTGGAGACATGGCTACTGAAGAGATGGATCCCTCGCCACTGATGGGGGATCTTCGTAAAGACGCCAAGTGCGGAAACGTCCTCCCTACAGCAGGCTTTGGAGGTACAGTCTTTGCCCCAGGGTGGGCCACAGAGGTTATGAGAGGTGGAGGGTCGATTCTCGACTCTGCCTTTGCTTTGTGATGAAATGACCTGCGAGGATGTGGAGGAGCTGTTTCATCTTTCAATCGTGCTATTTCAGTGAATACGTTAGCTAAAGGTTGGAACTGGGGACACCAGTTTAGAAGGTAGTCCCAGTTGTAGCTGCCCCTCAGCTCCTCATCACTGGCCACGATGGCTGTTAGATTGCCATCTACAGCAGGCTTTCCATCCTCTGGGAAAGTATAGTCTTTAGGATGGGAAATGCTTAGTCCTCGTCCCACCCCCACATACCCACCTCCTTCATCCCTGTAGACTGGCACCTGGCCAGCTAATAAGCTACTATTCAGACTGCTCATTTTCTTTCCTTTGAACCAATCTATGGAAGGATCACAGGAAACGTCTGACAGCTGATCCGCATCCTGTTGGATACCTGAGTCTGGGCCCCGGGCAGAGATGCGCTCCTGAATGGAAGAGGAGATGCTTGACACCCGAGGGTACTCGTTGATCATTCTGATCTCATCATCCTCTGCTGCCTCTGCCTCAGCAGAACCACGACCACTGGAGTGGGAGGGATCCAGGGATCCTCCACGAATGTATGGACCCCCACTACTGCCGCTCTGATCTGGCGTGTATCCAGGAAGCGCCTGGTGGTAAATCATTTCATTTGCAGCTATCTTTGTTTCCTCAAACCTGTGCAGCATGGTGCCTGACATTGGCGTTCTTCCGTGCACTTTTTGCTCCTTAGTCTGACGTCTTGATTTAACAAAAAATAGCGCCACAGCAATTAATATTAGTATGACTATGATCCCAAGTGAGACTGCAATGACACTGATAAGCAGGATATTCACATCTGTGGTGAGACCAAAAGATGTATGGGTCACATCTACAGTAACTTTAGCTGATGCTGTGCGGGACGTCTCCAGAGGGCTGTGGGCGGTCACATCAAGTGTCATCAGACGCAACTCTCTTTTAGAGCGACTCACATGTCTACTGTAACTATCCACCTTTAAGGAAATTTCTCCTGTGGATTTATTGACTTCAAAATAAGGCGAACTGTCTGCTAGAGAGTAGAGCACAATGCCATCCACACCTCCGTCTTCATCACTGGCTTGTACTTTGCCAATGATCTGACCTTTCTTTGCTCCTTCAGGCACTTCGAATGAGAACTCTGAGGAGCTAAAAACAGGATTGTATTCATCCTCCCCAGTAACATAAACCTGCACCGTTACAGTAGCAGAGTAGTTACTGGCATCCAAGGCCACAGCCAAAAAATTGAATATATTGACTTTCTCAAAGTCAAAAGTAAAACGAGTCCTTACTTCACCTGAAGTTTGGTTGAGGAGAAAGGCCTCTTTTCCTTCTCTAGAGTTTTCTAACATGTAGTACCTCAACTGTCCAAAAACACCTCTGTCATGATCAATTGCATGCAGCATGGTGACTAAGGCATTCTGGGGTTGGTTTTCCCTGATGCTTGCAGTTACTAGCTTAAGTGGAAAGAAGGGCCAGTTATTATTGATGTCCTTCACCTCAATACTGACTGGAGCCAAAGCATAGTGCCCTTGCCCATCTGTAGCCTGGACAACAATTGTGTGGGACAACTGTCCCACACTGTCCAGAGATCTTTGTAGCCTCAAGGCTCCAGTCCACTGGTCCACCTGGAAAAAGTCTGTCTCATCCCCGGAGCTTATAGAGTACTGCACCTCTCCATTGGGAGCAGAGTCTGGATCCGTAGCAGACAGATGCAAGATCTCTGTCCCTGCTGCTGCACCCTCACTAAGTACCACACTGTAATCTGCTCGGCTGAAGGCTGGAGGGTTGTCATTGGCATCTGCAACACTGATAAGGATAGGCACGCTGGAGCTACGTTGAGGGATTCCACGATCTGACACTACGACAGTCAGGTTATAACTTGGCACTGTTTCAAAGTCCAGCTCCTCCACTAGGATCAGGCTGCCGACTGTTTGAAAGCCCCGCCCCTCCAAGAAGTGCACGCTGTTCTCAATCTGGAAGGCATTACCCAAGTTGCCACTGGCAATGGCAAAATCAAAACCACAGTTGTCTCGAGACAGGTCACCATCTACAGCTTCCAAGGTCAGAACAGTTGATCCGGGAAGCCCATCCTCAGACACCGTGGCTCTGTACTCTGACTGGTGGAAGATGGGGGCGTTGTCATTGACATCGGACACTTGTACCTGGACAGTGGCAATCGATGAAAGGGATGGAGTGCCCTGGTCCCGTGCCTCAATTATCACCAGGATGGAAGGATTCTCAAAATCAAACTCTGTTTTTTGGTTGAGGAACAGAGTACCTGTGAGGGAGCAAAAACAATTGACATAAATAATAAAAACTTTTTTTTGATCCTCTGAACACAGCTTATGCACGCAATAGACTTACCGTTGTGTGGGTCAATGTGGAAGATGCCCCTAGTTGATGACATTACTCTGTAGGTAATCTTTCCATTCTCTCCAGAGTCGCTGTCAGTTGCTGTTACTGTGATGATTGCACTACCTGCTGGTACGTGCTCTGATACAGTCACCTGATGAGAATGCACACACGTAAGCATGTCAGTACTCTAATAAGCATGTGTACAGGTATGAAGACAGGTGTGTGAATGTAGTCCTACCTGATAAAAGTCTTGGGTAAAGGTGGGTGCATTATCATTAACATCATCCACCAGCACGGTAAGGTTGGCCTCACTTTGGTGTTTCGAGTCAGAAGACCGGACAGTCAGAGTGTACCATGTCCTCTCCTCATAGTCCAAAGGGCCCGTCAGAGACACTCCTCCTCCATAACGATGAATGCCGAACATGCCTTGGGTGTTTGTGTCCAGGTGTAATGTATAGGAGAGTTCTGGCCCAGAGTCCACATCATTCCCTGTTACCTGGGTGATAACTGTGCCGATCAAAGTATCTGTATGTTTGTGATTATAAGATGGGGAAGTAGGGGAAGAAGAGCGGGTCAGAACTGAAATAAAGCGCACAGACTAAGAAAAAAATGGTGGGTTTTTTTGCTCTTTATTAAGAAATATCCTGTTCTTGAATGCCTTGATCTAAAAGACAGGAAATGAACAGAGGAACTTGGCAGCAGCTTTTTTCATAATAGGGTCAGACTTTTCTCACTAAGCCCCTCTGAGTGAGCTGCCAGGGTGTGTGATGTGATGATAAGATCAGTGGACTAACTACAACTTCGCAGCAGACTTACCCTCAGGTACATGGATCTCCTGAGGCACAGGAATCGTGGGACTGTTGTCGTTGAGGTCAATGATGATCACAGTGAGAGTGGCAGAGCCAGCAAGCCGTGGGGTTCCCCGGTCTGTTGCCGTAACAACAAGCCTAGTGCCACAAAATGAATATCAGTGTCTAAACATGAAACTTATTTTTTTAACAATGCATAATTTTGTATCCCCCACCTATATCAACCTATATACAATTAGAAGATACTCCTTTATGATAAAATGTCTGGAATTTACAGTACTATTCTTTGATATTAAATAGTGACTCAAAATAAAAATGAAACGATTTTTGGTGTCTCATCAGCTTATTTGTGTTTTTTCGCAATTTTTTGTTCTTCTCTTCTCTTAACGGAACCATTTTCCTTGCTTAAAGAGGACCTAATTTCGAACTTAGTTAAATTTAGTCATTTTTTTTTTTTTAATAAAAGTAACGATCACAGTAACAAACATTTAAAAAGATGTGTGAAGGGCAGAGATGAGATGAGGGGAACCACATGGCAGAATGTCATTACAGAGAGGAAAAAGAGGAAAGCTTACGTTGTTTGCGTCCAGATCTCTCTATCCATTATAGCTGCAGTGGTGATGCTGCCAGTCACCGGGTCTATCTTAAATAAGCCACTCATAGATGATGACCTGAGAGAGTAGGTCACCTGACTGTTTTGGCCCTTGTCCAGGTCATCTGCTGCAACCTGAGGAAAGTTTTCACAGAGTAAAGGTAAAGGTACAGTGCTTCATTTGTGTTTATACATACAAGGTGAACAATGAAATTGCGTCAGATGGTCAGATCGAGGATTAGTCCTCAGCTGCTCCGACTAAGTGGGCCACCACTATGGGCCAACCTGACCACATCCCTAACACACACGCTTTTAGCGATAGGGGAAACCGGAGCACCCGGAGGCAAACTACATAAACACAGGGAGAACATGCAAACTCCACAAACTCCAAAATTATGTAGGGGACCGGCTACTGCACCTGGATGATGGGAAAATCATATCCCTGAGCCTCTCTAATGTAGGCTACATAGTTCTGCAGTTGGAAGCGAGGCAGGTTGTCATTGACGTCCTGCAGGATTAAGTTGACAGCCATGTAGGAGCTGGATGATGCCGTCTCAGCTTTCACCACAAGGCGGAGTTTTTGGTTCTCCTCAAAGTCTATTCCTTCAGATTTCTGGACCCATATTTCACCTACATCACAAAAATAACAATGAGTCACACTGTAGATTTAAAAAAATCATACTTTTGTAGTTTGCACTTACCAGTGATGGAGTTTATTCCAAAAGACTCCATCCTGTTCCCACTGAAAATACTGTAGCTGATACCATTTTGTGAGCCATCAGGGTACTGGGCCTGAGCCTGTATTACCACTGTGCCTATAAGGTGAAAAAACACCCAAACATTTTTATTGTAGTTGATATTTCAATTATGCATTTGTAAATTAAAAAGGTTTTAAGTTTTTAGCCCTCAAACCTTTAGCAGCATTCTCTTGAAGACTGACATCTCTAGTTGTGCGAGAGAAGCGTATCCCCCTGTAGCTCTGCTCCCTTATATAAATTATAACTACCCCCAGGGAAGATTGAGCTGGGTTGCCCTGGTCCATGGCCTGAACTATCAAAGTCCTCTGGCTTTGGGTCAGAGTCTCTAGCTTCTCTGTAGCTTGGATGTCTCCTGTCAGTGAGTTTATTGTGAAACCCCTTACAGGATTAGCAAAACGATAAAAAACAGAGCCATTAGCCCCAAAGTCCTTGTCCTCAGCCCTCATGGTGGCCAGCACTCGACGGCTAGACACGCTAGTGGCAGAGATGTTCACAATAAGTGGGTCTTGGATAAAGAAGGGGGCATTGTCATTCACATCCTGAATGTAGACCGTCACCTGAGCTGTAGAGTTACGTGGGTTTGCAGGTGAGGAGTCGGTGGCATACACCTCAAATGTGTAAAGTTCATTTCCCTCTCCCTCTCTGTCTAGAGGTGCGGCTGTGATAACACGGCCAGTGTTCTCATCTATAATGAACATGCTCCGAGAGCCATGGCTCAGGAAGTACATCACTTGGCTGTTGGGACCTTGGTCCAAATCCGTGGCTTTCACCTCCAGGACCAGTGACCCAATGGGAACATCTTCTGAAACATCTGCTGTGTAGCTGCTGCTCTGAAACACGGGGCTATGGTCATTGATGTCCAGAACAGTCACTTCCACTGTGGCAGTACTAGTGAGTTGTGGGTGGCCCTGGTCTTGGGCTGTGACTGTTAATGTGTATCCAGCTCTCTTCTCTCGATCCAGAGGCCTTGAAGTGGACAGCACACCTGACTGTCTGTCCAAGCGAAAGTCTCCAGATGGATCTCCAGCTGCAAGTAAAGCAATGGTAAGTGTCCTTTTCAGTATGCAATCCTCTGCTATAAAAACCCAAACTGGCAGGAGTGAAATTGTTCTTTACCAAAATGAGAAGTGCATCAAAACAAATTCCCACCTGAAATTCTGTATTTCATCTCCCCACTGTCTCCAGCATCTGGGTCAGTTGCTCTGAGAGTGAAAAGAGGCAGGGCCTCCAGGTTTTCAGGCACCTCTATGCTGTAGTAGAGACGTCCAAACACAGGAGGGTTGTCATTCTCATCAAGCACTCTGATCCTCACTGTTGCTTTGGCATAGTTGGGTGGAAGGCCTCCATCTTTTGCATAAACTAACAATCCCAAAGGACAAAAAGCAAACATACAAAACATCTTTAATGGTGTTTTTAGAATAACAGATATTGTACAGGAACTCCTAAGACTGCATATCTTAAAATGGCCATGTTTTGTTTCTGATGGTGCGGGATATTCAGGGCAGTACCTGTAACAGTGTAGAACTCCTGGAGCTCACGGTCCAGTGACCTAGTGGTTGTTATCACACCTGTTGCTGGGTTGATGCTGAAACCCTTGTCAGAGACGACACCATATGAGACCTGGCCATTGGTTCCTACAGCGAAACACACAATGCCCACACATCAACGTAAAAACCAATTGCAAAAAAATCGAATGCAAAAAAGATTTTAGCCTCTGTTATCTACTAATACCTGACAAAATCAGTATTTAGAATTTATTTATATCTATCCTAATAAGATGTGTACATATTCGTTCAGATGTTTTGCTGTCTAAGCACTTGGCAGGCAGTGACAGCCATCCTAAGGTTTCTGGATGCCAGATTGCGTGCTAACAAAAAGCCGTCTGGCAACCTCACCTGTTTACTTCAGTAATTGCTTTTGGAGAGAAAGTTTATAATCCTTCTGGTTTATGTGCTTCTGACTAAGTCCAGGGGAATGTACCATTTCTGTATCCCTACCCCCATACTCCGCTGTAGTCCTCAATTAAAAACAACTGTTAATCTCTGAAAAGTGAACATGTCTTATTTGCTGAAACAGCAGAATTTAACATCTGTTAAGACATCTACGATAAAGACAATACTTTATGCAAATTTAAGTATTTTGTATAGTGCATCAAATACATATAGTCCACTACTATATAAAATAAAGAAATTTAAATATTTGTAGAAATAATGGTTACATGTAACATACAGTTTGTGTCTAAAACATAAACTTTGCCCACTTTCAACCAAGCTCCAATTTACCAAAATATGCCGTGGTAATGTATTTTTGATTCCCATAATAAGATAATAAGCCAAAGCTGCAGTGACTGGGTTTGCGTTGTGCTCCTCACCTTGGTCCAGATCAGAGGCAGACACTGTCAGCACACTAGTTCCTGGAGGCTGGTTTTCGGAGATCTGGGCGTCATACTGGCTCTCCTCAAACCAGGGCACCTCATCATTAACATCAATCACATGGACACACAGCAGCTGGCTCGATGAATGTTGGGGTATCCCATGATCCTCAGCGATTATTGTGAGGTTAAAGACATCCTGCTCCTCACGGTCCAGAGGCTTGAAAATAGACAGAGAGCCTGTAGAGAGATGAATCAGAGGTGAAATTTGAGCAGAGATTTCCTGAATGTGTTTGTGTGTGTGTGTGTTTGTATACTTTTTTGCCGCCGGTTTCACAGAGGCAGTTACACGATAAATATAGTATGAAAGCATGCTATCAAACCCAATAAAACATGCCACTTTCCCCAGTTGTGTGCAGTCAAGTGATTTAAAAAGTAAGTGTGAAAAGCTGCCGTGTGAGGGCAAAATCAGAGCTAATCTCCTCCACACACACAGCTTTGCCTACCTGAGTGCTACCACCACCACTGCTGTAACAGCCCAACAGTCTGGCCACAGTTTATGAGATTTTCCATTGGAGAAAGCCACAGCCATTGAGAAAGAAGCAGTAAACACACGCTCTAGACACGCAACAGCCAGGCCTGCCGTGCGCCATAGAAATTAGGGGCACCCGTGCCTTTTCATTATCTTGCCTAAAAGGGTAGAGCTTGTATTGATTCAATTTCAATTTCATGCTTTAAAACGAGCTGCAACTGTAAAGAAAGAGTGGGCAGGGCTGTTTTGGTTTTAACTTTGGTTGTTTTTTCGCTTTTTATCTTGCTAGGACTGAGATAACTTGCCCCTAAGCTTTTAATCTGGTAGGAGTTACAGGCTGGAATATTTTTACCTAATTCTACTCCTCTGTGATCCTCTGTGATCCTGGGTCACTGATAACACATGGGCAGGAAAAAAAGACAGTGGCAAACAGGCGAACATTTTTATTTTGGATGTTTTCAATTCCAACATCTTAAGGCTATGTGGTGTTTGCGGCGCCAACACTTTGGACAACAATATGAGGGTTAGCTGAGGCTGCTCAGACAATACAAAGTCATTGACATCTTTTCATGCGTTAATCCCTGAATGGTGGTGTCTGCCACACAAAAACAAGTTCACCGTATCACCAGTGCTCTTCTGTTGTTCAAAAAGTGACATTAGTGGCCTCTCTTCTAATGACTGATGACAATGTGCTTCATTCTGCAACTTTATGGATTCCTAATATAAGCATGGTTGTGTGCACTTTTGTGATGCCAAAGTAATGAAAACAGAGTAGGTAGAGATTGTCTCAGTTTCTGACCCTAAAACGGGAGCAAACCAGGTGCTCACAGGATTAACTCTGTCATTATTCTAACAAATAACCAGTGTGTATGAAAACACTTCAAGATGACTGCACATACTGGGCTGAAGCAGAAGTGACATGCATGACAGACTGTGAATGTTTCCATCCCTGAGCTGCTCCAGGGGGGCCTCATGGTTGGCAGCTTGACGCGGAAGGTGGAGCCAACGTTGACACGTGTCTCAAACACCACAACAAAGCCCACAGGACCAAATAGCCCAAGGTCAGATTCAACTAAGTGACAGAGTCTCATGCAAGTACACAAACACATATGTGTGTGCCTACACGCACACACACACACGCACACACACACACACACACACACACACATACACACAAACACACGTGCAGATACATAAACAAGCGTAACCGATCTCTTCTCTAATGGTTCCCAGAAGCCTGAGCATAAACTTCTTTGGTCTTTCATGGGAATAGATCCACAATAACAGATGATGGGTTATATCTGAGTGCTTGCCCGTGTGTGTGTGTGTGTGCATGTGTGTGCATGTGCGTGCGTGTGTTTTAATATTTGGCAGCCATCTCTGTCTGTCTGGCCTCTAACTGAGAGAAATAAGTCATGAAAGGTGAAGCAAGAGTTGTGCTGAATGTACATGTAAACAGAGAGTTTGTGTGGGTTAATGCAGCCAAACTTTGACAACTGCACTCGGTGATTGTACATGCAATGCAAAATAAAATTTACAGGGGGCAAAAACAGTCAATGAAAAGGCCCAAACACAAGTGAGCAGATGCAGATTCGTTTGTTTGCCTAAATGGAAAATATTTCGGGATTTGGATGACCTTAAATTTCCAACTGTTTCTAGAAACAATTTTACTTTAATATTTATTTGAAACTTTAATATTCATTTGAAAATGCCTCGCAAATTTATTGTAATTCTTTGTTTCTTGTGATGAGAAAAAAAAAAAACGATAATTGCTTCTAACGTAAATTATATTCACATGCTTAACGGAATGTGAGCCACATGTGTTAATTAAGTGTTCGCTTAACTAGTTGTCCTTCGAATAGTTCTCTCAGATCTAAGCAGTACTATCACCACAGAATATGGATGATTCAGCCATCAACAAACTCCACACCCACACTTTCTGCCTTACAACATACAGCAAACACTATCTCCTGCAATAGCACTTGTCTGGCCTTACCAGTGCTGGGGTTGAGGCTGAATGTTCCTCCACTGTTCCCTGACTGGATGATGTAGGTCACTCGGCCATTCTCCCCTTGGTCTGCATCTCTTGCCACGACATACAACACCACAAAACCAACTGGCTGGTCCTCCATCACACTGACAGCTGTTGGTGAGCTGAACACTGGTGGATTGTCGTTCTCATCAGTTACATACACCCTTGCTGTTACAGAACCCCAGCGCCTCTGGCTGACATCGAGTGCAGAGTCTGTCGCCCTAACAACTAGTATGAGGTTGGAGGTGACCTCGTAGTCCAGCTCTTGGCCCAAGAAAAGAACCCCGGTGGAGGGGTCGAGAGTCAGTAGGCCAGGAGTGTTTGGCCACTGCTGGAAAATGGAGTACCTCAGCTCACTGTTGGGCCCACTGCCGTCCTTGTCTACAGCTTGAAAAGTATAGACTGAAGAGCCAGGCTGCATGCTCTCAGAGACAACAATGATGATGGGGTCCTCGGGGAAGTAAGGGGCATGGTCATTGCTGTCCTCTACATCAATGTCCAAGTGGACCAGGATGCTGCTAGGCGGGGTCTGAGAAAAGTCATCCACCTCAATCTGCAGGCTGTAGCGTGTATCTCGTTCATAGTCAAGTGGACGTGCCAGGTACACGTCTCCAGTCAGACGGTCCACAACAAATGTCCCATCTTGGTCCGTACCTCCAACTACCGTGTAGGTCACTTCGCCTCCTTCTGGTGTTTCTCTGTCATGGAGGCGGACTGTGCCTATAATGGAGCCAGGCTTGGCCTCCTCCACAGAGTTGAAAGACAGTGAGTGTGAATTCGTCGTAGAAGGAGGTCCGCTAATGCTGATAATCTGTAATGAAGAAAAACAAAGAATGTGTTTGTAAGGGCAAAGTAACAATGACATATTTCATTTAGATGCTCAGTGGCACCATAAGATAATAATTATCAGTGAAAAGAATAAAAATCTTTAATAGATTTTAGAATAGCAAAACCAGATTTTGCTCACTTCACATGCTTGTACTGTAAGTGTTCACTGGGAATAAATTAAACCTGTTACAAGAGGTTTTTATAGACTTGAATATCACGCCTGCTAACATTAATCACACTTAATCTAATACTCATGTTGCTGCCAGGAAAAATAACAGATGATAAAAGTAACACAATCAGAGAAGGAAATAGTGAGAGGGGTTGTATTTAGTATCGGGACATATTCCTGCACTGTGTATAGCTTTACACTTCCTTCGATGAGTACTTTAAGTGTCTTCAAAGAAAACACCATATTCCTTCTCGCCTTTGTAAGAAAGGAGGACCATACTGTAAGTATGCATGACACATTGTTTTAATAAAACATGTTTTTCTTGGAGCCAAGTATGGACTGAGAACGTTTAAGCAG
This sequence comes from Channa argus, assembly GCF_033026475.1. NCBI lineage: Eukaryota > Metazoa > Chordata > Actinopteri > Anabantiformes > Channidae > Channa > Channa argus. Next base: position 23,272,374 of record NC_090202.1, read on the forward strand.
CTGTAAAAGAGATTGGGTTATGGATAGGCTTTGTTGATCAAATTTTCAGCAGCGTTACTGACAGTGTTTTGTAAGCTGAAAGGCTGTTTCAGATACTCAAGCATTACATTCTTATAGTACAGTTCCCACAGTAAGTAGGCACTCGATAAATATGCAGTGTTTGTTGTGAAATCTAGCATGACAAGCTGTAAATCGGTTCCACATTAGATGGAAAAGGAGCATTCCAGAAAAATAAATGTGTATAGTCTCATCCTACAGTATCATGGATGAAGGATGATTAAAGGAAATAATAATAAGTGGGCAAGAACAATACTGCACTGTGTCTTCAACTGACCAGTAATTATGACTTTCATTTTAAGTTGGTGGAAGCGAGAAATAATTACCGTGGCACTGAACCTGCTTGTTTATATGGCAACTTCAATTTCGACACCATATAATTTTATATTCCTTCCAGGATTCTTGCATTGTGCCCATTTTCTTGTTCTACACTATGCTATATATTAACAGAATTTTTTTTTCAATGTTATGTTTTACATGAGTGTATAGCTATCCCCTTCTTAAAAAAAAAAAAAAAAAAGGCTACTGTATAAAGAAAGTGTTGAAGCCATTGAGCATGACCTTGATTAGAGCTACAGCTACAGCTGGCCCCCATCACAAGCCAGCTGGGAGTATTTCATTCAGACCCACTTTTCCATTTCAGATAGAAATTTTCCTTTTGAAAATTCACAGAGGAAGAAAAGGGAGGGAATGGGAGGGAAGCTTGTCAGAAGTGAGGCTGATATGTCTGCACCTAGTCTAAGGGGCCCAGAGACATGGATCCCCTCAGCCCCGAGTCTATTCTTTGATATTACATAGGTGAGTAGTAAGTGTGTTTTTGCTGGCTGGACTCCAATGGACGCCTGACCTGAATGGTGAGGGAACAGGAGGTGCTGCGAGGGGGCAGTCCTTTGTCAGTAGCTGTCACTGTCAGAATGTACTCAGCCCGCTCTGAGTGGCTGAGAGGGGATGATGAACGCAGCTCACCAGTGTTTGGGTTCAAAGAGAAACGCTCAGCCCTGGGACCTGGGAGAGACAGAGAGTCTAAACTTTAACTGGAGATGATGTGTGAGGGAGGGCTGCAATAAATATACAAACGAAGTGAGTCACTTGTAGCATTTTGTCAGTATTAAATCAAAGCCATTGTTCATACATACTGTAAGTGACAGATGTTACCAATTGACCCAACTTTGGTTTCTTTTGTTTGCAACATTTAAATGCGTGATTACTACAGAAAATAAACAAACAATTCTTAAAAATTAATATAAAACACAAAAGCAATAATAAATAATACCATATTATACAATAATAATAATCTTACAATAATTTTTGGGCTTAAAGTATAAAAGTTTAAAACTCATTACTATCATTTCTTGTATCATTACTGTATGCGGAGGTCATTTACATAAACATAATAAATCTTTTGATATACATTATTCATGCAATGTACCTGACAAAGAGTAGAATATGGTGCCATTCTCCCCTTCATCAGGGTCTTTAGCTTGTAATGTGCTCAGTAAAACCCCAGAAGACTGACCTTCTGTCACCTGCAGGAAAAAAAAAAAAAAAAAGCAGATAGATAAGATAGAGTTCGTTTCCAGTTGTCTGTGTTTCTAGTCTTGTGGCCTTACCTGTATGATGAAGTTTTTGCCTGACTGGCTTTGGGTAAAAGCAGGGTCATTGTCATTCTCATCCAGGACTGTGATGAAGGCCGTGCCTGTGGCGCTACGAGGGGGCGAACCTCCATCTTGCACCACCACCACAAGCTGGTAATTAGACTGCTGCTCTCTATCCAGAGTCATCCTTGTGCTAATCTCACCTGGGGAGAGATGGGGGTGGATGAGAGGGATTTTATGCTGAGGCACTAGTCGAGAGCGCTGGAATAATGATGAGAGACTTTAGAGCCAGAAGGCTTTGATCAATGACACACAAGTAATACACATGGTCTCACACACACACAAATCCAGAAATTTTGGAAGGTTGGCAGATGCTGTAGAGAATCACAACCCAGCCAGTAACTTATAACAAATGAGAGGCTGAGTCTCCACCCATAGACTAAAAGGCTCAGCAGGCCAATTAGATCCCAGCAAGACACTTAGTACTGTCACACTCATCTGACTAATTTATGACGGTGGGGAAGAGGCAACTGGAAAGTCATGTTTTAGAGATGACTCAGTGACTTGACTAAACACCGATTTCAATTTTTCCACTAATAACTTTGAAATAAGTACAGTTCTCAATAAAACATGCTTTCTGTTAAATCACAATAGCTTCTTTGTCACATCGATGGAAAACCTTTAGGCTTTTGTAGAAGGACTTGCTCAGTTACTGCGTTTCAGTTTTCAATGGCCTAAGCTCAGTCTAGAGAAAAACACAAGAGATATAATAAAATAGATCATTTTAATGTTTGGATCAGTCTTTTGAAAGCAGATATTTCACAAATATCTCAAAGACATCCAAGATTCAACAAATAATATTAGAAGTGCTGCCTTTCTTTTATTGCACTAGCAGCTTTTGTAAGCATGGCATTATAGTCAGCAGTTTATTTTTTATTTTTTTAATGCATCAGTGTTATTTAAGCACATCCTCCTTCAACACATCTAAACACACCTTTATCACATATCCAGTTTCTGGCATGAATACCCACCTTCTCTTTGGTAAAACTATTTTAACACTTCAGCTATTTGTATTTACTGCTGTGATTAATCCTAGGATGTAAAAAAATCAAATAACCTGTGTTGGAGTTTATCTGGAAGTGGCGGTCAGGGTGCAGGAAGCGGTAGACGAGCCTTCCATTGGGGCCACTGTCTCGGTCTGTGGCTGACACATAACCGAAACCCGTTTCAGCCGGCAGGTTTTCTCTCACGGCCATGAAGACCCTCTCCTGTGTGAGCCGAGGAGAGTTGTCGTTCTCATCGGTCACCGAAATCCGCACAGTGGCACTGCCCGTCTTTTTTAACTGTCCATGACCGGCGCTGGCCAGCACTGTCAGTAGATACATGTCTTTGACTTCTCTGTCCAGGGCACCTTTTACAAACAGCCAGCCACTATCTGCAGCAATGCCAAACCCTGCAGCATCTCCATCTGGGCGCAGATGATATGCCAGAGGACTGAAGTAACCTGAGCCAGGGGATTCTCTGTGCAGAGCTCTGACTTGCAGGAAGCGCGTGTTTATTGGAATCCCTTCCTTTAGTTCCACACGATAGGTAAGAGTGTCAAACACAGGTCCGTGGTCGTTCTCTGCCTGCACATGAACCACAAGCATGAAGGTGGCACTGAGCTGGGGTACTCCACTATCCTTAGCAATCACCTGGAGGTCGTAACGTTGGGCATTTTCATAGTTGAGGCTCCCCACCAATCGGATCTCTCCGCTGCTGCGCTCTATGCTGAAGGTCCTCTGGATTCCACTTGGAGAAGAAAGGTCAAATGTGAGTTCTCCATTCACTCCAGAGTCTTTGTCTTCAGCTTGGACCCGATACACCACTGTACCCATTTCTGTATGTTCTGGTAGTAGCAAGGACTCAGAGGTTGAGGACAGAAAACAAGGCGAATTATCATTGATGTCTGTGATGGTAATGTGGACACGAGTCTGGCCAAAAGCAGGAGGGTTGCCACTGCGGGCCTGGACCTCCAAATCTAGAGCTGACAGGGTTTCATGATCCAAGGGCAGGCTGGTCCTTAAGGCCCCAGTGTCGGGATCCACTGTAAAGTAGCCTCCAGGGTCCCCAGAGCTGATGGTGTAAGAAATATCTCTCGGAGTGCCTAGAAAGGGAAAAAAATGGCATGCTAGAGACATGTCACTGTGGCTCAGGTCAAAAATGGAATTTCTGATTGATGTTATTTCAGAGTAAGTTGTGTCTAGTAGCCACATGTCCATTTGTACGAGTGGCGCAGGGAGAAGATCAGAAACATACTTTTTATCATCCAGTGTGACTGATAAATGTACAGTATACTTAGCTGTTCAGTGTGGTGTGGTATATGGAGTATGTTAGTGAGTGAAGGAGTAAACAAGAAGAAAGGGCCTGTGTACCCCACCTGTCTTACTGTTGGCCTGAACAATGCCAACAACTGTCCCCCGTAGGACATCCTCTGATACAGTGAAGTAGTACTGAGTCTGTTCAAACACCGGTGGTGCCACCAGCCCTGCCACCACACTAATGTTGACTCTGGCATTGACAAGGGCAAACAGGCCACCACCATCCTGAGCAGAGATCACCATGGGAATGACAGAATTGGCCTTTCCGTACACAGACCGGGAAAGTGAGATGACACCTACGAAAAGGTTCACGAACAGAGTTCAGTGAGGAAAGTGTTACTCCACACAAAATTATTATTTGTGCACGACAATAATATGATGCAATTGCAGGATAAAAATCAATCAGTTCCTTAATAAACAGGAAAAGTATGTGTGCCAAACCTGTGTCTTTGTTGAGAGTAAAGTATGGGGAGGCACCTCCAGGCACTGTTTTATATGAAATTCTGCCGTTCTCGCCTGAGTCTAGGTCATAGGCCGTCACTCGAACAACAGATGTCCCAGGAGCGCTCTGTGTGCTTAAACTGACAGCATAGCTGGCTGGGTAGAAGGCAGGTCTGTTATCATTAATGTCAACCAGATCTACCCTCACATAGGCTACTGAACTTAGTCCACCCTGCAGAGGAAACAAAAAGCTCTTTTGTTATTCCTTCAAATACACTTAGTTATGAAAGGAAAAAAACAACCTAAAAGCAGGATTTAGGTCACGTAAATGGTGCAAGTAAAAACCAGCAGGGAATTTCAATGTATAGCAGACCCTATAAAATATAGTCCCAGCAGGTTCGTGCATGGATACAGATTGATAGTTTCCCTGAGGAAGGAGCAATATGTCATGACCCATGGAGGGTGAGAGGGCTCGCCACGACTGAACAACCTGTTTCAGAGGCTTTTCATTTGCACAAAACACAGTGCAGGCTTTTCATTTGGACCAGGTGGCAAAAATGAGAGAGGCAGCATTCCAACTTGTTAAAATATTGCTGCATGACAGTTCAGGCGTTTCACCATCTGATTGCTTTAACATGGGGGCAGTAATTTTCTGTCGTTTTTAACCACTTGTCTTATAAGTATTATTTGGCATAAAATAGGATGCTATGCTAACATTTTAGTAGGCCTGCCACGGAGGCCCATTTAAGCTTCTATTGACTTGGCTGCTCAAAGCAAAGTTTTCTGCACGGTTGGTCATGTTTTTGCTCCCCTGTCTATATGAATCGCATGTCTAACATGTTCACATGCAGGATTCTCTGTGGCTCAGTGGCTTCACATTAGGCATGATTTCAAAATGCAGTGGCTCACCCCGTCTACTGCAGAAACTGTGAAGTCAAAGCTGGCCGGCCCTTGATCTCTGTCTAGTACAGCACTGGTGCAGATCTGGCCAGTCTCTTTGCCAATGGTGAACTGAGAGGGAATGGCGCTGTTAATGCCGGAGCCAAGGGAATAGGTGATCGAGCCAAAGGAGCCACCATCTGCATCTGTTGCAGTCACCTACAGAAAAGAAAACATGCTTTCAGTTAAACATTCTGACATTGCACAAATATCCAGCTGAAAGGGAAGTAGCTTACTGCATAAATGCAGCAGTTTCCATATTCATTAGCAAAATCACTGCAAAGCCACAGCAGATCCTATCTACAATTCTGTTAAAAGGACGTGAGAGCGTTGGCGAACGTCAACTGAAACAAGACGTCCACAACAGGTGCCATTTGAAAACATCTTTGGACCTGTTCTTCGTTGCTTATCTGAGCCAGCGCATGAACCAAACAGGCCCTCTGCCAGAAAGTGGATCTAAGAGAATGAAAGGGGCTGATGGGAAGGAGGATGACTTCTAAAAGCTCTGGGAGGGCTGCCAGCAGGGAAAACTGCCTGGTTCAGGAGTAGCGTCTGCCTGCATAGGACAGTGACAGGGGTGGCTGGGGAACAGTGGGATACCACACAGTATGCTTCACTGCAGTGGATAACACCCCTGTGCAATGTAATGCGTGGTCTGGTTTCAATATTGCTGCAACATCTAAAAAGGTCTGGGACTGTTGGAGCTGTAAAAGCAGTTCACAATCCATCAGCCGGGGAGCCGCCTCAATTACTTTACTATTACTATAGGATCCCGCCAGACAGCACAAGGCAAACAGACCAATCAGATTTCCTATAGGCCCCTAGGTACCAGCAGTATAATTGTTTGCAAGTGTTGGCTCCAGATCACAGTTTGAAAGTGATTACAGTAGAGTTAAACCTCAAACCCTGATTAGAATTCGTCTTCTTCTTATAAATTGATCTTTTTTGGAAAACACTCATTTGAAAGAAAATGAAGCTCAAATCAGAATCTCTGCAGCAAGGAGCCTCCTCTTTGTTAAGTGGAGTCATCACAAGGAACATTGCCAAAAAAAAAATGCAAGACTTGACAATTCCTCCCATCAAAAGCTGACTTTATTTTAAGGATACCATTGGTATAAGTGTGAGTAGATAGAAATCATGCATTCATTTTTGGTGATGAAGGTTTGGCTGTGGTAATTCAGGCTCCAGCTCTTTCCCGAGCAGATGGTAGACAGGGGACTCAGCAGAGAGCATGCCCCACTCTCTTGAATCTAACTCCTAACAGAGGGTGAGCGGTGTGTAGGAGTGAGGGAGTAGTAAAGCTGGCAGATATGCAAGCCAAAGAGAAGAATAATAAACCACATGAGGGAAGGGGAAACCAAGAGCAATACAAGAAAGCTACTCCATCTTTTAACATGCGGAGGCTGTCGCTTACTGTAATATTTTATCATTTTGCAGGGGGACATGTTATTTATAACAACCCCACAGCTTTATATGCTTGTTTTCCTCACAGTTGGGTGATGAGTGTCAGCTGGACGGAAAGCTGAAGGAGCTATTTAGCACAAATACCCAGGTCTTTAAAAACTTTAAAGAAAAAAAAAACCTTAAAGAGACGGCAGATATGCTACAAAGTTTAGAAAGTATTTCCTCCTTTGTGACTGTCCTATTCATGACAGGCACTGAATGCACAAGCAATTTGAGGAGACTCCATGTTCCTTTCGATTTTAGCCACAACCATCCATAAAATGGTCTTTTAAAAAAAAGTACACCCGCATTCAGTACTATACATCAAAATATCACACGTAGAAATCCTACATTTATAGTTATTGAAGTGAAATGAAAAAAATGTTATTAAAAAAAAAGTACAAAAAAAAAAAAAAAAGAAAATGAAAGTTACTTTTACTTGGGCGAGTAGTTGGAACTTTTTCACTCTATGAATATATAATGATACACAGTAAAACTTCTTGCACTGAACACTCAGTCCACAGTGAATTGAGGGTTCCCTGTGAGTTAAAAGCAAAGTGTAGTGGTTCAGAGTGAGCTACAGAGATACGGAACTTTTCTCTCAATAACAAGTTCAGCAGAGACAGGACTGAGTGATGTGCATGCCATGAAATTAATTTACATAAAGAGGATACAGTGCTTTATTAATTACACTTTCCCCAGTGCTCCAAGTGGTGCATAAAGTGCTGGGGATATATGGTGCCTTATGTGGTTTGCAAATCTGAGGATGTGTTCCATGTGTTAAGTATACAACTTTTGAGGCGAATGTACTGTAAAATAATAAACCACACAATCACATTTACATAAATTCTAACCGCTGTATGTAGAGTGTGCCTTAGGCCCTCAGTCTGTTTGGAATCTGCAGAGACTGTGAATTCGCTTCCACTCACATTTATAGGTTAATAACAGCATATCAGTGTCATCTTGCTGGAACAGAGAGGCTTGTCTGTCCAGGAGATTATAATTTGCCAACCACTCATATGAATGTCACACGAGGCCATATGCAAATGAAAAATAAGCAGAGCAATTAGCCATTACCACAAACCATAAACCCTGTGAGACGAGAGTAACATAACAGAATGTGGTCTCCGGCATAACAATTTCTGCCATACAAGTCTGACAAGAAACGAAGATTAAGACAAACCGCTATAGATTAAACAAAGCTCTCACAATGATTGACGCTTACCTGGGAGCCACAGTGTTACAACAAGGTATCATCCATCATTGATCTCAATGCTTTGACAATGTTCTCTGATTAATCTTCATTCTTTTATCACCCTATCACATGCAGTGAGGACCTTAAAAATATAACCTCCTCTACACGGGCATACTGTTTTTAGAAAAAAGGAAGTATTTGAACCTCCAAAAGTAATTTAAGATGTAGCAGTCACGAGTAGGAATTCTTCCCCCTGCAGGGGCGCCACTTTGTCGTGGCCATTTTGACATGGATACATGGGGCCTCGCTCTCCGTTTACCACTGACTTTCTCATTTCAACTTTAATGTATAGGTATTACATAATGTCTCTATTTCTATTGAAATATAAGTTCAAAAGCAGAAATAATGTTGGATCAGCACCAGCCAGGAGTATTCTCCCTACACTCCATGTATGTGAGTGAGGCATGATGGAAGCTGTCTTATCAGCAGGGGAAAGGTAACATTTGGCTGAGTCCTTAGTAAAACAACCTGAGGGTATCCAACGATAACTGGGGGACTTTGTGATCGCCAGGTTTTCAGATTCCAGCAGCCTTCCACTTTCTGACTTTCTGAAAGTCTGTCTGATCATGAAACAGGACTTAAAGGAGTGAATATTTTTCTGTATGTTTATGTATAATGTGTTTAAATCAGTATATATTATGCTGAGGTTTTTTAGATGTTCCGTTCCATGTCATGTACTGTGGTCTGATGGAGAGTTGAGCCTAGAGAAAAACAAGCCCGGAATTTGGGCGATTTCTATTTTTAGAGATGATTTTCTGAAGAGAAAGAGAACTGTGTAATGACTGATTTGTGGACATTACAGACATGTCAGTGTGGCCTTATTTGCCCAAGCTACTGCTCCTCTCTCCATCTTCATCATTCAGACACCAAAAAAAAAAAAAAAACAGTGAATAAATGAATGATGTAGAGTTGAAATCACTGAGGCCAACAAGGGGTAAAATGAAGGCGATGCAGTTTTTAATCATGCTCCCAGTATTTTCGAATGCCCAGTCAAACAAATCTGCCTCACGTAGGCCTCAGTGAAACCAGCCAATCAGGACTGCACCTCTGCCAATCTAAATAGGCCACAAATGACTGAGTGCACATGCAAATGTTTGCCAACTGGGAAATTATCACACACATCAATCAAAACTCTGCGTGCACATGTCCTTTGAGTGTACCTTAGATGCGTAAGCAAAGACACAAATGTACAAACAATGCGGATAAAAGTCACTGCTCATCACAGCCTTGTGATGCCTGTGGAGCTAAATACCGAGTACCAAAATCTTCTTTGTATTCACTGGAAACATTTTGCAAACAAATGAAGCACAGATGAATATGCAGCAGTGGCTACTGTGACTGTGGACCAAATAAAATAAAGAAATGTTTAGAAATTACTGGATGATATGGCTAAATCTCTTAAGCTCAAATTTATGACTGAGCTTGCTTTTATCTTACTTAAAGTGTGTCGGTGCTTAAAGCACCATATGTGTCACATTGAGCATTTGGCCAGGCAACTGGAGAGCTTAGGTTGCAGAGATCAATGTGGATGTTGAACAGGAACGAGTTTCCATCCTATGGATGTTGAATAAAGGGACCTTTGTTTGCTGAAAGACCTATTTAAGGTGAATACAGCATTATGTTGTGTATGATGGATAATTTAAACTGGAGTATTAATTGTGACATACTTAACAAATTTATGTCAGTGAGTTTAATGAGTTGCAGCAATGTGGTGCTTTTTCTCCAAAATGTGAAGGTTTCTGGATATTAATTCCACAATATCAAATAATATAGTGTATATGTATATGTGACAGTTTCATAGAAATGTCCAATTAAATCTGCAGTAGTGGAACTTCCATAAGCGCAGTCAGATGCAGCATGTGGTTGACTCATGGAGTGACATGTACATCATTAAAAAACAGTAAAGGCAAAGGGGAAAGCGTAGGCTCAAAGAAATCAAACAAGTGGGCGAGTTGCAGAAATCTGGACTGAAAATTGCTTTGAGCTTTCACAGCTGGTGTGAAGCAGTGCACACTCCTCTCCGTCTATTGTCCTGGCATTACTTCTGAGGAGAGCACAGATGAAGAGAGAGAGGCGGAGACCTCCTAAAGGCCTCTTTCACTGCTCACTAAAGTAGCAGGTAGGTAGGTCGGAGACTTTGTGACATCTATACCACACCAAAGACCCAAAAAGAGGCCACGCCAGCCTAGTGGAAGGAAGAAGCCCACACAGTGTTGACAAATATATCAAAACTCCAAACATTTGCTGCACAGGCATTATTGTCTGGATTCCGACCAACCATATGTGAAAGATTTTGGTAGTTACTCAGGAGACAAAAAGCTGAAATCTTCACTGCATAGTTTAAGGCATGTGTAAGGTCTATGAAATGGTGACAATAAATGCTGCCAAATCGTGGCCTGTAATGTCTGGCTGCTTTCTATCATTATTTTGGACGGGATGTGTAACTCTGAAATTTCTGATAATTAGGGTTAGGGTTAGGTAATTGTCATGTTAAAGTGTAAAGGTCAAAATCCCAGCTCATTAAAAATTCATTAGCATAGCTTAGCGAAACAAATCTGTTTCATGCTAATTTGACATTAGACATGGATAGTAAAGTAAGAGAATGTAAAGTTTAGGGTTAACAATAAAGGTTTATGGAACTAAAGAAAATACAAATGGTAATTCAAATCTATTTCATGGATATATATTTGATACATTTTTCTTGTTTACAAACTGAAATGCTGGCTTGGTTGTGGAGGTTAAACATTAAGATTGACCCTCTGGGGACTATTAAGATTCACAATGAATTTAATGGGAATTAAGTCCCAACCAATTCCAACAGACTTTATTATGTGCAAAAATATAAAAAAGTCTAAATCTTGGCTTTAAGAAGTCACATGACAAAGTGTAGGAGGGATTGTTGACCTAATGCATCAACACTACAATACTACAACCCTGTTGCTATTGGGCAAAGTTCTTTTGGTTTTGGGCAGATCTTTGTGTGTTGCCTGCAAAATAAATTTTATTCACAGGAAACAAATACAAATACAAATACAGCAATTCAAGCACAACTGCTCTGAATGAAATTCAGCTCTTACTTATCATTTGCATGAGTTTATTTTCAATTTGTTTCAACTACTTCTTTTTAGTTATAAAACAAAGAGTTAAATAGAGTTGTATTCATTATTAGCTATTCAAATTCACCAAACCTCTACTACTGACTCCCTGCATGACTTCACATTAACAATCTATTCCAGATTTGTCAAGTGCTTTCTTTGAGCAGATGCCCATTAGAATCCATCTGCTCTATTGTGGTGTCTCTATGAATCACAACATAACTGTCAAGGTCAGTAACCATCTTAATCATGCTGAGTTCACCAAGAATATACAGTTCTGTGCGAGTTGTCATTCTATCCTGAACTGTCCCTCCACAGTACAAATGGTTTCCAACTGTCCCTGCAGGGCTAATAAAGAAACCAGACTGTATATTAACACCAATCAACTGCATTATGCATGTGCTGCACGATACACATGACAACAAATAATATTGTAAAGCAAAATTTGGTGTGATTCAGCAGCCCAGTTTATGTCTGGCTACCGCTGGAAAAATGTGTGAGACTGGTCTGTAGCAGGAACGCACCACTTCACCAAACTTATGGCCCCAGCAGGTTCCACTGTCCTAGTTTCATGGAAAGGGATTATAAATAAAAGAAAGTGCTTTCTGACACAGGAAGAAAAAGTATTGATTTCTAAATCAACACTGGTTCTGTGAACTGCACACGTACAGAAATTCTATGTGTGTGTGTGTGTGTGTGTGTGTGTGTGTATGTGTGTGTGTGTTACATGAACATAAATGTAGTGGACCTGTGTTAAGACAAGCACGTTAGTATGGTGTAAGGTCCACATACCTGGCAGAGGAACAGAGGGGAGGTAACATAGCAGACAGGGATATAATAACACTTGGTGCTGGACTGGAGACATGGGACAGGATAAGGTTTCTGTCTCTTTCCATTCCTCTCACACATCACTCAACAAAACTACTACAGTACACTGCTGGACAAAAAGTGAGTCAAAATATCACGACACATTTTCTGTGTTTGAATCAAATATGGTCCAACACACCAAACCAGAATCCTAACATTGTCATATGTTACCAAAGGTGCGTTTATTAAAGTAGCCTTTCAGTTCTCATCCATACTTTTCAAAGTTGTCAATGATGTCTCAATAATTGCTGCTGCTTACCTATTGTTAGGACCTAAAACCCACAGTAAAGGTAACCGTATATTAAAAAACAAGCAGACTTGTTTTAATGCGAAAAGAACTACATTTCAAATGAACTGCTACAGCTTCTCTTCAGGAAACCAACAATGTATTTCTGTTTATTAATAACGTCAAGACTTCAAGCCACTAACTGTTATTATGGTTTAGATTTCCAGCACAAAAAACGCGTAGTGTTTCAAAATTCAACCCCTATTGAAGTTGCAGCTCAGGATTCATTATCATAAATTTACCATGTCAGTAGGTCTATATGTACTGTAAATGAATAGAGATTCTAACAGCGACAAATATAGAGTGTTTGGAATAAAAAAAATATCCCAGAGCTTTGACTTGCTTCAGGGTGTTTCTGAACCTGTCGAGTTCCAAAACACCAACAAATTATTTTCAGTCTCCCAATACTGACAGACAGCCCATACAGGTATTCTTTGTTGTTTACTATTAAAGAGTTTTGACAAACTACAGCTGTAAAAAGTTAGGTGGCCTGCATTCTTTAAAACTTTCATTAGAGTTTGTTGGAAAACTGAAGTGCCTGTCTGTCTTTCATCTGGACCTCACATCTGGAAGTGATTAAGCATTAAACTGTTTCCAGGGTTCCAGAAAAAGGCAAAATGTGCAGAGAGGAGAGATACTGCGTTGGTTATGGAGTTAATAGAGCTCCATGGAGTGGAAGAAGCTGCATTCAAAACCACACAAGCAGGGTTTAAATGATCTGTGCAGGTTACTTACAAAGTAGAAATCATGATGGCACACTGCCTCTTTGAGAAAAAAGAAGAGGTAGGGTACAGTACATATACACATTTGAATGCTTTGGAAAAATATCCTGTGTATATTACTACTGTGTGTCTACAGGCAGATCCCAGTCATCAAGAAGGAATGTGACTTTAACACCTTAAAAACAGCTTTCAGGTGTTTTTAAAAGCCCTCTGGTGGAAACTAACTATAAGTATTTATTATGAGCTACAATCCCACCAGGTAAACTCAGAGAATTTGATTTGTAGCTCTTATTCAAAATGTGCTGTAAAAGGACAAAATACATTAAACTTTTCAATTTAATTTATAAGCCCATGAATGAGAATGTTGATGGGGGGTCCTGGGAAAGGCCTGCATGCCAGACATGTTGCTGACCTCGGTGTAGGTTCACAGCTGCACAGAAGGTCATAGTCATATGCGGTTTTTGTCCACAGCTGACAAACTCTTCGCACTCAATATCAGGAATAATTCTCAAGGAAGGGTTTACTTTGACTAAAAAAATAAAAAGCACAAAAACTCCAGTGGCAGAATAAGCAGTGTGTGGCGTCAAGCCTTGGCCACCTGGGATGACAGAGGCAGCTCAATAACCCATCGGAGGGGCTTCTGCTGAAGACATTAGCCTGTTTATTTTCCAAAGGTCAAATGAGAGGAACAAACCTGCCACTATGTTCCTATGCATGCTGACCAGTGGTTAGCCAATGCAAAGAAAACAAAGAAAATTGCTAGCTTGGGTTATTTGCAATAGAGAATAATCATTGTAAATGACAATCTCATAACAAGATGTGGAGGACGGAGGTATCAAAATAAACTAGTGAGTTGAAGGAGGTTTAATATTTCTAATGGATGTAAAATTGTTTTGCCATTAGCTGCTGTGCACATGTTGCACACATTCTTTTTTCACATTACATATCACTACTATTTACCAGTAAAAGTCTAAGTGAAAAAACTTTTTTTAAGGGGTACCTTGGTGGTAAAATGCTAATTTTTACAAAAATGGTGCATGCAAATTTAGAAAACTGAAAAATAAATGCAGCATTTTCAAACTCTCACATGATCCACACTGCTGAAGTAACCTCCGATAAACCCAGACCACTAGGATGATCACCAGCAGAGTTTGTTAAAAGCCTCTGAGGCCTGCCCAGGGACTAGTGTGGGAGGTGAACTGAGTTTACTGTGTGGATCCACTCTCACAAGAAACCTACCAGAGGAGATGACCTCAAGTCAGATACCCATGGAGCAAGCACTGTCAGGCTATTGCTTGGCTTTAATTCAGTCAATCATCCCATTTACAGCTGTCCAATAACTGTGCGAAGCCTTGGTCTGCTGAGGCAGGTCAGGTGATGGACCCCGGTGTCTGTACTGGTGGGAGGGGAGCTTATATGAATCATGCACAGCATGTGGGGGTGCAGGAGTAATGATTTGGGCGAGGCCGGTGCTACAGCTGACTGCCGTAGGTGGGAGGATGCCCACTGAGTGTGACAGGCACCAATACAGCACAGATGACGTTGCGGAGACAGATTGGGCACTTGTTCCCAGAGATCCAAGAGCCGGTTTGATGATGTGGACAGGGGAGAGGACACACTACAGCACTGCTGGAGTGTGACAGCCAGCCTTAATCTGTCAATCAGACCATTTCCGGTCACAACCAGCAACAAAGAACACTGCATTCATCAATATGATGCCACTGGATTTATTTTTACCCACATATTCTATGACACAGTAAATGGTTCATCTTTGAGATGGATTCATATTCTCTCCTAGAGACACTCCAAGCACCATGCAACCACATGCTAATTTTATCATTCAGTGGTCTACTCAGAGCGGCACATATAATCAGTAATAATAAATAACACACTGGAGACATCCAATTTAAAATGTCTTGTCTGCATTGATAGTTGGCTGATCATAAAGCAGATCTTTCTGCTCTGCTTTGATATTCTTTCAAGGAGGATTTAAATTTGCATGAAGAACTCTCGTCTTCACACAGAACCACATGCAGATGCAGTCAATGCGACACATGTGGAAACTGATAGATGTGGACATGTGGACACAAATACTGTATATAAGCAATATTCTCTCTGTGTGCATTTAGAGTACTGTCCCAAAGGCTCCGCTGAGGTCAGCAGTTAGACGGTGCAGCAGAGGGAGCCAGATCTGTGGTGTGGCAGGGACTCGAGTCTTCCTAAGTGCAGCTAATGCTATGCTGCACCAGCAGAACCCAGTAATGTAATGGCGAAAGCGCTGCACAAGATGCAACTTCCAAAAAACAGTGATACCTTTAGGGGGTTAATCTTTCAGTAGCCATTTACGAGTCACCGAGTGTGAAAGACATGTTTACCGTAGGTCAAATTGCCTTGTAATTTCATTTCAACTCACCTGAGCACAGTAATTATAACAGTCACCAGAGAAACACTATTGTGGCATTCTGTGTAATTGCTTATAGTGAGAGTCTAGATTTGTCCAGTGTCCTTGATTTTTATTTGTGTGATGCTCCAGCAGAAAATATTTGCAGCAAACCAAGCATTCGCAATTTCTTAATAAGCAACAAAGCTTCCTCAATCACTCTTTTTATGTGTGTGTGCTTAGTATAACACACAATTTGTCTTGTAGAAATGTCATTACAGAACAGATCGTATGCTGTGGCCTACGGTTTCACTTACAGTTTTCCACGGAATAGCTGGAGTCATTAAGGTTGGTACTTGAAATAGCTTGACACAGCCACTTACTCCAGTGATGTAAATTGTAAATAAATCAATAGATCATTGCTTCCATTTTCTCTAAATCCATTAAAGAGTGGTTTTAACAGTATGACTTACTACTTTCCTCACCCCAGGCAATGGCAGCTCCACATAATGATGAGGTCAACAGACTTGCCTGCCATGATCGGGCCTGGAGGCAACTTTGCCTGAACCTAATTCGGTTACCATGTGACGCCAGTACTTGTTGTAATATTCACTAGGTAACGAAATCTGTCCATTCATCAGCTAGCTATTCAGATTCAGTGTTTTCTCACAATCTGGCCGACAGCCTGATCACGTGATCGCGTGAACGAGAGCATTCATTTACAAAGCTTGAGGAATGGCAGCGTGTTTGAAGATGTTCAGTTGCTCTATTCTTAGTAGCTTTACTTTTGAAAGCAAAAAGGTTTTCTGTCTCGCCAATATAATTTATCAATACTGTGGTCAAACAAGCGAAGGCATGCACGTCATTTGCACCTCACTTTAGGTCTCAACATTGAAGTCCTACAGAGTTTTCCATGAACGATAAACTCTCTGAATTTTATCATTCATCATAACATTCAAGCATGTTGCTGTTAGTCTACTGATTACAAAGAGCTTTGCAGCCGCAGCTTTATTGTGCTACTCTTGTAATGTTGTAATCATTGCCGACTGAGTCACTCTGCAAATATCACTTTCTGCAAGTCAGGAGGAGAGGAAAGAGGAGGAGGAAGAGGAGGGGGTGAGCCAGGGCAATGGGGTCATAAAGGCCTACTGGAACCATACACATAAACACACCCTGTCGCTGACTGATGAACATTGCAAACAAATGAAGTCTGCACAGGCCGTGTGCTGGTGGGCACGTGTTTTCTCTAGTAAAGTCTGTTTAACTGTGAGCCCCGTCCTGAAGGAAGTCATCCATGGTTCAGATGTGGGTCGGATGAATAAAGACAACACACGCTGGCAAACGAGACGGTCCAGAAAGTTGAGTGTCTGTTTAGATCTCTTTCTTTTGTTTCACCAAGTCGAATAATTGCGAGTCACCGCTGATTCATTGTGAGCGGACAGAGAATCGTGCGCCGATAAGACGGATGAGCGCGCACAGATGCACACGCAACGTGTACTGTAACTTTCCAAACAGTTCCCTACCATCAACAAACAACAGCTGCTCTTCACATAGAGCTCTGGCTCTGTCACATGGACATTGAGACACTGACGCTCTTCATGTTACACCTTTTATCTTGTTTTTAAACTTGCTGGAAAATGTGATAATGAGATTTTCCACATGCGTGTAAAACTACGTCACCCCCTCAACTAAAACTCTGTTATGTTGGGACTTCATTTCATATCTGACGTGTTTAGCATGGTCACTATACACTATTTGTTTGTTTCTCATCTGAGATGTTTGCTCTCATTCATGAGCTGTTTTTTTTTTTTCACACAAAATTTTTTTGAGTCTCCACAGCCATAGGCAGGTTTCATTTCCTCACTAGGATATTTATTTAGTTCTCAGCAAAATATTTAGGTGATAGGGTAATTATATTTTATCTTGTATACATGTCCAGTCTCCTCCTTCATGTGATTCATTTCAAACAATCCTTTCTGAGTATACATAAGGTAGTCAGTGAGCACTTCGGTTGTTTCTCACAGCAAAAGGGACTTCCACAGTAAACATGTCCCCCACAAGATTACACTCACGCAAGCTCTTAAAAGGAACACACACAAGTCTGAATGTAACATATTTAATCTGTTTGAAAGATAAAAACCCGTTTGGCTTATACAAAAGCGGAGTTTTGGCCAGGACTTCCCCCTGATGATCCCCACAGCATACACACCTCAAATTCACCTCACACACTACCCGAGAGCACTTATCCACAAGCCTGACTCTGTTCAGTGATTACATATCCTGCTTTTTGCTAAGCAATGAGACTTGCATAGGATGGGGTTGTTATCATCAAGCGTCTGGACATATGCTTCACTATTAATTGCTTGTGCAGCTGTGCGGGAGAACGCCTTCTGTGTGCATTTGGTGGAGAGAGGCTCGGCCATGAAATTCAACAAGCTTTTCAGTCTGTTAGTATCAGCAAACCAGAAAGCAGTAATGTACCAGAAAGTAATGTACATCTAAAGCTCAGATGTACATTTGTATCTGCTGGTAGTTTTTAGAAATGTCAGGGCGCAATATTAAAGGGTCAGTTCTCACAAATCACAGTATTTTCGCGTTTTATCATTAGTGGAATCTACAAGTTTAGATTTTTCTTTCGGTAAATTGTTGGAATTTGCAGATGCTTTAATAACAGATTCCACATAACAAATAAAATCCAAACTTCCCCCATGGCAAACAAATCATACATACACATTCATTATGATCAATGCTTCTCATTAAACTCCTGCATAATATTGATGGAAAAGGACCAGCCAGGCTCAACCACAAGAAGAAAAAAAAAAGACCTGTAACAAGAGCAGTAATGGTGTTTGGGAGGCAGGTGAGAGGCCAAGAGCAATATTAGACCCTGGGTGCAAAAAGTGTACAATTAGGTTCACTTTGCAGTAAAATTAGTATACTTTCATTAAAGCCACAAGAAATACAGAGTGTGTCAGTGTCAGTGTTGCACGCCTTGCAACAAGAAACTTGTCCTACTCATCTTTTTTTTTTCTCTCTCTCTGTCACAAATGCATGCTGGGATATGATTTACCTCCTGTCACGGTCACATGGGCAGTGAATAAATGAAAACAAAATCTCAGCGTGGAAACCAGTGGGTTGTAAACTCAACTTTGCACTATTAACGTACAATAGATATGTTTGATACCTCCAGAGAATTGGTAGAAACAGATATTCTAGTGGTGACAGGTCTCATTACCATTCCAACTGTAAACACAATCCACCACTGAGTTTGTGAGCGCTCATGCATTTCGTGCGTGATTTACACACAAAGGTTCCAAAGCATACCAAATCTAATCCAAAAAAGCAGAAAGTTCTGACTAAGTTGAGGTCCTCGGGCATAGGTCAGCCAAATGTCCAGCTGCTCTTCGTAACCTTTGGCCCGGCATCCATCTACCCTGTCTTTCATCTGGTAAGCGGCCACTTGTGTGTCAGGGAGGCATATGAGGTTTGTTTGCCAACATCAGTAACAGCAATGCTAGGGCAGACAAGTGAATTATGGCACACAAAAAAGCCGGGGGAATATAAATCACTGATAAATTGGCATCTAACTTCTCCCTGGAGTCTGTTGTGTTTTTCCATGAACCGAGTAAATGTTGTTCCGACTTTGTAATTAAAGACTGCTCTGATGTCCTGAGGTATGATATTATAGGGCATCTCAGACCAGCAAATGATCTTCAAATAAGCCACAAACAGTAACCCACTTATTAAACAAGTAAGTCAGGCCAAAAGACAACATTTCTAATGCTTTAATATGTCGCACTACTATTCTGTAGCATTCACACTCTGTCATTTGGATGTTGGGGTCGATGCTTCATTGGCTACGCTCAAACATCGTATCCACCCATCCTTGGCAGTTCATTTTGTCTCATTTGTGGCTAGTTTTTTTCTAATGAAAATAATCAGAAGCAAACCAAAAAAACTGCACTGAGCTAAAGTGACCTTCTGAACACTGCAGAAAACCATCATCGTGATAACTTAATGCATACGTCATACGTACAGGAGGTGAATGGGTCATCATCTATCATCTCCTTATCTGCACACACATTCAACGAGTTCAATATGAATTTCGGTTTGGTTAGAGTAGGACGCTGCTTCAGCAAAACATATGTCATGGTGCTGTGGTTAATCTCAAATCGTGTGTGAGGACAGATAATCAGTTGCCAGCACAGCTTCATCATTATCATCAGTTTCGTATGAATACTAGACTCTAGAGATTGCCTCATTGTGACACATACATTCAGCAGCAGGCCAAAAAATGTCAGTCTGCTGATGTCAGAATCTCTTTTACTCCTTGTTTGATCCACAGGAGCAACTCCAATAGTGCTGATTCACTCACACTCACTCAGAGAGCTTGTTTTTGGACCAGTAACAACCACTATATTACTATGACTGAATGCGTAATATTTTACTTGCAAATGACAAGATAAAGTTGCAGCATAAAAACTGTTACTATAGAGCTATCACAAGGTGTCGACAGGACTTGCTTTGACTATCCAAATGGAGTTTAATCCAATTTCATTCTGTTTAAGGCCTTTTAGAAGTAAAAGGATTTAAAACATTTTTAAGGAGTTTTTAGGGACCAGTGGCAAAGCATCAAACTGACACATTCACACTTCTGAGGATGCACATGTAATGGAATTGCTGCAAAAATACAAGCACTTTTCATTCAAGGTAAGTAGATATAGTTTTAGTTTTAAGGCTTAGTTCCCACATTTTCAGACGCTTAAAATGCTGATCCTCATTAGATAAAGGCATGAACACAAATGTGTACACTTCACCCATCATTAACATGCACCTTACCATTTTGAGAATAATCCAGTTACATGACTGTTGCAGCCAACTGGCAGTGGTCCTGCGTGTGGTTGAGGAACTCATTATTCAACATTAGCTCTTGCCACTGCTTTTGTTTAGCAGACCAAATTGTTTATAGTCATGCATATTAGTCTTTTAAATATGTCAATAATAGTTAAACAAATGAGCCCATTACATCAGTGTTAAAGAACATCCCATGGGAATTGAAAGAGTTAATGTATCATATCGTCCTGAGAGACCCTGAGCACTAACCTCCCTGACTCTGTGTTAAGCACTATGACTTAAGACTTAAAAGAAAAAAAACCTTCTGAATGTGTGAATATCCAACCAGGGAAAGACAAAGATGGTAATGATGTTATGATGCAGGCGGTGTTTTTCAAATGATAAAAGCAGGGTGACGGACTAAAGATTGTGAACTACAGGAGGATGTTTCAAAAATAGCAATTGTAGGTTAACTGTAGACTGCAAGAGGTAAATGTTTACTTATGGAGCCAAAAATTATAAAGCCATCCATCCTGTTTAGTCATGCCTTGTTTACCAACCTAGCTGCACAGTAATTAGTTTATGTGAAAGGATACAGAGAGGGAAAATAGTCCAACTTTCTTAAAATTTCACTCCAATTTAAAATGTCGCTCCTCAGGTGGCAGACCATGCACAAACCAGACTTATTTAAGAAACTGTAGTTTTGTCAGTAAGAAGGATGTGACTTTTGTCTAATAGTTTATCTAATAAGGATAAATAATAAAATAATTTCCATAACAGCCATTGTGTGTATGTTCTTGCTACTGAAGTCACTGCACATCAATCCTCATATGGTCTTTATATTAGAAGCAAAAATCTGATTCTCCCAGCACCTGTTACATGAAAAATGGTTTAAGAATGCAAGAGGCTGCTTTGTACTCGTGAACAGCCTAGTGCTGATATAAAACTGTCAGTATATTTCAAGCTTGCTGTTAATGTAGAAACCTAGGCGTATCCTCATTTGGAGATAACAGCAGTCACAGTAATATTTCAGTGGAAGCACACGGGAGAGGTCACAAAACCGGTCACCGGTTCTCTTAGAGAGAAAGGACACAGACCTTGACCAGATCAAAGGGAGATGAAGGCTCTTAATGACAGGGGCTACTAAGCAATTCAGGTCCCGTAGTGGGGAGGATAAGCTGACTGAACAGACACATGCAGCCATGTCTTACATTTCTGGTGCCTCTCTGAAATGGGAGAAGAGCCAAGATGAACACATCCTGGCTGCCCTGCGGGGTTATTGGTTTCATGGGTACTGGATGTGCTGGTGCGAGAGGCAGAGCAGCTCTAAAGCAGCCAGACGAAGGAAGACATGCTGAAATACAGCATGAACTAAACAAGACACCCAGTGAAAACAAGATTATAGAGATTTAGCTTAAAATTAAAATCATTTAGGAGATGCTTTTTCCAACCGGGGGTAATTCAATCTCTGTGAAAAAACAAAACAAACAAAACAAAAACAAACAAAAAAAACAAAACAGCATTATTCTTCTCGTGTTTCCAGCAGTAGCTGTTGCACTTAAAATTGAAAGTGAGCAAGGCTAACTGCTTAAGAAGGGCTAGAGAAGATAAACGTGACCTCGCTGAGTGTAGCATTAGGACAGAAAATGCGCTGGAGAAACAGATGGAGTGCATGGCACCTCTCTGAGGCTGATTAACCCTTGTCATGACAGCATTACAGTTAATCCCTGAGATAGATCACAAGCTGTAGAGCATCGTCTGAGATATTATACCAGTATAAGTGCCGGTTCAATCCATTATTATACGTCCTGGTTTGGGTTTTCAGAAGGAAATAATCAAATTTGGGATGTGGCATGGAAAATCTCTACACTTCTCAAACTGTAGACCTCAAGTCTCATAGGCATCAATTGCTCTTATGGCAGGTTTGCAAAATTATGGTTTAAACTCTATTATGGTTTTAAAAACTGCTGAAGTCTCCTTTGGATTGGAACACAAAGCCACATTAAAGAACACCAACAAAACCCATGATAACGCATAACAATTATGAAACCACATGCTTATAGATTCAGTTTAAGTTTCAGGTTTTCGAAAATCTGAAGTGAAACTTGTGTTGATATTGTCTCTTCTGTTGTATTGATTCGGGTCTAAAATAGACCATAGACTGCAAAACCAAGAACATTCATTGCAAAGTATTTCCCCTAAAACATACAATGGCATCTTACATGTGCCAGTTGTTTTGGATGAAAGTGTAAAAGGGTGCGTTACATGAGGAGGCCAGGAGCAAATTTAGTACCCTTTTACGCAGAAAGGAAATGGGGGAAAACTGTGGGGGAAAAGTGAAGCCAAAGTCTGACAAAAAACAGTAACCCTCCAACCCTCTGTGCCCAGTTTCCTTTGGGGCTGGGGCCTTGCAGGACTCATTCAGCAACAACTATACAATGTTTTCCTTCCTTTTAACAGATTACATCAGCACACTATAGGGTATCCCCTGCAACTGCAAACAGTTGCAGCATCTCACAGCGTCTCTTTAACTGCGGCTGCTTTGAGGGGCCAGGCCCTTCAGTGATCAGCAGGAGACACATGAGAAAACACAAAAAAATAATAACCTGAGAAGTCTTTCAGCTACTATAAGAGTCAGTATCTACACTAGAGGCATGTACTGTATTGCGGATGCATAGGAAATTCTCTACCATAAAATGCTGAATCCACTAATCCAGCAAGACCACATACAAGGCTTGCAAACATTTCAATAAACGCCTGAATGTGGGATAATAAGGGATTAGTTGTGGCTTTCACAAAGAAACCCACGGCTATGTGGACTGTTTTAGTGTTAATAGCAGAAATAAAAAAAAATGGTATTGTAATGTAAAAAACAATGGGAAATGGTAATTATTGGCAAGTCATGGGATCCCTCAAACTATGCTTCACCAGTATAACTTAAGCTCATTTGGTGGGTTAAAGATTCAAATGTCACATGACACATTCTTTTAGGGGGAAACTGGCTCTGTGTATATAGGCAAACGATAACCACTGCTCAAAGGGATTACAAAGGGATTACAGCTAATTTCATAAGCTAAAAGCTCTCACAGACGAACTATAAAGAATAGGAGCTGCATGATCGCTTTTATTACTTATAAAAAAAAGGCTGAAACAGACTGTCACATCGCTGTCATACAATTTACCGAGTGTGATTTGGTCACTACCATTGGCGTAGCGTTAAGTTTCTAGTCAGCATGTCATGTCATGCAGATTTTTCCTCTTAAACGTAAATGTGCATTAGCAAACTATTCGGAAAATTCTAATTGTGCATGAATGTTCAGATCCGTATATTTTTGCCTCCTAACCGCTATAAAAGTAGCTTGTCTTTTTTAAATTCTGATTCTTAAGATAGAAAGTGCAAATGATGACCCAAAACTATCATTTCTGAGCAACAGCTTCAATCATTGATCAATAATTAATGTCAAATCATACCCATTTGCACCATGGGAGCATAATAATTTGCCATTCCAACAATCTGTTTAAGTGCTTGTGGATGACTATTGCAGCCTTTTCTTTTAGCCTCATTAAACAGTTTTGTGGGGAAATCGTTACCTCTTTGCCAAATTCTCGCTCTGGAGATCAAAGCTTCGGCTTTACAAATATTTCAAGTCTTTTTCTGCGTGCTGTGTGGCCTTTGGTTAGAGCTTTCGAGCACAGTACTGTTGGAAAACAATTCACACATTTGAAGTTTATCTTATTGTTGTAGATTGACTTAAGACCTTTCGGGTGACAAGAGACTAACTTTTGTGTATGCTTTTCTTTCTCTTTTGAGTTTTAATATCTGTGTACACAGAATCTAACTTTTTTATTTGATGACCTTTCATAGCCAGAGTGTTTAATTCCTCAGACCTATAACTAATTCATTCTTAAGCTAACTAAGATGTATTTAAAGTTGGTTTTAAAATATATATTGTATATATTCTTCTAAATTTTATGCTGGATCTACTTTCATCGTTGACAATCTCTCTTAGATCACCGTCCTTCCAGAGACAATGACGAGATGAGTGAAGGGGTGGTTATAGGCTTTCCCAGACCAGACCCCTGCTGACGACTACGTAACCTGTTTATGAGGTGCTTTTGAAATGTGATGATGTCACACACCGGCTGTGAAAACATGGTAGGCGGCCGTTGCATTGGCCCTAATGAGAACATTTGCAATGAACACAAAGCGAGGAGTAATAACTGTGCTGTAAGGAGCTGGAGATGTAGAGTCAAAGTGTGTGGCCAGTTTACTCTTCTCTCTATTAATGTAGTATCAGAGATGGGTGGAAATGGATGCAAAGCCGGAACCTTAAAGAAGAAAAGTGACCATACTTGCGTTTGTGCAAAGCTAAAGCTCCAATGAAGTACTTACATACATGTGTGTGATCATTACTGCCTCAACAATGGGCTCAGCGAGCATGTAAGCCAACCTCCCTTGTATGCATGATGTGATAGTTCATTAGGTGAGAGATGACCTTGAACGCGAGAAAAAAGCGCATAATTGGAATGATGGTACCTTTCATGAGGTCTTGTTAAGCATATGCCAGAAACCATTAACCTTATTTGTCCTGTCATAATTCAGGTACTGTATGTGTTGATGGCACCATTAAATATTGACTTAAAGTAAAGAGATGTGCTGAACAGCAGGTGGGGACAACTAGCCACAAGTCAACACAGAAATGTGACTTCAGCATGGAGCACACATCACCTTTCACATCTTATAAACTATGCAGCATGGTCCATTTTGGATACATATCAGACACACAGTAGGTACTTGTATTTATTTAATGGCCTTGTGAATCAGACAGCCCCGCAGGGATCATGTCATTGATCACAGAAAGGTAGAGTTTACATTTAACAGCAATATTTAGGTTTGCTGTATTTAGAATTTGGTGAGTAAGGCACATTAGCTGTGACAGTTGTTTAGGTCCAAGTAACTTTGACACAGCAGTGACAAACGGTTTCATATCCCCTTTGATTGTGTAAATTCACAGCCTGTAGGTTTAAATATTTCTCAGACATGATTATTTTTATCAACGGTGCATATTCAGTAAGAGAAAATATCTGTGATTTCATCCTGCTCAAGCCTATCTTCAGTTTCTTTTACATACACGGCACCACAAAGAAGAAACCTTCTGTTAGCTTTGCTGTATTTCTACTAATGCAGCTTGTAATGACGTTTCCATAGATGAAGACTAAAATTGGCACCCATGTTTATTCAGCTGAAGATTTACCTCCCCGGTTCGCTGAAAGCCACAGTACGAGTGTAAATATGTGCACCGCATTAAGCTAAAGAACACCTGCAAACTATTGTCATTCAAACTTTACAAGTAAGGCCTCCATTCTTGTAACACGGTGCATTTTCCTGCGGTATGTTTAATAGTAAAAAGATTGTCAGCTTGTGAAAATGGTTTCACCAAGACCCAGAGTCGCACTCATCATTTTTACACTGAAGGCAGAGCTGTCTTTAAAGAAAATGCTTCTGTGTCAATGTGTCTCTGTGTGATCGTAGAACTTTCACAGCTGTTTAAATAAGACAGGGACATCCTGGGTATCTAAAAGTAGCCAGAAGGTTGTGGTAATACTGCAGCTAAACTGTGGGTGTCAAGTGCACCACCGAAAACTGCTAGGCCTCATCCCTCCAGGTCCCGGAACCATTTCTTTCTGTTTTCTGGTGGGAATCTGTGAAATGATAAATGTGTTTCTGCTGACATTTTTATGATGTACATTTTAACAGGAGGTCATTTCTGGGCTGTACGTGCTCTTACCACCCCCAAGTGTGGTGTGAGTTAAAAATGGCCACCAGGAGAATAAAACCAATTCACTAGAGATGGAAAGAGTACTAAATAATTTTACTCAAGTCGAAGTACTCTTACTTTGGTGAAATTGTAAAAATACTTAAAAATATAATTTGACTAAACATTAGTAGTTACTTCCTCCTTCCTATCCTCCTTCCACTTTAGCCCAGCTGACACATTCCCGTACATTTCCTGCTCCTTGTTAGTGTATTTTTGTACTTGATGGCTTCATCCCCTCTTCACTTTCAACTTTATTCCAGTTAATGCCTCCATCCATCCCTTATCTATACCACTTATAGAGTTGCAGGAGAGTGAAAGTCGATTCCAACTGCCATTTGGCTGCACCCTAGCTTTGGCCTATTGGACAGGTCACCAGCCTATTCCAGGGCTTACTCTGTTTCATTTCTGGGGCAGGCTATTTCATGCTTAGTGCCTGGCAGGCAATGGGCACCTGCAAGGCCGTATTAAGCTTTCTTGGTGCAGGAGATCACATTAATTTCTAGCACATACTTTTTTTTTTTACTCTCTAACAGGGAGGATTTATATATATATATATATATAGTATTATATTATTTAAGTAAAATACATGAAAATAAATATAGTTAGGTACAAGTAAAATTACAGTTTTTAAAACAAAACTACAAGAATACAAAAAAATCTACTTTTTTACAGTAACAAGAGTGAATGTAATCTATTACTTCCACCCTTGTTGGACACGTGCCGTAAATTCCTTAAGTAAAAATGTACTTTCACACTTTGTCTAGACAGCAGATACAGAAAAGGATTTAGGGAGGAGCTATATTGGGTTATTGTCCCATCTCATGGAACCAGGGTTCTCTCAAGCTTTTCATAGCAAAACAGAGCAACCATCTTATTTTTCACGCACAGGAATTTATATCAAAATATGCGACGAAAGCAATTTTTAATAAGGAGAATCATTCACTTACAGTATGTGACTATATGCTTCCCCATTAGCCACATAAAATGTGAACAACACATTAAGATTCATGCAAAAAGTGGTAAGTGTAACAAAAGACTGCTGTGCTCTGGTGATCCTGTTAAAAACCAACTGCCATGACCAAGCAACCACACACTTTGTGACCATATGTTCTCAAAAGAGTTTTCCCCTCAGCAGACCCCATTACTATGGGGGATTAGGACTTTTCCTATCACACAAGCCTACTGGAGGGAGACCAAAGAAGGAATTGAGCTCCCTGCCAATCTAATCAAAAGGGAAATTAAAGACTATTCCTGTTTTTTATGCTGACTCAAGTCTGACAAAGAGGACAAAGCAATGAAAGCAAGATGCTAACTTTCCCGCATATTGTTAGAATTTGTATTTTCTCAGTATGCACTTATTAAGTAAATCTTATATTTGTGTTTAAGAAACTCATAAACAGTCCAGTGGCAGTTGACGGTCTTTGACCCCTTTAGAAATTTCTCTTTTTCTGCATAAATTACCTAAAAAGTAATAAAATGTTCATGCAGGTGCTAAAACTTGATAGAAAGGAACAAATGAGATAAAACTATTCATTTATTTATTGTGGAAAACTATCCAACCTTAAATCTTTGTGCGGCAAAACATGCCTTTAGTAAATGGTGGGACCCCCTTTTACAGCCATTACATCAACAAAGTATTCCTAGTAGGTTTCAACTTTTTTCAGGAAGATTAATCCTCCTTATAAAGCAGCTTCACTTCAGTGATGCTGCCTGTTTTGCATTAACTACCTGCTTCAGATCCATCCGCAGCACTTCTATAGTATTAAGGTCAGGACTTTGACTTGGGCATCCTTGTAAATAGTTCATCTCTGCTTTCAAAGTTCATTTCGGTCATTTTCTAAATAAGGCCCATTTTAACTAAAACCATACAGACACTGAAACATTGCATTTTCTCTACTCACTGTATAATTGTCACATGGGAAACTAATATAACTATTTATTTCATCAAAGGTGAACCTGGGGTTTTTTAATCTTGCACCAGGCACTACCATCACCATCACATTTTACAGCAATCTGAAGTCACCAGGAGTGTACCACAAATGCAATGTTTAGCAGTTCAGCTGGTAATCAAAGAAGCAGGACAGTGGCACTTGAAGACCAGTGTTGCCTGCTATAGATCCTGGTCTTTTTGCAGAGTAGTGGCTTCATTCTTGCAGCTCTGATACTGATAAAACGAAGGCCTTCAGTTTCCTAGACATTGCCCTGCAGGCCTTTATGACCTCCTGCATTATTACATGTCTTGCTCTTTTTTAGTGGGTCACTCCTGGGCAGGATAACATTAGTGCGCTTCAAAGGTCTTCACACTTTTTATGTGTTTGAACCATGATATACTTCCACAAATCTGTTTTGTCAAGAGACTTTGATAGTGAAGACCCTGATTTATCTTCTGTATGTAAGGCAGGGCCTCCCAGACACACACCTGATTTTCATTGCGTTGATTAAAACACCTGAATAATTTAATGTTCAAAAGAAACTGATAATACTAGAATTTCACATACTTCTGCCACACACAATTATTAATATTATTTCCTTGGACAATAAAGGGACAACTTTATTTTTTCTGTCTCATTAATTAGATTCCTTTTATCTAGTATCAAGACAGACAGGCAGAAAGTGAGACAATTGTGAAGGGTTCACTGTATACTCACCCCTACAGCTCCTTCAAATCACAAATCCTTCACACACACAAACATCTTATGAAAAGCACTCAAAGAACCAGAAATCCACTTGTGATGGCAAGTTGCCCAGGAACCCTGGTCATAGTACTACAGAGCGAGTAGGTCATTTTTCTTTGAGCTGTTGTTCCCCTAAAGAGAGGCCCAACCACAAGCTTGGGACTTAAAACAAAGACTGTCAAAAGTCCACAGAAGACCCACAATGAATTCAAGAGAGGAATGTAATTCATTAATTACTTCTCTTTTTGCCATTGTTTAAACTGTACTTCATAGGGACTTTACAGCTGACTCTTTGCTCATTGCCTTGTTGTTACCCTTCATCCTATTCTTCTTAAAGAACATAAAATGAAATTAAAAAGAATACATTCAAAATTATGAAAACAGAAATCAAGCTGTGACGATATATCCAGTGAACTGACCATACCAAAATCTTTATCCCAGAGTTGTTAAGTTTATGTTTCAGATGCAGTCAAAAGCTCAGAGATTTCCAGATCTTTGTAAGCCATGGAGAAATCTGAAACCTTGAGCACTTGTGGGGGGAGAAAAATAACAAAAGGCCTTGGTGGAAAAGTACTAAGAAGAAGGAGGCAGTTGTCATGCTTTACCAAATTTCAGATGAGATTTAAAAACATCAAAGGGTAACTTAAAACATATGCATGTATTAGGAGGCCCATTAAAAGCCTTGGCCACTGTGAGTATTTTCTTTAGTATAAGTCATAAACTTTAAATTTGTGGGTCCTTGTGGCAAAAGTTCAATTTAGGTGAAGATTTCTTAGATGTTACATTTGCTGCTGTGTATATTCTAAGATTATTTACTCCCTGCTTGGTATCTTCTTGTAGATTATCTCTTAAGAAGTGCATGATAACATAATGATAGGAGTGTGGAAATGAAAAAATAATCAGTTTTTTAATCACAAAAACATCTCCCTTGTTCATCCACTTTGATTCTACAGCAGATTAGATGGTGGATGTTCTAATTCTAAAACAATAATTACTTCTATAGGAGTGATGTCTCCAGACATTAAGCTACTCAAATCCTCCAGCCAATGCCTGATCCCATGCTTAGGAACTTGACTGCACCATTGCTGTGAAATAAGTTTTCCTTTCATTTGGCAGTTTTTCTGTTAGACGGTCTAGTTGGTGCACAAGAGTCGGTCTGTCTTATGCAGTCTGCAGACACACCACTGTGTCTGACACATCTTCATCGGCATGATGAGTGAGCCAATGGGTATATTTAGCCACTGTCAGATGCTGTTAGAAGTGATTGAAACGTGAGGCTATGGAAAAAGACTACCATGAACATGTGCGTAAAGTATATGTAAGTGTATGTATAGATTTATGTATGTGTCTATGTGAATTTCTGTTTCTGACTTTGGTGTTTATGTTATTTAAAGCTCAATAAAGAGAATCACAGGTATGGGATTGGTGCAATAGTGTAAGGAAGGCAGCAATATCTACTTACTTTTTCTTTGACCCTTTCAACAGAAATACGGCTTTGTTGTCAAGGGAACACGTATGCTGCATTGTTATTTATTTTGTAGTTAGCGGAGACATCCGCTTTGACAGATCCCGCTGCGATAATAGGAAGAAGTCTTTGATTTGAGGTAATTCCAGGTAATAGTTTCCAGAGAAAGCCATTCAGCACTGAGGAATGTAATCTGTTAAGACTGGTTATGCTGAACCTCTCAAAAGACCCAGCAGGGTCGTTACCTTCATAATACCAGCTCACATTTACATCCCTCTTTAATAGAAAGTTAAAGGAAGACGCTTGGAGGGAGGATGGAAAGAGGGAGGGACTCACACGTCAAGTGAATCATAGCTGCTCTTCACATGGGAAGTAAATGTATTGAGCTCTGTCATAATTTACAGGTTTGAGTTGCTGGATGGCTACATGGAAAACAAGATTTAATCACTGGACAGCATTTTTCTTTTTTCTGTAAAGTTAAAAGGTGAATGTGAAAGACAAGTTCTGCTACCGCTTGGCTCGCAGAGCCAAAAATTGGCCACAAATACCATCCAAAGTTCAATGTCTTTTTTACACTCCAGAATTGAGCTACTTATTTTAAATTTCAACACTGCAAAGCCAGGACAAGGCAACATTTCAGCTACCAGGGGCCTTCTGTAATGGTCTAAGCCAACAAATTAAGAACGCCTGGCGTACTTTGTAAAATCCTGTTAAGGATACTGTTGATGGGCAGGGACTTTGTCACTTTGCAGACAATGCTTCACTCTCTGCTCCCGGGTCATTTTCATTAATTAGCCGACGTGGTGCTCAAAAGCTAATCCAATCGCACAGCAGTGTTTTCTCACGGTTCCAGGCCTGGCTTCTGGATGACTTTGGTGAACTTACCGCTTGACACCACAAGCAACACAACAATGTGCACTGCCAAATAGAGCCAGGACAGAAGATGGGGATTTGGAAAGAATAGAGGAGGCAACAGAAATAACAAACCACCCATACATAAACCTACAAAGCCAAGACTCAGCAGTCCCCTAACTTCAAGTAAGTAAGTCAAGATTTTATTTAATGCTTCATGGCACAGTCTCTGGATAAAGGATAAAAGAACAAAAACGCCTTTCATGAATACTGTTTTCTCCGAAATAACTACTGTATGTTGACAGCAGGTGTTGTAGGTCACAGATACTGTGTTTTATGTGGAAAAGAACATCTTTCAAAGGTCAGATCAGTTTTATAGTTGCATAATGACCCCTCTTTCCCCTCTGTTTCTGGTAGAGTCGTTTCGACATCCAGGCCTCCCTTTGGGTCAGTCAATTCATTTGCCATCTTTTCATTCAGCACAGTGACTTCCCCTGCAAAGAACAAATGCTCCATGCATGAACTTGCATAAAGTTGCCATGATCTGTCGATTCGTCTGTTTTTTACTTTATTATCTTATTCTATATGGTGGGGGGCTACCGAGATTTAATAATTAAAGGGAATGGATTGGTGGCATAGTCTGCAGGCAAATTTGATTTGGGGCCCTAAAAATTCAGGTGCACCCTTTGCCTTTATTTTTTCCTTTGCTGTTCAGATTTAAGCCACGGTCCTGGCTCATGCAGTATATTCACTCTGTCAGCCTTTTAGTGCTTTCTATTTTGAAGCCCATGCTTCAGTTCTCTGTGTGATGTCATGTGCCAATATACTATATACTGCTAACAGTTTGACATATCCCCTCAGACAAAAAGCCACAGGCCTACTCTGATTAATGGCTATAACAGATCATACCAGATCTCCTTGAAAAGAGAAAAGTCAAATATGAAGGAAAGCAGCAGACGTAGAAGAGTACGGGAGAGACCCTCTCAGACTTGTTTTTTCTTGTTCCCATGTGTAAAGACCTGATTAATTGAGAATCCTCGAGCACAGCTTTGAATAGTGAGCAGGTCTTATATATGCAGTTTCAGGCCATGCACAGTTGCTGACCCTACAGCTGGCCATACTGTGCACTTTAACCTCTGACCTTACGCACCCTGATAATCGATGGCCAGACACCAGTGACTGATATTCTTGCTTTCAAAAGACAATTTAAGGCCTTGCACTTTTGAATTACACCTGAACATATATCTTGTCACTGCCAAAAGTTAATCCCATGTGTTCTACTGCTGCATTTTCTAATATCCTAGAATTCTTTGGCACCAGTGTTTAAAGAAAACAGCTGCTGCACTGACTTCACTTCTTACTGTAGTGTCATATTTTCATAAGTATCTTACCATGAAAAAGCAACAATGCCCACATCTACATTCAACTGCAATCATTTTGCATTGTGGTTTACAGTATGTCGTTAATTGATCAGTTAGTTATAAAGAATTTTGGCTTTGATGACAGCAGTGATGAAGGATGTATTCGTTTTCAATCGGGGGAACAACTGGGGATTAGGGCAGGGGACTCCCATTTGAATGGAGATCTACCATCCAACAGCCCTATTTTTACAACTGTCGACTTAAGATTAAGGCAGCTGACAGATGACTTGTGGGTGTTGATGGAATTCATGCTAAAGCTGGCAACGCCAGTGTGTCGCTCTCGCCCCAGCCTGGTCACGGATACTCCCACCTGGGCATTGTGCAACCCCGGATTGAGACAGCTGTTTCAGGAAACCACCTAGCCAAATCAAATCAGTCAGCCACTGGAGGTGTGTATGATTGTCCACAACACTTTCTCACTTGCTGCTATGAAAAATCAAGCATGGGAACTGTTGAAGTACATACCATATTAGGACGCGGTGCACCTTCACTTCTCGAGTCAGCTACTAAAATCACATTCTTTAGTTTCAAATGGTTAAGATTCAGTGCCTTGGCAAGGATTGTGGGACATCCCTGATCGATTGTTAAGAACATATTAGGTAGGCTAATTTCCCTCAAGTGAAGCATTGCCTCATGTCTCATCCAAGAAAATGTTCAGTTTATTATAATAAATGGATTCTTAATTTTTTCCAGAAAAGAAAATCTGCTTCTGCATTTGATGAGCTCAAACAAGCCTGAGAGGTAATGGAGCTTCGGGACGAGGAGAGAAACTCCAGCCGGGGGTAATATGAGAAACTGCACAAAGCACAACTGAAATCAATTACACATGATACCACAGAAATTAGGTGCTGAAGATATCTTATATCTTACCCACAACAAATGCACCACCCTTCAGTCAGACTGTATTCCTGCAGTGTGCCAGGTGCATCCTGCAGATAAGGACAATAGTGAGGAGGCAACTCTCACTGGAGTTTACTGTGTTAAAAGTGAGACTCATAGGCTGGCTTAGACAATGTACAACTATAAACTGAAAAATGGATATTTCTGTTGCAAGGATATTGGACATTTCTGGAGCAAGAGAGCACCATGCAGAGCCACACAAGGAATAGGCAAAAGCTTAGATGGCAGCATCCCTTTGTTTGGCTACTGGCACTTTAGAGCTATCTTGGAAAAATATTTTTCTCCAGTCTAGCCAGACTTCAGCAGACTGCTGGACTGACTCAATGTGACATCTACTTCTAATGCAAAAACTCAAAAAGGCCCACCCTAAACACACAAACATAAAGCCCTCTCTCTTTCTCAGACAAACACACACACACACAGTGCGTCTAAAGATCAGACTAGTAAGCCCACTGTTGACTGGGTCACTGGGGACTCTAAGGAACACAGAGGTGAGGGGGCTGCAGACCTTCCCCTTCTCTGTTACGTCCCAGTGGAGTCCTGCGCTACTACAATTTCAAAAACAAACTAAGGACCATCGGGCATTATGTGGGAAGTGAAGGAGCCATGGTGAGGGCCAGCTTACAAAACAGAGAAACAGATATAAGCCTAAGCCTGGCATGAGACCAGGTTCATATCTAAGCAAGTGACCCCTAACAAGAAGGACGGGGGGAAAAACCTTTAGTGAGTTGGGATCACTGAAAATGGAGATGTTACATTAAATGCTGAGCAGCTGACCAGTAGTGGCGAACTTAGACAAAATACAAACACACAAATACACACAAACTGGGTGTTTCCTTTGGGGATTGGTTGAATTTCATGAATTTCTTGCCAGGTGCCTCGCTGTCTCCCAATGTCACCGCATTATTACAACAATACGCAAAACAGTCAAATTCAACTAATACAGTATTTTTGATTACATGGAAACTGCCATGCACCGAGTCACTCACAATTGCATTTATTCCCTGTCACATCCCCTTTCGTGTCAATTACGCTGTGGAATTACATTTTTTTATGTGTTGTGTTCATTTCACTTATTAAGCAATAAATGACACAGGCAGATACAAATTTAAAATGTATTCTACCATTGGCTTTTCTTGAAAGTGCAGAAACCTCTGTGGTGCACATCCAGTGCCTGTGGCACAATCTCAATAAGCTCAGGAGATACAAGGGGGTTATGCGATACCCAATCAGAGTGGAGTCATAACAGACATGCTTGTAGAGAAAGATGAGAAGCAGCTGCTTATTGCTGGCTACTTGCTAGGCCTCACTTCACCCTGTTAAACCCACTCATAGTTAAGTAAATGAAAAGTGAAGAGGGCCAAAAAGGTCGATCAATTTCATCAGCACAAAGCACTGGACAGGTCCTAACATTTTGAAAGTTGTCTGCGTAAAGCCAATACTGGTGAAAAAAAATAAAAAATGATGCAATGAAAATGTTGACTCAACTTTTGCATTGTACTGTGGTTCAATATGTGCTTAATTTCCTGATATACAATGTATTCTGATATACAATGCCACCATACATGTGCGGATCAGTTTGAAATACAACTTTAATGGGATATGATTTTGATTTCTAGAGGAAACTCTAGAACTGATCGATGTTGCTTCGGTGTGTCTTGTCTCTGTCAGGTCACTATAACCCTGAAGGTCGCATTACTCTAGAGGAGACACGGTTATTGTCTCTACGTCCTTTTCCTTGTATCACTATCCCACTGAGTGTTCACCTTCTTCAACTACTAAACCAGCCAACATCTTATAGTGCTATATGAAAACTTAAGAAGTTAAGAGGCAATATTCTGTAAACCATCAGATTCTGTGAGCTACAAATTCAACTGGTACATGCAAAACCAAAGTGTGTCATTTGTGCTTTCTCATCCCCTGGTGACAGTCCTGAGCTTGGTTAAAATGGGAGGGTTGTGGCAGGAAGGGCATCCGGCGTAAAAACTCATGCCGAATCAACGTGCAATACACGTTCTGCTGTGGAGACACTTGAAGAAACAAGCCGAAAGCCGTTGATCTTATTTGTACTTTCTGCAGGAAATTTCTACATCTCCTGCAGCTACAGCACAGGCCTACATACAGTAAGTAAAGACGGGGTCAGTCTGTGTTTGGTACTGCAAGAAATAATGGAGTTTATTCCAGTCTTCCAAAAATAAAACAAAACAAAAAGGAGTATCCTAAAGCCAGAGCTTATTAATGGCATTTCATAAACAGCATCCTCATTTCAATTTACCCAAATAAAAAAAACAACTTGTTACAAACTACTTAAACATCTATTGATAAGAAACTCAGAAAGATTCAGATTCAATAACCGGCCTCTAAACTGGATTGTGATTCAATAAAATGCTATCAAACACAATCCCTAGACACCTCTCATTTCCTTTTCATAGTCTGCTAAGGGCAGACATCCTGTATCCCACAATCCCGAAATGCAGCCCCCCCCATGTCCATGAGGGGATGCATTGCAGCACCGACTGCACGCCCCATACTCTCAGAATGTTTTTCATCTGTTTAGGCAGACAGTTAATATTACCTTTTATCCCAGGTCTTACTCTTTAAAGTTGAGCGGATATGATTTGCCTTATACATGGGAGATTGCTGAAGGCTGTCCTGTCCTTCAATGACCTGCTGCAAACGTCTGTCCGTAGGCTAAACACAAAATTGGAACTATTGAAAGGAATGGAACCGGTTAGCCAGTGTAGGTAAACACGGCGTTACTACTTGATGACTTTGAGAGGAATTCATAAAAAAAGGAAATACGGTCTACTCTCTTGAAGGAATACATATGGTGTGTATAATCTGGCAACAATCACTTACATTGCATGCGCACAGCACCTACTTTCCATGTTTGCATTGGAGTTTGTGCAATCTGCTGCTCATTTTCCACATCAAACCTAAATACATTGTACTGGCAGCCTCTAGAAACATGAATGAATTCCCAATGTTTTGTATCTGAAGGAAGTAAATAACAAGTTGAAAAGGAGAAAATATCCTTCCTTTAATGCTGCATTCATCTTAAAATAAATAAATAAATAAATAAGGGGAATTTTGAATTGATTTCTGTATTTTCCTGTTCTTCCAATAAGCAATTATGCCCAAATGCAGTTTCAGTGGGTATTTTCCATTTTAAAAGAACATTATTCCTCTCTGCATAGACTCTTTCACATTTCATTGCAGTACATGACAGTGGCTGATGGATTGGGCTTTTGGTGGTTGAAGCTGCTCACAGGGAGATTGCTACCAGATGAAAAGGTCTTAGAGTGCAAACCGGGCGGTTCTGAATAAAGCTATAACTCTACACTCTCCCAGGAGTGTTATCAAGGACCACACTAAATAAAGAACACTGGCGTGACATAGACAGAAATTAAACTTAATTTGCTCCAAATGGTCCAATAATGTGAATTCTGAATAAAAATCATTGACTGTCGAAGAAAAGTCTTCTCCTTGTTTGCCTAAAGCAACACACATTGCGGTAGGAGAAATATTTTGAGGTTACCAGTTTTCAAAGACAATTGAAAATTTTACTCTTCAGTGTGCCTTGCAGCTTCTATTTTGTCTTAGTCCGTCTGAAAAACAATCACTAAATTGAAAAAATATTTTTGTCTTAGCAAAGAGGCAAGAAGAATGCTCAAGTGTGATTTGCTTTCTAAACTGGAATTTGTACATTCATTCCAATGTGGTTTGTTTGCTGGAGAAGAAGAAGTTCTTTTTTTTAGTTAACACAAGTCCTTCACAAATAAGTAGTTGTTTTAAAATATCATATCAGCCACAGTATCTTTATCACTTCAACCATCTCAATAGGGATGTTTCTGTACTGTATTTGAACTCTGACCTTTGTATAGCCATTGTACAGGCACTGTGAGTGAGTACTTTAATAACCCTTCTTAAGAAAAAACTTCATTTCAAAAAAAAAAAAGAAAACTCTACACTTCAAACACACAATAACAGATATTTGTCTATTTGCTTCAACATTTCTTTTCTGCAGAGAAGAAAAGTGAGCATTTATTTGTATATATAACAGAAGTTCTACGAGTTCCTGATATAGAATACGTAACAATTCAGCAAATTTTAAACCTTTGCGGTTTTGAAAAATATAGGGTACAATTCTTGGCCAGCTAATTACAGTATATTGTATGTACTTGTATATATCAATATAACCCCCTCTTTTTGCTCATTTTTCTGTATACTTTTCTGAGTGTAAAGTGAGACCTTGGAGCAAAATACTCTTCATAAGTTGAATGTAACTCAGTTTTTTATCCTCAGTTGCTAAAAAATATGTACAATGTCTTCATCAACGCAATATGTAACATTTAAAACAGTTTTATTGGTAAATGGTCTGCACTTACTGTATATAGCTCTTTTCTACCTATTGGCACTCAAAGCACTTTACACTGCTTCTCATTCACCCATTCACACTCACAATCACACACACACACACACACACACACACACTCCGATCGGGGAGCTGCTATGCAGCTGGCCTATTCTCACCAGGAGCAACTAAGTTGAGGTTCAGTGTTTTGCTCAAGGACACTTGGACATGTGACCGGAGGAGACAGGGATTGAGCCAGCAGCGGGGGGATTGGTGGACGGCCGCTGCTGGCTCCTGCGCTGCAATCTTCCCTGTTGTATTTTGTCCACTGTATTTTCCAGATGTCAATGTAGACTTCCTTATAGATGATCAGATGTATTCACATGTAGTTTGAAATCCAACTTTACTAATAAGTCTCCAAATCAGAATGCTTGTCTAAAGATAGACGACTCACTGCTACCTTATGCATATGATGAACCAGGCTAAAGTCCATTGGAACTTTGCTCTCAGTAAGGCATAAAATGAATAAATTGGTCATATTGTCTACCACTCTAATTCTCGGCAGCCTCCCCTTTGGAAAGCACAAGAGAATAGGAAGTGATGGTGAACCTGTGGAATTTTAGTCCCAAGTCAGTGACCTTCTGCCAGATTCATGTCTGCTGCTTCAGCCCCAAACTTGCTGTGACTGATGTAACCTACACTGCACCATGCTGTCATGTTGCCTGGGAAGCTCAAATGTCAGCCTTCTGACCCAGTAGCAACCAGCTCTCACACTGAGTCTATAACTTCACTAAACCAACACAACCATCCCAGCAGTCACACACACACACACACATGAAACCCCTGCAGGTCTGAAGTGACACCTGGCTGGGTGCTCATCCCTGCTCCTGCTCCCGCTCGGAGCCGTGAGGGATTGCCCTGTCATCCAGAAAGAGGAGCAGCACACATTTGCCTTTCAAAGTCTTAGATGCTTGGCCCCCCAAAGACCAGACAGAAAGAGAGAGAGTCGGCCTGGCGTTGGAGCCTTGGCAGTCAAAGATCTGTGGTGTGGCCCCTCCTTTTTCACTGGGCTGGGATAAGCCTGGGAGTGTGGCGCCTCTGAGGTTAGTGGGCTGCCTCATCGAGACACCAGCTCCATCATGAGCCTATTTTTATTCCATTTTCTCGCTGTGTTTTTTTTCTTCTTCCATACACAGACCTATGTTGCTCTTTTTTCTCCCCAACACTCCACTTTTGCCTTCTCTGTTTATCTCTTTACCACCGTCTTTTTCTTCTATGGTGTTGAGATGTGTTTCAGCCTGTATGCATGACAGAAAACGAAAAAACCTACACAGCTTGGTTTCTGGTTTGGGTCCCAGTATTCACTTGCTTTCTTCCCCCATTTCTTTCTTTCTGTATTTGTTTTGTGCACACACTTGCCAAGATGGCTAGAACTCCCTGTCACTGGTTTGGCGGTATCCGTGCACTGTATATATTGAAAGCACTTTAACCTTTATGCACAAAAGTTATTTATCTAACTACAATAGAGGCATTGTAAACCAAGAGTCCAGTTTTTCATTTTTGATCTCAAGCTTCGGTTTAATCTCACCGCGTAACCTCTAACATGGAGCTGTGCTAAGAAGCATAATTAACATGCAGGTTGCCATCTTCCTCACACTAGGCCAAGAATAAACAAAGTGGCACACAATGAGAAAGACCAGACTGTTTTTGTTATTATAATGCCCTAAATGTCAGGATTGTACATTTAAGGGAAAGCATCACTGTATTTGACCAGCTAATCCAACATGGTGAGTCCATTCACGTACAATGTGGTTGTGCAAGCGAGTTAGCAGGGGGTTCTCGGCTCTCAGGAAAGGAGTTTACCATTATAAAGCAGCTGTCCCACATCGACAGTCCATACAGGCACAGACAGTGCTGTGTTTGTGCCATAAGCCATTCTATACAAGCACATAGTGGCATATTTAACAGCCTGGCAACAGCGAGCTCCTACAGTGAAAAGGGTCTAGACTGGTCTTCTAAAGAGACCCCCGGCTTCAAATTAGCACTACAGATTAAAAGAAACATTGCAACAAGGATACTGATGTACTTGTAAATAAACCTTATTTAGGACTGTTTACCAGTACTCTAGATTAGAACAAATAGTAACTGCAGTATGTTTTGTAGATTATATGAAAATGAAAACTGGGAGACATGACCACATTTACCCCAAAGACAAAGAATAGTCTGGTACTATTAATATTTCTTCAGCACTTGAGGCAACGTTCTTTGAATCAACGGTCAAAGGTCATTGGCAAGTGATAAAGGAATTATTTGATTTATTTAGAACCAATCTGCTTTTCTCTCAGCATCACCCATCACTGTGCTAACACCCATAGCTAAATGAGCCCTGTATTTCAAAAGAGGACTTTCACACACAGTATTCTATGTACTGTCCTGGCTGAGCTGAATATATTTGAATAATTTACTTTGCAGAATAGCGTGGATATGGAGAAATGGCTGATCCATCAATCAAGTGGGACACTGAGCTTTAGAAATTCCCCTCTGTTGTTTTTGTGTATCTAATGAACTAGGAAATAGAAAACAAATGATGTTACATAATACAAAGTCTTTTCTACTGAGGCTGGAAAGGATTTCAAAACCGTGAATTAGTTTGGTACTATATGAGCAAGAATTTCCTCTCCGTCATCCACAGCACACACCACACTCATGGGGTTCTTTTCCACTGCTTGTCTTTAGTGCCCACATCTGAAGATTGCCATGGTTTAAGCAGTGATTGGAAACTCACCTACTGTACTGCTCAGCAGGAACACATTTATTTGAGCATATCATGCCTTCTGACGTCACATTATTAATCCCTTCCACCATACCACCCAGGCCTCAGGGACACCACACCAAATCCCGCAATCGCCCCTTTGTGCAGAGGACTAAGTACAGTACCCATGGGATTAATTTAATGAAGCTTATTAAATATTGTAAATCAGTAAAGAACTTGGCAGAAGGAAAAATAGTAGGCACACTGAGCAAGGCACACATCTTATCAGAACTACCACAGTTGTTAGTAAGTGGAAGAGCTCGTGAGAGAATAACTCTCGAAACACAACAGCAATCAGGTATGAGTCATCAGCACCAAATCTCCATGACAGAAGGAACACCACATCTTCAAGGACAAGTGGACTTAACTAAAATGAAGTCTTGATTCTGAGCATCTTTCATGGGTCTTAAAGGATGAACGTTTTGTGTCTGCGAGTGTTTCAGCTTTACACAATAACAAGTTGACATCACAGAACTGTAATCACAGTAATCACAAACAATGCAGCTGTCAGAAGTACAACAATAGTGTGGCTTTGACAAAAATGAATTCAGACTGTGGCACAGATGTAGCCGTAGATTGCACAACTCAAGCAAGTATTAAGTGTTTGCCTTAATAATTTTCTATGAAAGAAAGGCTGCCCCACACAATATAAAAATGCCGTCTCTTAAATATTACACCAATGAATTAGTTCAGTACAGTTTTTCTGTAGAACCCCTCATAAACATACTACATTCTCTTAATACTGGCCTGTGATCAAAAGGAGTCATTTCATATGTGGACAGTGTCAAATCCTGCCCAAGTCTCCAAGGACAGCTAGTAAAGCTAAGTTGTGCAAACTTAAGGTAAGTGTCAGTGGATAAGAAGGTCTTGTTTATAGATCCAGAACTTTTAAAAGAATGTATTTGTTCATATAGGCTGAAACTCAGCCCTACATCCATGCCAATATGCACTCTGTATGTATTTAGTCATCTGCGGTTTTAATGTTCAAGGCCTGTCCCAAAGCAGTTAGTTTGGAGTGTCAGTAACACCCTCCAGCAGTTCTGTACTGGCTCAGCTTCGTCGTTCCCCTTGGTCCCTTTATGGATAAATGGACACAGTGTAACCTGCTACTTAAATATTATTTTCCACGGATTTCCCACACAAATTAATGTGAAGAACTATTGACTAGGGATCTGCTTGGGTTTATTCATTCATTTACTCACTTGCAGAATATGTGCCCCTACTGGCCACAAGAAGACATTGCACACTCTGACATTCAACTCTGACTTGTAAGTTGTTTTCCCTCTACAATACTGCTGAAGAGTGTATGTTGTCTTGTGTCAATATAATCTAATTTTCTTCCGTAAGCTCCCATCTTTAAGTACTTGTCCTGTCATATAATATCATTAGCAGGGCAATTTTATGATTTCAACTCAATCGTAAGCACACACACACACACACAAAAGAATTAGGTCAATTAAGTCACGGATTGCTTTCACATCCCACTGGTCCCTGCGTATTGGCTCTGCTGTGCATCAAGCATCGTCTCTTATATGTCCACGCCAAAAATCTTTTCAGCTTGTGTGCTTTGGCCTCGTCGCGATGCACCCTTTTCCTACTGCACAAACATTTGCCAAATCCTGCAGCTTTGTCCCACCTTCCCAGGCCAGGAAAAGAACCTACTAGCATGCAAACTGCTGCATATCTTCTCTTTCTCACCTCCTTCAGAAACGCCATTTTCCTAACACTTTAAAATCAATTAAAAATACATCTTACAGATAGTATTTAGTTTTCTTTGGCTACAGGAGAGGGAAACTCCAGAAGGTGCTGGGGAACTTTGCAGGTTGGCTTGCCTCATACTCTCATGTAAATAATAACTTTAATCAAATTTTGGATTTCAAACACATCTCCTGTCTTCAAACAAACTTGCATCAGTCCACTCAAACCTGTGTTGTTTACATTGTTGTCCACAATGTCCACATGTCCTTTGTCTTGTCTAAGAAAACAGATTTCTGTTTGTTTCTTCGCATGACAAAATTCTGGAAGATAATAGCTGAATGTGACCAACAGTCTGTCAGCTTTTGGTCTGGGGGGGGGGTACGTGTGGAATAAGTCTGTTTCTAGAGGGAAGTGTTTTTGGACTGATAGCTCTTCCCTCC
Organism: Channa argus; assembly: GCF_033026475.1. Classification (NCBI taxonomy): domain Eukaryota; kingdom Metazoa; phylum Chordata; class Actinopteri; order Anabantiformes; family Channidae; genus Channa; species Channa argus. Next base: position 23,315,083 of record NC_090202.1, read on the forward strand.
CAAGAGGACGAAGAAGGGAAAATTGAATCTAATCATTCTGGCACTTCATTTGAATACCCTGATCTGTTATCGAAACCCAGAAGACTTGGAGTTGGGGGGGGGGGGGGGGGGGGTTGTGAAGGGAAGTCCCTGCAGTGAGACAAAAAGCAGGGACAAAGACGTCTGAGCAGAGCTGGAGTTTGGAAGAGAGTGGAGGCCTTGTGAACTCTCCCCCATGTCCGTCCTTCATGACAGATGCAGAGGCCCAGCCATTGACAACATGTGAGGTGGAGGGGGGGTTGAGGAAGGCAAACATGTTGAATAAACATATTCAGTCCACTGCTACCCCCTAACTCCCCCTCTAAATGAAAACCTTAGTTGATCTACAATATAGATTAATCGGATAGCTCGGTTTAGAGTCTGTGTTTATACAGGAGAATAAATGTACCTTCTCTAGCCAAGGGATCATGATGTTTCTATCTCCAAACAAACATCCTCAGACCCTGCTACATGTTCCCCAGACCACTAGGATGTGTTGATAATGCCGTGTGATAGCTTAGACAGCAAGACAGTCCTAAAGGAAACAGTGATGAACTCTACAAAGAGGACAGGTTAACTCTTAGCAGGCCAGAAAAAACAAGAAGTCTAAGAACCTCTTCACAATTCATTTAGGGACTGTTCTATCACATACTCCACCTAAATTACAATGGAAAAATTGCCACTTTGGGATGATGACTTGTCCGTGAAATCGATGGGGTTTCTTGTTTACGCCACTCTTCTCCCTCCTTTCCCAACGTCACCATGGTTACAAACCATTGCTTGAGCTGCATCTACACCACTTTTGCACGCACGCTGCATGAGGTAAATCACATCCTTTTTTCTCCCATTTGCTTTCTTTCTCAGTCTCTCTCAACCATATCTCTCAACCATTTTCCACTGTGTTCAATTAGTTTCTTTAAGAATACAGGTCACTCTTTCTGTCCTTTTCTAAATCCCAGGTTTTAAATTAAGCATAAGCAGGTCTTTTTCTTTATTCTTTTGGCAATTTCCAGACTCTAAAGACTCATATTTATTTGTGATAACTGAAAGACAGACTTTAATGGAAATCTTATTACCAGCCTTGTGTGTTACTTTAGAGCTTTAAAAATAAAAAGTAAACTAACTGATTCTGACAAATTCTTTCTTTAATGCAGAAACAAGCTTCTGCAGTGTGTGTCTTTTGGCCCAGTCTCATAACAGAAGTGGTGCCCTTCCCCCAGCACTTTGGCAAGAACCTTCACCATACTTCTACGTGTATGTGAGTCAGTGTGATGAATAAAGAACGGAAGCAACGGGGCATAGGGCAACTTCACACTTAAACAGCCTATTTACAAAACTACAGGAGGGAGAGTGCTTGGAGGCATCTCTCAAAAAAACCCTTTCATAAATATACAAGTAGTGTACACTCAGATAGAAGAAAAATTCAAATGACTCTACTATGAGAATTTTACTTTGTTTAAAAAGAGCAAAATGGAACTTTTGTTAAGGTGGCAAGATTAAAGTTTATTTCATAATTCAGAAACTATCAAGTTCAACATATGGTAATAAGTGAATAAAAACTGCTAAGACATCACCAAGGCTGTTGGACGATAGAATTAATATGCTTGAGATTTATTCAATGTTTTTTAAATCAAAGAGGAAAAAAATGTTTTTAAATGGTGCAGCAGCGCTGGAAGGGATGGCGAGGAAAAGGGCACTGACTTGAACTGGCTGAAATTTAAAGCCAGAAAATAAAAGTCACTAAAAGTTGACTGCCAAGGCATTGTGACAGTGCATTAAAGTTCCACATCCAAACCTAAAACACTCAAATTTGACATAATGTGGGTAAACAAAATGTGTTTGGTTTTTTTTTTTTTTTTTTGGTTTTTTTGGTTTCAAGGGGATACAGCTAGTATGTTTAAAGTCAGATTTCCTGTGAGGTATTTTCATTTCTTTCAGGCACACTCATGTGTGACATTTCTTATGCAGCGGAGAGAAGTACTGCAAACATTACATGTTACTAACAGTGCAGAGAGGGGTACATGTTAAGGATGCACCAGAATTATATTGCAAGCTTTGAAAATCTTACACATACTGTAGCAGCTTTTCCATTAAATCATGACCATGAAAGGAGTATTTATACATAAGGGAATTATATATCCTGCAGCACAATAATGAAGAGACTGTGCCTAAACTGTCTTATCCAACATTCTGTTTGCTTTGGAGACCACACATCTATTGGAGATAGCCCAGGCGACTTTACAGATCTTGTCAAAATCAACTTTAATCATCAGTCATTGGCTTCCCTTGGGTTGAAAACAGTATTTATTTTTAATCAAAGCTTTTCTTACACTAGTGATGATGAAACTTCCTATGTCCTGTATACACAGTGTTGTCAAGAGACTGATTGTCAAGACATAGGCCAGCAGGCTCGTGATTGAACGTGTGACAGATCGCACTGCTGATGGACTTGTAAAAATGTGACTTGAGTAATTCATTCCCCATGCCACAACAACTAAGCAGCCTTGAGCAAAACATGCTTTGTGTCTGTGTTTGTACTGGAAAGCTATGAATGGACACAGGGAGGTAAGAAAACACCCTTCCTGAATTACTAAAGAGTTAAAAAAAGACAAATTACGCAGTCCAAGCCAGATCTTTGAATCAGCTAGTGTTATTGCAGTATGCCGTGACTTCACATACAAAAGGTAAATTGCTACATTAATCACAACATCCGCTGTCTGAGCTAATCAGGTCCTGTAAGCAATAAGTTGTTGATAGTAAAAATTGGCAGCAGGTGACTCTTTAGTTCTCCCCAGGCACCAAACCAGATCAAGATCTGCACCAGTCTGTAAACCAACATCATTCACATCTGCACACCCCCAAAGTCCAGTTCGGTGAGATTATATGCAAGTATCACTGCCTAACACATGAGAGAAAAGTTATACTGAAGCATCTTTACCAAGTATAATGCAAAAAACAAACCAGGCAGCACTAAAAGAACGGGAGATTAAAAGGTCACTGGGTTGCAAAGAAAGGCAGACAGATCTAGTGAAACAGATGTTCAAAGAGGAAACGATATCGCTTTCTGAAGCACATGACATACATGCAACTGGGATGTGAAGTATCCGTAGTTGCATAATACATATCATCTGATCCCTGATGCATCATTCCCAGGGATCTTCTATAAAAAACAGTCAGGTTTGAGTGGAGACAGCTTATCAAGACAGATGTCTGGATGCCTTCAGCTCTGGCAATGGTGCACTTGCTTGTCGATAGCATTACCAATTTGTTTCTCCATTATCCTGGCTACTGCACTGTCCGGCACATTGTCTGCATCGATTTGAGCGGGGAGTTGACTTTGCAGCAGCTGTTGCACTCAAAACATCATTTTTTTTTCATACATTCTCTGAGGGTGATCAACCTCACCATAAGGCCTTAAACAGAGCCTCTGTGCAGTATCCACAGGCCGCTCACAGTAAAAACACAAAAATGTAAGGTCAGTGACTTCGTATTTCAAGGTGCTGCAGCTCAGTACAGTTCTGTCTCCATCATGTGAGATTGGCTGCATGACCAGCCATTAACCTATGAAAAGTGGGTGTAGAGAAGTGATGTGCAATATTTTAGCTCGGCTCAGCCAAATCATGTCTGCTCCATAAACTTCCTCGCTCCTGTGATGATGCTTTGGGTGCCACAAGATACATTTGTGAGGCAATCTGGGAGGAACCCAAGGCACTGATTAGAGGATTTTTTCCACCCTAAAACCATGTCTACACTGAGACTCGCACATATACATACCCCTGGATTTTTGTCTGCTTGCTCTGATACCACATCACACGCCTTGTGTCCTGCATACCTCTACCTAATTACAGCAGAGAGTCCTAGTGCTCCCCACACTGGCCCCAGGCTCCTCACAGCACCAGGCCATACACAACAATCTAAACAAAGATTTGGCCTTTCAACATGCTTGTTAAAAGAAGCAGCACACCACTCTTAACATAAAGTCTGTACTACAAGATCAAATTAGCCTTATTGATGAGGTACACAGCCCAATTAGTTCCCCCACTAAACCTTTAAAACACCTCCTAGCATTCACAGAAAGCCAGTGTTAAGCTAAGCAATTGTCTCCCTCATCACAACTAATCTGCAGGGTGGATGCATTACCTTAGAATAGAAAAAGCAGAACAGATGTCTTCCCTTACAACACAAGGGGCGTTTCTGGTAGATGTGGCGAAGTCTTGAAGATATGCAACCAAGAGTGTGAGGGTGGACCACCATGGAGCATCAGTACACACAGACGGGGAGTCTGGTTAAAGCAGGCCTGGGTGCCTCTCTGTCTGAAGCCAAGACAGACAACTTTGGCTAACCGCAATGTAAAAGTGGAGCGTCTCTCTTCACAAATCTCCTTCTCAATGTGGTTTGTCGTTCTCTCCCTCTTGCTATCATTTTTCTGTCTTACAAGGCATGAAGAAACTGCTCACTCCAGAGCAGTGAGTCAGGTACAAGTGACCGAAGACGTTTTGCTTTTCTGTTTATTGTATTTTCCTTTATGTCCTTTATGTCCAGGGTATTGTTTTAATAAATATGATTAATACCCAATACCAATAACATAATAATAGTCTTTGGCAAAAAAAAATGGCAAAATGGCAGTATCCTTCTTAAGGAATACAGTACTTTACTAAAACTCCAGTTTTTCATGGAAAAAAAAACAAGAAAATGTAATGTCTTCTAAAAAGATTGCCAAAAAAAAGGAAGAATTAATACAAATTAATACAAATCAATATGTGCTGCCACGTTTCACTCAGTACTAAAATTGTATTGCGGTTCTACTCGGAGCCCTAAGCAGTAATTTGGTCCACACAGGAGCTGGGAGCTTTCAGGGTCATTACTGTTACCAAGCATCTGCAAAACATCCTGCTCTAACAGTGTTAGTGCATGTCCCACATTTTTCTGGGCACATATACAGCTAGCCTTGGCTGAGGAATTTTTACATCTAGTCTTGTTTGTATTGTGCATGTTTCCCCCAGTTTTACTACTTCTTTCCTGAAACACTTCCTCCTATCTCATATTTTTCACATCGGATGTTGGGGTATGTTCTTATGTCCATGCTCAGCCACCTTCAGAGTCCTGATCAGGCCTTGTTGTAAATCAAAAGAACTGAAAGCAGCACTCTTTCTACGAGCTTGTTGGGCACAGTAACATTATTCTCAGTTGTTGTTTTCAGCTGGCAGTCAGCGCAGCAGCAAAACTCAAGTAAAAGGGGGGCTAAGGTTGTTGGCAGACGGAAGCGATGCATTTTTGTAAGAGTGAAGTTCTGGACAATTTTGCTCAGTGGTTTAGATATTTTAGAACTGTGTTATATATAGTACGTACTTTTCCAGGAAGAGGACCTTTATCATGAGCTTAAGATGCAACATGCTTCCAACTGCGTTATCTTTCATGATGTTCTTCATAATCACATCAAACAAACTATTTGTTACTGTTTGCTCATGATCTGGTTTCCTACTGACTTGTGTTACCTGGCAAGCAGTCATTCAGCGTCTGCTTTCCAGTCTGGTGGCTTCTGATGGACAGCAGGGGACTGGATGGATGATCAAGCACAGATTTGCTTTGAATGAGTCTCATGAGCAGATGATGCTTCCTGATGCCCAGCTTTGTTAGCAGTGCCAACTGTCTTGCACATGTGCATCAGGACCACGGGCTGTGAGAGCAGAAGGCCAGGCAGACCTCATCACAGCGAGCTTATTGGTCAACCCTCTATCATTTTCAGACATCTCAGAAGGAAGAGGGAGACAAAATGAAAATTTGTCTCCATTTATAAAGGTCAAGGAAAAGCGGTCCTCTTGAGGCAAACACACACCTGCAGTGTGACTTCACCCTGTTTAATTTCTGGTAATTTACACTCATTTCTTTCGCCTCAAATTAGATAAGCCTACGCTCGGGCTGAGTGGGACCCACAAGGCAGAGTATATGCGTCACACCTGGGAGGCCCGAGAGTCCCCGGGCAGGCAGATGTTCTGCTCTCACCTGCTCTGATCCACATGTCACCACTCCAGAGGAAAACAGGGGAAGTGAAGAGGTGGAATTGGATCACAGAGGGGACACAACAGTGTGGGAAAAGGAAGGGTGAAGAGATAAGAATTTTAGACCGTCGTGTACAAAGAGTAAAAAGAGGGAAACTGAGACAAAGAGACAGGAAGAGGGAAAGAGATCCCACCCCAAAGAGTCAGACGATGGATGTTAGGCGAGAATTTAACAGCTGCATAGCTGCCAAGTCAGAGCATTGTCCCAGCTGCCCGAGGCCGACTGTCCCTCTGGAGACTCGAATGTCCCCGTCTTTCTCCTTTCACTACTCACAAGCTTGCATACAAACTTTTAAGAGGTGATGAGAAGTCCGTCTCACCTGCAGTCTGGCGGACAGACTGTGCTAATGAAAATTCTTGCCCCACGAGACATCGATATAAGCTCATCTTCTTCCCTTGCCAGATGTGGGAAGGAAACTCCTCCAGCAATCTTTTATCTTGCACAACTTTTGCTTCACAGCCAATACTCAGTGTGGCTGCATCACAGCCTGCTCTGACCTTTTACAATCCCCCTGAAGTCTTGCAACCGCCAGCTTTAGCACTCAGTACCCACAGAGCAGACAGCAACCAACAAAGAATTCTTACTGTACATTTTACAAAATATCACGACCACGTTATTTCCCCTTCATGACACAGCAACACACTGTATGACAGCCTGGCCAAGTTGCCCATGACACATGAGGCATTGATCAATCAATAAATAAAACGTAATGGGCAGGTCATATAGTTAATCAGCTTCAATCCATTATTTATGTCTATTACCATAAATAAGTTAATCTCCCCCCAAAACATGACTCTTTACGACTCAACCAAATAACAGAATTTTGACAACCACTTCCTCCTCTCCCTGTGCTGTTGGAAAAGTGAGGCAGTGGATTTTCTGAAGGCTGTCCGAGCTAAAGCATAAAATGAACTAAGCTGTCTGAAGCAAAGCAACTTTGACCCACACCCACGCTCTATCCAGATGTACATCAGTGTTTATGTTCGCTTCAGTGCCCCTGCTAGGCCCAGGACTAAGAGTTCAAGGAAGTATTACATTTGCGAACACATTAAGTAGCACATCCAGTTTCCTGCAATTTTACCATTCCCTGAAAATACTGTTATACCACAGAGCCACAGGGAAGCGTGGTAGTTAGCAGGAGAAAAAAGAACAGTGGAGACCAAAAGCAGAGTCAGCTCGCCTCAGGCTAAACCAATCACACAGACAGACAAGCCAGTCTGGTATTAAAACAGACAAGTGAACATTTCATTTGACACAAACCATTCCCCAAAAATGTCTGGTGAGAATTGATTATATGGCTTGTGTACCAAAATACCAGTCTGAAACTGGCAATTTCACTCATTTCCATAGTTAGTCTCACTTATTTGTAAAAGATGGAAGTCTCATTTGGATATTTTGGAAAAGCTGTACTGAAAAAGTTAATTACAGAGAGAAAAGTGACAAAGTTGAGTGTGTTTGAGAGAGTAAAAGCGAGCAGCCAGGTGTCCCGTTTGGTCTCCAAATCCCTGAATTTCACACAGATGTTTTGCAACTTCAGTTTAGGTGAAAGTCAAAGGGAGCATGTTTGTATGCACTGCAGAGAGATCTACTGGGAAAATGTGTTGACAGTTAAAGCGTATCAGCAAAACCCAGGGGAAAGGTTTTGATGATGAGCAGAGTGCTCCAAAACACAACATGGGTGCCGAAATCAACTGCAAAATATTCTCTGTTTCAAATCCCACATCCAATTTTTGAACTAGTTTTTTTTTTTGGAATATGAAGTAAATCATTTCTATGGGCAATGTAGTCTTACACAAACCCAATATTAAAGGCAGATTATTATGAAAACTATTTTGCATTCCACCAATGTAGACTTCTCAGTGTCCACTGAGGACACAAGAACAAAAGTAACTCCTGCAATTAAAAGAGTAAATATCAGATTTTAAGTCTGACAACTGCAGACAGCATTATCACAGTCTGTCATAATTATTACCTCTCATCACTGTTGTAGACATTTTTATTCATCAGTCATTACAGGACACAACAGCACAAGGTATTGGAATCATTGTTATTAGCACCTGCCTGTTGGTTACCAGTAGGTGGTATAAAAACACTTTAGTACAAAAACACAGTGGAAACTGTGAGGCACTAGTCTAAAAGCAACATTCTTTCAATCATTCATACTTTCTCTACAGGGTTATAATGATTATTCTTTTTCCACATAGACTGGTTCCTTTTATGTTGGCAGGACTGAAGAAGTGATTCAAAGTGCCACTTCACCGAAGTACCTCTTTCAACTAGGCTGCCTTAAAAATAAAAGAAAAAAACAGAATCATGAATGCATTTGAGTGGTGCTAGATTTTACTGCTTAAAAACACTCCGTAGTTACTAAACTAAAAAGTAGTGGGTTCATATTGTGATCGCTGGTGCACACAAGAAATCCTAGCCAAAGCATAAGTACCTCACGAATTATCTGAATTGTTTTGCGAGGGAAGAGACGTGTGTATTCAAAAAGTTGCCGAGACACAACTGAGACAGGAGGCGCATTCAGTAGGAAATGAACGGATGAGTGCAAAACTTTTGAGTTACACCTTCAAGAAAAGAAAATGGCAAAATGGCAAATGTTTCATGTTTCATGGGGGCTGCACCACTGACAAGCAGTCCATTCTGTCCTGAACATGGGAGAGGCGGGTTTTAAAAATGAGGTCTGCCCTATCCTCACACCCAGCTAATGAGAAATGAAGTGAGATCAGATAAGAACTCAGAGAAGGACAGACCAACGGACAGACGAGGAAGCCCCCCTGCTCATGTCACCTCCGCCACTCATGCCAGCACTTGTCAAGGCTCATTTCCCCCTCAGCTGCCTGGAGACCCCCTCTCGCCTTTCTACTGGAGCCAGGATAACCCCCCGAAACAGACAGAGGGACAGTGTCTTTGCCGAGACACTCCAGACAAACCGACCAAAAACCGCAACAAAGAGGTGTAAATTATTCCCCAATGCTAGATTCTGAAGTAACAAACTGAAAGGCTTCATTACTTCATAAGTGAAATAACATAAAGGAGAATAAATGGCAGAAAACCAAGTTTAGAGATGTTAAGACCCGCTGATGTGCCTCATTATCCTTAATGGCATTTTACATTACTCTTCATCCTGCATGTCAGGAATCCAAGAGCCTTTGTATTAAATTACCTTCAAGTAATAATTTTCACTTTCCTATTATTCTAAGAAGACCTCACGCATTTATAACAAAACATAAAGTAACTGGATACAATGTAATAGTACCTCTGTAGTGGACGCATACTTGCAATTCACAGTGTAAAACAAAACATTATTTGCCCCATGAATGGATCAGATAGATGAATCAAAGAGAATAGAAAGATCTTTTAGATTTGTGGTTCCTTTGTGGTGACAGATCCATACTTTAACAGTTCTACTTGACCTAAACACAATCCAGATAACTTGACAGTGGTTGAAAACTGGTAATAGCGAATATTCATAATGGTTCATGAAATATATACCACAGTGCAGCTTGTGGTTTATAAAATGTTGTTTTTCATGTCATATTTGATTTCCCCTCTCAAGGGTGACCCATTTTCTTTGCAGTAGATCTCTTAAATTACAAGTCTGATTGCTGTTAATAGGCTTAAGTCCTTATTTTTAGTTATCTTTTTTCCCCCACATTTGTAATTAGAAATCTATAAACCAACTGGTATGTAGCAGAAATGAGAAAATATCACAGGCGCAGCATTGTGGAGCCAGACAACACGAGAGCAATCATGAACTGCAGTGCTGGTGACCTGCACAGAGGGGGAAAAATAGTAGGGCCACTTCAAACATTTGAATTAATGATCACAATATAT